>NC_047532.1:42573550-42891277 GCF_012275295.1 Melopsittacus undulatus
GGTCCTAAAACCCCAAATATCAGTAATCATATTTTTTCATTGCTGGCAGGTGATCTTGTAACTAAATGTAAAGTGTGAATTACAGCCAGCTTTTAAAAATACTCAAAGGATCTGGAGAAAGAAAAAAAATACTGTAACTATAACAGGTTATTTGGCATCCAGTCAGCTTCCATCAGATCACTGTAAATTACCCATCACATTATTCTGTTCCTGAACATGCTTTGTTTCAACATCCTCAGCTAAACAGTTACATAATTTGTACCTTTATTCTGTCATGCTTTCACACTTACTGTTTTCTTCTAGAAAATACCATCCTTTTACAGAATGATGAAAGTGCTCAGGGAGATTTTCAAAGAAAGTTTTAATCAAATATTAGAGGCATATTATTTTGTGCATTGATTATGCTAAGGTGTTTAATCAGCAGACAGTATTATAATAGAGAAAATATTGCTGAAGAAATTACAGTGGAAATTACAGAAACTTCTTAACACCAACTTGAAGATTTCTCTTACACGCACACAAACACAAATGCTATGAACTTGACAAAATCCTGCTAATCCAAACCTATTCATTTTGGAGGGTTTTTTTTTCAGTTGGTCCCAAGCTCCATCATTCATTTATATCTATACAATTGAAAATGTCAACCCCCAGATTTACATAGTATTTGTCTCAAAAATGAATTATCTTATATACCAGTATGGACCCTCTTCCTTAAGTATATTAGGGAATCAACTGCCTGAGGTCTGTTGCAGTGCTTTTGAGACATAAATCCTTTTGGATGCTAATTCAAAGAGACCCAGTCTGTAGGTATTTCAAGTGCAGTTGGCTTCCAGGGGTTGCCTAATTCATTCCTCTGCCCGAAACAGGATCAACCATACTTCTGTCATTCCTGGTGCATATTAAGATCCATCTTTGAAAACTTCCAGAGAGATGACTGTATTTAACTAACTTTATCATTAGGTATTTTCTTCTAATCATTAGCCAGAATCTCCCTTGTTTCACTCTTGTCCCTGATAATGCCTTCCATGAAGGAGGGATTAATTGGGGGTCATTTACATACTGTCAGACTGTTGTCAAGTCTCTTTTATATCCTCTTCCTCATCTTGAACATTTTATTTTTTATTGTTTTTTCTCATCAATTCTGTACTCTGAATAATCCTCTCTCCTATTTATTCTTGCTTGTGAAGGTGTTGTCCAAAAGCAGAAGGCAGTTCTCTGGATGAAGTCTTTATGATGCTTATTAGAGCAGAAGGGATCATTCCGCTTGTTCCAAATGCGATATGTCTGTTTGTACATCTTGTTTTCTAAAAAGGCTTCTGCTTAACATGTGAGTTTTGGATAAAGACCAAAATGCAGATCCATTCAGGGCAGTAAGGGTACTGATGCCATTGTATAACTTCAAGATTGTTGCTTCCCTGTCATTGCCATAGTAAATCATTTGGTTCAAAAGCTGAGTCTTAAACTCACCATCTCAGATCTAAAATGCTTTTTTTTTTACCTTTACTTAATCCAAGTGAGGTAATAACAATCTTAATTAGCTACAAATGCCTTCTTTGAACCTCCCTACATTTTACATTTTACCTCCCAGCTGGATTTCCAGGGGTTAAGTGTGGACTATGCCAGTATAACCAGCATATTCAGGCACAGGCTCTCTTATCTTTACCCCATCTGCTTTGACTTTGCTGTTTAGGATACATAAGGATGAAAGGAGTAGAAAGTTGTAGAGAAGTAAAAATGGAGTTATTAATCGGTTGTTGATTTGTTCATTCACATAAGGCAATATTCTGTTGAGTAAGTAATACCTTCTGCCCTAAGTATTTAGAAATCAGAATTGTAATTGGTTAAGTCATGATGTCTGGTGTTGCACTGTACCTGGAAAACTTACTTGTATTGAAAAATTTAAATCCCACAGTGATTATAATATTTGCTATTCATATTAACTTCTCAAGCTGTACATTGCATCAGGTAACAAGACTTTCACTTGTATTTATCAGTTCTGTTTTTCCCAGTATGTTATAAATGTGTTGATAATTATAATTTATTAAGATACATGAGATTTTACTTCATGAATCCTGTTACAGAATCATTCTTTCACTGAGTTATCTCTAGTGTTGACAGTGCAATTGTTTTGCTGCTGGAGAATGCAAACACCCATGGAAAATAAGATATGTTGCCAAAAATAACACCTTCAGAATAACAACGAATAATAAATACCTGTGCCTTGAGTTGCTTAGAACACATACAATCTTTCTCAAGTGGTTTCTCGCAATGAACCACAATCGCTGAAAATAAGAACTGCTTTTTGATTCCTCTTTCTTCTCTTATTAAAAATGTGACTTGAACTCAAGCATATTGGGGCTACATGAAACCTGAAGTATAAATGCTTGTTTGTAAGACAGAAAAAAATTGCTAAAGTTCAGTAATCAGATGATTCTGGGCTTCAAATTGCAGCTCATTTATTTTCCTGTTTTTTTGTATTGGATTGAGATTTGCAATACCCTTGGTTTAGAAAATTTAGTTTATTAATGCACACTTTGTTTACCATGAAAGCAGATGCAATCAGAATTTTGTAGGATGCAGAAACATTGTTCTCACAGTAATCATTACTTTTAAATTTGGTTCAATTTTTTGGGATAGATAAATTTGGGTAGGGTACATGGTCAAATGTGATCTAGTACTATAATGGTTATTTTTTTAGTGCAGTCATAGATTCTAATTTAGGTCATATAGATTTACTGGTTACTTCAGGAAAGAAAAGATGAAGAATGTATTGTACTATTGGTATACATTTAGTGTAGAATCATCTCATAATTGCAAAGAAATATTTTTGTATGTGACTATATCCTATATAGATGCTATTTAGGATGGACTGGAAAAAAAAACTATAAACATGGCATTCAGAAAAAAAGAAGCAGCTACATACTGTTGTACTAGTTTAAATCTAGGAACTGTTGCTGACCTGACTAGGTAAAATATGTTTTCTTAGTCCAGTTTTTGCAAAGAGCTGATGGCAATGAACTTGCAGGGCTATGGCTACTGTTAAATGTAACATAGTGACCCAAATGGAATACTGTTCTGACAAATTACATTGTAGAGTTGTGATGTGTGCCAAGCTCTCCATTTTGAATCATACACAGTATTTTGTAATCCTGTTTTTGCTTGTCAAAAATGCACCTTATTATTTTCAACAGCAAATTGTGCTGGAGATTGTGAGTCTTGGAAAATGACCGAGCTTCTGTTGAGGCCAATTTTTGCAACAGTATGTTAATGAAGCTTGAAAAAAGTCTCCATTTTCATGTTGAACCATATAATTGAGTTAGCACTTCAGTGCCCAAATTATGTAAGTGACAGAGAAAGGGAGAAATCAAGAGCCTTACTCCCAAAGCAGTTGAATTAAACAGGCTTCAGATCATATTAAGAATCTGTGCTTGTGCTACTTCTATTATTAGACAGAAAATTCTTTCCTGTAGGGCATTGTTAATGAGCCAATAACTTTTGGAGTTACTCATTGTATTTCCCATCACACTCGTGCCTCAGGATACCCGCCTTCCATGCCCAGCCCATACTGCTGTTCCTACTGTATTATTGCTCAGAGATTCAGAAAGGAATGGTGTTACATTTAATTTAATTTGACAGTTTTAACTTTACTATTTCTTTTGGTGGACTTTGTGAGATGAGTGAGGTTTGAGAACGTCTACTTCTGGACAGTGCTGACTGTCTTTCCCTGTGCAAGTCTGTTGGAGCTTTGTCATGGTGTGGAAGGAAAAGGCTCTTAGCTGCAAGTATGCTAGCAAAGTGCCTTACATAGCCCTTGGTGGTGGAAAGGTATTGCAAATGGATGTTTTTATTTATGAAGGCTTGTCATCATTCCTGTTGAAATTTAATGCTGTGTTGCTGTGAGATGGGGTCGTCAGGCCACTTATTAACTTGGCCAGAAGAAAAATAAAAATGCTTTTTGGGCCCTATTGGCAATATTTCTTGAGTACCTGCTATTTAATCACCTTCCTGCTGTGTTCAGTATGTCAGTTATCTATGTTACATATTTTATTTAAGTGTATAGAATGTGGTGTGGTAATGACTTCTACTTTTGTAATAATGAAGTACTAGCTTCCCTACGGTATCTGAAATTACTATGGCTCAACAGCGTCAGAGATACTTATGACACCAAAACCCCCAGTTGCTGTATTTTATACCTTTACTGCTGGAACTGAATTTCTACATGGCTGCTTAACCAATTAAAACTGGTTTATTACTTTAAATTACCTGTCCAGTTTACTTTGTTTTCTAATTTGTCAAATCAGGCTGGAATATTATATACATGCTTACTTTGTTGCTGGCAGACCAGGCCGTTGCATACCACCTTATATGTACTGCCGACGCTCTCTCTGAGAACAGCACTATGAGAGTTGGGGGAAGGTTTTTAAATATTATTTCAAGGATCCTAGACTCAAACTCTGATTTGTCATACAGTCTCAAGTGCAATATTTGCAAAACTCCACATTAATATCTGAGAAATTGCAATCTTTTCCTAAAAGCTATTATGGTGAATCATTTTATACTTATTTGCTTGCTAAATTTACAGCAAAGTTAAGTAAGAGATCGCTTTTCTCAGAGCTGTGTACTTTCTTCTGACAATCGTGCTGATTAAAGAAGATATATGAAGGCCAACCAAAGACTGAGACCAAGTGGAATCAGTAGAACTCCAAGCATGTATGGATGTGTGCTATGTTACTTCTGGCACCTTCCCAACCTTCATCTTTTCATCTGCAGCTCATGACAGTGTGTTTCCAAATGTTATTCAGGACTTCTCTTCTGGACTAAATGCCAGTTCTGTATTTCCTGTATGTTAATGAAAACATTTTGATAATTTTCTAGGCAAACTTCAGGATTAGCTCTTGGTTCTTACCCGGGACCTGTTGACAGTTCTCAAGACAGCTGACTCTTCTTTTTTTAATCCTCTTGTTCATTTTGACTGCTTTTCAGGAAGTCTTTTTTAGATGCCATTCTGCTTTCTCTTGGGGGTCCTTACAGCTAGATCCTGATTATCTTTTCCCACTGTGCCTCACCTTTGATTGGTTACATTTACAACTGACTTAAATAACCAATTTTATGATACTGAATCAAAACCCTATATATCATCCTGTCATGTGTCCAAACTAACACCCCAGCAACTCCAGACATCCTATAGGACTGTTTAGTTTTGTCCTGGTTTCAGCTGGGACAGAATTATTTCTTCCTAACTGGCACAGTGCTGTTTTGAATTTGGTTTGAGAATAATGCTGATAACATACTGATGTGTAAGTTGTTGCTGCGCAGTGCTTACCCTGGTCAAGGACTTTTTCAGTCTCTCATGCTCTGCCAGTGAGGAGGGGCACAAGAAGCTAGGAGGGAGCAGGGACAGGACACCTGATCTAAACTAGCCAAAGGGGTATTCCATACCACAGCACGTCATGCCCAGTATATAAACTGGGAGGAATTACCCAGAAGGGATGGAGTATCGCTCAGGTGAGGCTGGGTAATCAGTCAGCAGGTGGTGAACAGTTGTATTGTGCATCACTTGTGTTTTCTGATTTTTCATTTACCTTTTTTTGTTGTTCCTTATTGTTATTGTTGGTATTATTACTATTATCATTATGTTTCAGTTAATTTCAAGTATTAAACTGTTCTTATCTCAACCCATCAGTTTTACATTCTTTCAATTCTCCTCCCCATCCCACCCACAGTGTGAATGAGCAGTTGTGTGGTATTCAGTTACTGGCTGGGTTTAAACCATGGCAAGTTTTTTAGTTATGATGAATTTATCTTAAGAGAATGCTTCCTCCTTTTCCCTGCCCATTTCTTTTCTTCGCTGGTTGCTGCTCTTTTATGTGATAAAGATGAGTAGCACTATATTCTGTCTCTAAAAGCTTATTTAAAATTACTTACATGACTTGAAGATAATAACCCTACAATGGGAGATCAGCACTATGTTATATGGAAAGTTTTCTAGAATATTTTTTAGTTTGTCTTGCTTGGTTCTCCCTTATTTTATTCCTTTTTTGTCCTGATTTTAACCAAGATTTCAATTTCTTTGTGGAGAATGTGTCTGCACAGCACCTTCTGTTAATCTGATCTGAGACTTCTGGAGGATACTGTAGTCAAAGTCAGTCAGGATATGACTGCATTAACAGGCTGCATGGAACTATAGGAAATTATTAGTCTTTGGAGAATTATTGAAATGAAAGCCTTATATCGTAGGATTTCAGTGACAAGCTGAAGCTGAAAGTCAAGTGAAATGTGTTCCATTAATTTGTAAGAGTTGTCTTATCTGTGTATGCTCTGTAAGACAAAGAGGCACCGCATATTCCTCCTCATTACATGAAAAGCCTTCAGCTGAATTCTGTAGGCTGGTGTGAACCTTGCTCCCAAACCTAGTAAAGCTGTTCAGTATGGTCTGAACTTGAACTAAAAGGGATTGCATCCTTGAAGAGTTTGTATTTAGGACATTCTTTTCTAGTTTTCACTAAAACTGCTCATCAATTGTGGCCTCGATGGCTTCAGAGAAAATATTTCATGCAATTGCTTGTGGGATGTTCAAGGGAAACAGGCAGTCAATCTACAGGAATAAGTTTCCATTCTGACATATGATACATTGTTAAAGTGAGTTTATATTGTTCAGGTGCACCCCTTAATACACAGCACTCTGAAGCCTGCAGTAATCACACAAAGGAGTCATGTTTGTGGCCAGGCTTCAATACATCACAGAATCTGCTTAGAAAAGGAGAGGGAAGAAGAAAGTAATTTGCAGTGCTTATGGCACTCAGATATAAATTGCAGTCTCTTCTTCTGTGACTGACATTGCTCAAGAAGATAAGACATTTTTTTGAAAACAAGTTATACACACGTTCACATACATACAGCTGGTTATTCAGTGCTATGTGACAAGATATCATGAAGAATGTACAAACATGCTGGTTGAAATGACCTCTAACAGTTAGAAGTCCTTCTAGGGCTTGCACAAATCAGCCTTCAGAAAACTCTAAACTGTTAGTTGCAACTTTTAAGCAGTAAATTACCCAGAAAATAGACCATTAATCAATTTAGACAGCAGGAGATATAACCAATCAGAGCGAATATTGGTGTTTTGATCAAAATACACATTTTGATAGGCGATGTGGGCTGATTTGAGCTGAGATAGAGCCTTCTAATTTGAAATGTTTTGAGTGCAGAGTTTAGAGAAACTAACAAAATCTCTATTTGATGGTTCTTTATGGGTTTACATATATTGAGGTAACGGGAAAAAATCCACACCTGTTTATTTTCTTATTAGTAGTTCAGAGGACTGCAGACTGCTGAAGGCTGTTAGTGTATTCCTCTTTTCCTAACAGAAGCACTCATTTTTTTCTTTTTTTTTTTCCAGATCACAGAACAAAGACCTTAATAAAGACATTTTTATTAGACTTTTAGTGCTTTACCTGAAAAATAAACCTTCAGAATTATTGGCCTGGCATCATTAGGAGCAAAACATTCACTTTAAAAAGCAAATTAAAACATACTTTGCAGGAATAAACAGGATTCAGCTGTGGTTGTTGGGTGGTAGAGCCTATTTCTTTTATTGTGCTTTATGAGCAGTAAGACATGAAATTTGTGGCATTTTTAAAGTACTATTAGCAAATGAGGCAGATGGAGGAACAGGGCAGAGAGGTTTGGAAGAATTCATTTGATCTGCTGTAGGGATACGTGGTTAAAAGCAGTCTAGTAACTTGTCCTTGGTTTATCAAGGTCTATTGGTAGACAAACTGTAGAAATGCGTCCTCTTAGTCCAACACAGCAGAGGGAAACATACTTAAACCAAGGAGAAGTAGTAGGCAGAGGAAAGCCTAAGTTTATACATGTGGTCAGCAACTGTAGGTCATTATCCAATTTGCTCCTTCTCTGCAGTGTGTCCAGACCCTAATGTGTAGACCCAGTTCTGGTTGCAGAAACATGGGTGCCTCTCACTGTTCAAGGTACCCTCAGGTATCCAAGGCACTCTACACCTGGAAAAACATACAATAGAGGAGGTAGGGGAGACTCCTAGCTTTTTGGACCAGCAGCTGGAGGTGGGGCAGGGTAAATTAGAGACTGAAAAAAGGCTAAATATCCAAATCTTGCTCTTCAGATGAAATCCCAGTCCCATAGAATTAGTAGAATTTCTGTTTAAGTTAGGATTTATGCTTTCATAAATAAGTGCTGTAATTTCTGACAGAAAATTATAAATAAACAATGAACCTTATTTGCTACCCAAACCACGGATTTAAGTAGCTGAAGCTATCTATTTTATTAATAAATAACTAGCCCAGCACCCATTTTTATGGTTGATGTAGAAGGATCTTGTCCTGAAGGTTTTCTGCTAATGTAAATATGCACTAATTGAGCTATGAAATCTATCCAGCTACTCCACTGTATGCAATATGATACAGTAGGAAGAGAAGCCATTTCCTTCTACCACTTATTTTTCAATTTATATATTTTATATGGTAGTACATGAATTCTCAGAACTGTTTTGGAAAAGCAGGTTGGCCTTCTGGAGAATGAAGAAGTCAACTGGGACATTAATATTTTGACATAATTACTAATCCCTTCTGTTAGCTCCAGGTATAATTTGTCTATAGCTGTACCAAAGCAAACTTATTTCAGGCTTCTTACATACACTATACATGTATGTTTTTTTCTTGTATTTATGAGTGATATACTTTTTCTGTCTCCTAGCTTACTACTGGCCTAATGTCTCTTTCGAACTGCACAGTTCTAAATGATAGGAATGAAATAATCAATTGCTTTAAAACTCATAATTTAAGTGATAAAATAATAACTAAATAGGATGATAAAATATAGCTTTAACTGGGTCTGACCACAGGTTGTACTTCTCTATATGAAGTGTATGTAGAGGATTTCCATTCCTGATTCCACCTGCTAGTGAATCTTTGCTACTTTGGTCCTGTGTTTATAATTTTAGCAAGTGCCTATGGTGAATAACCTTGCGCATGATTACTATATGAATTAAAGCTTTTATGATTTTTATTTTTCAAATTCTAGAAATATAGCTTTTTTTTCTAGTGAGACCAGAAGAACTTTTAATCTCTGCTTTCTGTCTTCACCCTCTTGAAAGTTCAAATTATTGGGAGCAGCCTTGCATTTGGGGGTTAATACCATTAGGTTATTAACCGTTAGGGGTTAATTACCCTAATGTATTTTCATCACTAATGGCACTTGGTTTTGCTGTAGAAATATTATCTCTGGTGATACTCATCTCCTTGAAATATTTTCTCATTTTTGAAACACTGAATACAAGGTAAACTGCTCTGCCTTGAAAGAAAACACTATAGCATTTCAAGCTTATTGTTTAATTTGTCATTAGGTAGATTCCTGTGATTTCATATTTGGATTTCTTCGATGAAAATCAGCGAGAGACTTTAAAGCATTTTCCAGTCTTATTAGCTGCAGTACAACCTAAGTGAAAACTAGGATGATATCAGTATAACTAGACTAAGTGTAATTCAGGTGTAAAGGACCAAAATGCGAATTCATTTGCTTTAGTTCAACAATGCCAATCTATTCACTGTCACCTTATGCTCATGTGGAGGAAGAATATGGAGTAAACTAGCTCTGTTTACCCCATTCTCAAATCTAAAAGAGGTTGCCTAAAAGGCCAAATCTTTCTGTTCTTGCAGCAAGATCTTCCAACAGCTACTGTTCTTCCTCACGCAGAAGTGCAGAGGCTGCCTTGCAGTCATAGCAGTGGGGAAGGTGAAATAAACATACATTTTTCTTTTAATGGTACATGTTTAACCCCTCAATGCCCCATATGTAAATGCTTAGGTGTTAACCACTTACTGTAATGTTATGGTGAAGAAACACCAATACATCAGGAATATAGCCATGTAAATGCATTCTGTGCCCTTTTCTACTCTCCCCTTTATTGTTGTGACTGTTTGGGTTTTGCTTCTTTTTTTTTTTTTTTCTGTACCCAAATAGCCAGAGATTTCACAGGAGTGCTGCTTAAATTGAGATCAGTATCAGCGGTCTCCTTCTCTGGGGCCAGTTTTGCTGGTTCATCTGCTGAGTTGTGCTTTTTGAACTTCACAAAATCACTTTAATTCCACTTAAGCTATTCCATGTTGTCAGTGACCTCAGAATGTTTTACCCTGGTTATGCAGGATAAAGTTAAGACTTTCCTGTCAGGACTAGCTCACTGAATTAGGAGGCAGATTCTGAGATCATAAAGTGGCACAATAAAAATTGATCTTAGAGAATGGTGCATTGAGCCCTTACTTAGCCATTTGTAAATCTTAATTCTGATTTTATTTTTCTTTAGCTGTATTATTGTAAGGCAACAATCTATTAAATGCATTTAGCTGCTAGTGCAATGGAAAGCCTACAGTGTAGTATGAATCAGAAGCTAGCAGATGCTTTAATTTAGTCAGAGACAAGCTTTGAAGGAAGTCAAAGAACCACTGAGAGAGTTCAAATGCTCTTTGTCCTGCAAAAATAAAGAGCTCATTTGTTCTGCTTTTTTTACATTAGCATAGTCTACCTTGTTGGAAGAAAAGGATGACAAACTGTAATCCCAAAGTCCTGTTTTTAACAAACCTCCAAATATTAAATTTATTGCTCTTACCAAAACTAGCTATATAGCAAGAAGATGCAGTTTGCAAGGGCATTTAACAAGTTTACATTTAACGAGTTTAAACCCCAGATGTATTGAGTAGTAAAGTAACTATTTCTTCTTTCTTATTTTCCTTTTATTTTTCCCACTACCCCATGACCACTGCAGTGCAATGCCGTGGCAGATGTTGCCAGCAAAAGACTGGGTTTTGAGAGCTGCTAGGTACCAGGCAGCTTCCACCAAAGCTGAAATACACAAGATGCTCAACACTTGGCAGGGACTACTTCTTGACTGCCAGAAAATTCTTCTATAGCAGTCGTTGCTACCTGAGGAGGAAAGCAGTTATGATCAGAATACCTGATTGTGTGACAAACACAGTGGACTAGTTTGCTTCTCAAACTATAGAAAAACGTTTTAAAATTTTGACTAACTACATCATTAGTCCTTGCTTTGTTTCTTTTGGATCAAGTCATCTGTGTGTGTGTTTTTGTAAGGATGTACCTGTGATAAACTGAAGAGACTCTTTTCTATGTCCTTATCCATCAATTAAGACCTAATATCAGGTAAGCATCTTTTCCCACCCTCCACTCCTCACAATTTTTATCAGTAATTTGGAGAGTGAACTGGAGTTGAAGATTCCCTTCTCTTTTGCTTTATGGACAGGAAATAGTTTTTTGTAGCAGACTTGTCCTCCACAGCACTTCATGCTGGTAGCTTCTCCAAGGAACATCATCCCATTCTCTTTGCAAATTATTTTTATTCTCAGCAAGGTTCAAGGAGGGTTCTAGGTTTACTGTTACTGGTGAATAGGTACAATTTCAGCTATACAACATCCAGTAGAAGGCAGTGCTTTTATCATTAGCTCTACCTTTATCCCGTGAAATAGCATAGACATTTAGTATTCAGTGCTTTTGAAGAGTCATGTTTGAGCTGATTATACCTGTGCAAAGCTCAAGTGGCAAATTATGTTCACTTATCTGTTCAATTGCCTTATCTACCTATTCCTAGAGAAGGTTGTCTTCTCAGTTTCATCTCTGGTTTCTATCACAAAAGCCTCAATATTTTTGAACCCAGAATCTCCATAGTGTAACCACTGAAATTGGTATTCAATTATATTTAATATGAACATTTAAAATTTGGGAGTCTGCAGCTTGTCTACATGCCTTTAATGGCAAAACAATAGTGTATCTGCACAAAGCAGCACTGGATCAAACAAGGACTGTCCTGACATGATTAATAGTAAAATCCAAATTCTTCTGAATTTACTAAAGGGTAAATTGTCTTCCCTTTTCCTGCATTAACTCTTGAAGACCTGTATAATCTTTTACACCTTCTTCATGTTCGTGGCTAGGTCTGTGCCCTTTTGCCAACCCTAATCATACAATAATAGAATGGTTTATGTTGGAAAGGACCTTAGACACCATCTAGTTCCCAATCCCTGGCATGAGCAGGAACAGCTTCCACTAAACCAGCTTGCTCAAAGTCCCATCCAGTGTGGCCTTGAACACTGAACACTGCCAGGAATGGGATGTCCACAACCTTTTCATCACAAATTTAAAGCAGGTATCTGATGTGTAAGCCTGCCTTGATTACTGTATGCAGTTGCTCAATGGAAGATTGTTTCCCAGACTGAAGGGGGGGGAGAGGGGGGGAAGGACAGCATTTATAATTAAACTCTGGTGTCACATGAATTCCTTTAAATGGGAATATGTGAGGATTACAATATTCTTATTTTTCCTTAATTCTATTGCTGTCATTAAAATTACTATGTTCACTAAACTGTTAGTATGTGGCAAAATAAAATGAAGGATTTATATAAATGTACAGATAAATGCTTTTGTACATGTGTGTATATATATGTATTCTAGCTATCACACAGCACTTGATAATGGACTGATCTCAGAGATGCATGTTAAGATTGAAGTTAGCAGAGCTGTAAAACCTCTAGGAAAAGACACAACTACTAGTCTGAAATTTGCCCTGCAGAATAAAATAAAAAGGATGGCTTTATTACAGGAAAAAGTTATGCTGCATAACTTCAGAGATTTCAGGCTTATTTTTTGTGGCGTAAAGCATGACTATATCATCCATGGACTGAGCAACTATGATATTTTGCTTCAGGATCTGATTTTTTAGGGACTGACTTGGCAGATTAACAAAAATCAGTTGTCCTAGATTTAATTTTCTGTATTTCATTTGTGAATGAGTTTATTTTTTTTCAGTAAAAGACATATTTTGATACTTTCAAAGTAGATTTAATCAATATGTGCCATATTTACTAATGCTATGTCTGAAAATTAAAAAGTAAAAGAAATCATAAATAGAAATTTTAAATTAAAAAAACTGTGGCCAAAATTCAGATACCAATGTCATCCCATCAGTGTAAAGTATTAAAGGCTGTTGGTGGCATTAAATGCTACAAGTTTTTTCTCAGAATCTTAATTTTTTGCAACTTTTTGTAATGCAGTAAAACTGGATATTTTCATCATGTAATTAAGTCCAGAAGGAACTCAATATATGATAGAGTGTCTTGACTACTTAAATTGTCAAATTATCCAGAATTTATCCAATTCTACAGTTCTTTGGCATAAAAAATTCTCATTGATTTAATCAGTAAATCCCTGTATTATTAAACAAGCAAAGTATACTTTGCAAAATGGTTTCTTTTTCTGTGAGCCCATTTTGAAAAAAAAACAAAGGATACTCAACACATATATTTGAGGTACAATTTTGCAATTCATCTGAAAGAAATCCACTTGAATTTTCATAGGACAAAGGTGTCTAGTAAAGATACCTTTTATTTTCAAGGAAACAGAACACCAAACTCCTATGTACTTCAGAATTCCAGTTTAAAGGAGAATTTCGTTCTGGAATTTGAATCAGAGCTGATAATCTCATGTGTTTGCAGAATGTGCAAAAAATTAAGAAATCTAGTAAACTATTTCAATATTTGAGCTATATATACTGCATACCATAAAAATGGTTAAAAACTGAAATATATTAAGTAGATTATAGTAATTCATTACATACCTTTAGTGCCACCTATATGTAAGCAATGGTGCGAGAAAACTAAAGCTCGTTCCCTGAAAGTATGTTGATTGTCAGCAGTGTTCACCGCAAAGTAATTGCAAGTAAATTTATTCTATGCCAATTTAGTAGGAAGTTATCGTTGTTTAGTATAATGACTTGATTTTATTTTCTTCCAATCAGTCAGTTTTACACTAGACATAATAGTAGCTTTTCATTATATTGATTTGAATAAGTTTTCTTCAATTAAGCTTTTGAAGCTATCTTCATCTTCTTCAAAGAAAAGTTTAATATCAAGCCTAAAAAAAAAAATCACAAAAGTTATTGTGTAAGCACTTGTTGGCTTATCAAATTTCAATTGGAAATCACAGAATTGGAGCTGGATTTTATTTCATTAGTTGTATCTGGTTTATATTTCATTTTGTGGGCATCATTTGCAAGATTTAATTCTCAATATTTTGCTGTTGGAGTTTCTTCTTTTTTTCCCCAACATGACTTAATAACTGAAGGGTGCCAAGTGAAATCTTGTTCAGAGTTACTATTAACTTGCTACATACAAACTATTAAACTTTTACAGGAACTCAGTTTCAGCAGCAAGTACCTAGTTCTGTGGAGTGATTTTATTTTATATCAAGTAGTAAGAAAAAGTTGATAACCCTGTCTATGCCAACTGAATGTAAAGCCACAAAACTGCAAAGCTCTATAATTTTTTTTGCTGTCTTACTAAAGGGTACAAAATACTCCAGAGACTGCATGAAGCAGAAGCATATAGTCATGCCAAAGATAAGTAATTCAGATTATCAGCATTTGCCACAAAAACAATTAAATAGGTGTTTTCATATTTCAGTGTTTGTGTTTCTATTAATAGTTTTGAATTCAAGCATCACATGCTGTATGTTAGTAATCTCCAGTCCCTCAGTAGTTAACAGGAGAGTAATGCAGACATTCACTTTAATAATATTACAGTGTTAATGCTGCAAAATAGGCAGAGGGTTTATGTTTATAACAAGTCTGAATCTAAATGAGGACTGTTGAGAAGTTACTGATTATACCTTATGCCACTGTATTCTGCCCCTTTAGAGAAAAAACAAGTGCAAATACTATACAGATATACTTTATAGCAGTTTCCCCCTTCTTCAATACATACAGGCTTATCTAGCATTTCGGTTTCGGAATGGAGCAGTCCAAAGCATGTTAGGGTTGCTCGTAGCATAAGCACCTTTTGTGTGCAGTCACAGGTTAAAAAAGCTTAATTAAGCAATGCTGTAGATAATAAGTTGATGACCTCAGTAGGGTCAAAGTTTCAGCTCTGGTATTAAGACATCAAAATGAGGGATGTTTCTCAGCCCTTTATCTAGATCGTGCATTCAGCTCTGCTCAGAATATCACCTTCAGTTTCTAATAATCAGTTTTCATCTGAGAAAAATGAGACAAAGAAGCATCCTACAATGTGATTGCCAACCTGCAAAGAAACTCTTTTTTAAAATTCAATATATTATAATTCATTCTCAGGCTTTTAAGAGAAGAGACTTTAAACACATGACTGATCACTAAGCGTTGTTTAAGTTATCCTGTAATTTGAGGTTTTTATGACAGATCTGAAATAGATCTCGAGTAGGCCATAGAAAAAGAATACCATCTCTTTAAAAAAAGCAATAGCTTTCAAGGCCTAGGATGGCCTCTGTGCTGAGATTAATAAAGCTTGACAATGCATTCTGAATGCAAGCAATGACTTCTATTACAAGGGGAAAAATGAAAAAGCTGCTATTACTGACATAGTCAATAGATTGCACCTCAGTGTATACTGTACTTTCTACATTTTTAATATAAATGTGTTCAGTTTCAGAGACAGGAGCATTATCAGCATTCATTTTACTTGAGGCAATAAGGTGAGAAGTTGTCTTGTGTAATAAATAAATAACCTGTCTTTAAAACCATTTACTCAGATTGCTTTTCCCAAATGCTTATTTAGAGGTGTGCTCTGGGAGGTGTCATATTCCAAGACGTCCCTGTTATAAGTGTTTTATAAAACACAGGTTTTTAACTTTATGCATAATATAAGTGTTTGTGTGGTATTTTTCTTCTGCTGGTTTTAGAAATAGTGTAATAGCAGTCTTAGTTGCAAGATGCACCTTAAGGCCTCCTTGTTTCTCAGGTGTTCTTGGTGGCCATGTAGACCTGCTAGTAGAGTTTTCCATCATGACTGGCAGTTGCCCCTTTTTCGATTTGAGACTTATCTTTTTTTTCCATCATATTTTTCTGGACTTGAAAGAGTGGAAAAATTCTCTTATCTGTATAAATATGTATATTCATATCTTCATACTATTTGTATATATGTAAGGTAGGAGCACCCCCTCCTACTGCAAAATGATCTCTGTGTAAATGGATCATGTTAAATGGCACTTCATTATAATATAAGACATAGAGCTAATTCAAGCTTTGTGTGGTCACTCTATATCTGTCTTGGCACATACATTTATGTGAGCAAACCCATTTCAATCCATTCAGAATGATAGGGAAGGAGGTATATATCATAAAGGTAGCTTATAAGAACATAAAAAAGAGAGAAAATCAGCAAACTTTGAATGAACTTCTGTCAATATCTAATATCAAAGAAGGTGTTTTGTACTCATCTGATGTCTGGCTGTAACAGATTTTTCTTTTAACATAATCAGAACAATGGGACCGATATATATCTCTAATGCCTCTTTTACATCAGTAAAAATGTGCTGATTTCATTGGAGTGACCCTTGATTTATACTGTTGTAAAGAAAGAGGAATCAGGCTGTAAATATATAAGGGAGGGAAAGCATAACTGTCTTAGACGTCTGGAGACTCTAAGTACAAAATAGCGGAAGATTTATTTGGAGCGGCTCAGGGGTTGTAGCTAGCATAATAGGCTAGCACAGGAAATTTAGGCTGATTGGAAACAGCGTGGTTTACTCTTCTGTAGCTTAGCTATCTGTGACTCAACGGGAAAACTTCATTATTTAATACATAGACATGTTTCTGATTATAGTTTAAAGAAACACATGGAGGTGAAGGTACACCATTTATGCATACCTAATTCTATTCTAGTGCTAGATCTGGTCTGTAAAAATTCTTGCCCTCATGAGACCTCCCACTTCAAATAGCAGATTTTTATGTAAAAACTGAAAGTTTATTCTTTCTCTATTCAGCAAAGAAAATATCTTCACTAGTAGGAGTGAACTATATAAAGTTATCTGCAATACTTTCTTTAGGTCATAGAGGGAAACATAATTTAGAAATATTACGGAAGGCAAAACTTACTATTTTCTGTCCTAGAATTCAGCACTGATCTTGTTACCTCTGATTGTGATTCCAGGTTATCTACCTAGTTTGACTACAGTGTTATTTCCAACATGTGTTTTCCCATAAGGAACATACTAATTTGGTTGTTGCCCTGGAGAAATACAAACAACAACAAAAATTAATTACAAAAATTGCTTTTTCATAAAAAGGAACACTATATACACAATAAGTGACAGACTTGTATTTCGAAGAATTTTGAAATCAAAGTATATTCAGCCTGCAATTTCCAATATAAATTGCTCATTTCAAACCATAACCCTAAGCATAATTAGATCACACAGTTTTAGCATCTGGGCTGTGTATCAGTCTGTTAAGCGATGTTGTAAAAGCTATGGGTAATAGGAACAATGAAAGAAACCAATGCCCACCTACAGAGCTTCTGATTGACAGACTTTCTCACTCCTGCATTTCCATTTTCTGCTGGACACAGATGCTATTTTCCTGATGCTCTTTTACACCTCTCCACTCTGTGGCTTTTCCATGGTCGTAGAAATCATCAGAGCTGAAGCAGTGGTGACATTTTTGATGGTGACATAGTTTCCATCTTCTGCCTCTCATACGGCAGGGTGGCAGTGAGAAAATTCAGCCTTGAGCTGCAATTAGTGGTTGCTCACTCATTTCATCTGAAGCGCAGTCATCTAACTAATTACAACATTTCTTCATTTAGAGATAATGTGACAGATAAAATGGGGTCCTGTGAATCACACCATGTATGTGCATGAAAGATTCTTTTAATTTATAATTGAGTATGTCAGACCAGCAGACTTGAGATCCCTCCCAGTATGGAAGGACAATATAAAAAAATTCCTTAGCAAATGCTCTGGTGCTGCCCTCCCTACTGTTCCATACTCCTTTCCCTTTCCTTTAGATTTAATGAGTTAGCAGCCAGAAGCTTAATTGTGGTAGATAGCTAATGGGTGCCATAAATTCTTAAATATTGTAAAAGAACATTGAGACATTGATTGTTAGCATGTTTTCCAAGTAATTTATAAATGTACAGAAGGTGTTAAGCAAAATGGTGATTTACATGGATAAAAATTAACTCTATAATTTCTTCAGTACACATATTCTCTATTAGGTCATGTCATGGTCGTTTTAACTAAAGAAAACTGTATAAAACCAACTTTAGACTGGTTATGTTGAAAAATAAATTTAAATTTGATTTTTGTTGAAGAATGATACAACATTATTCCTTTTTGTTTGTTTCATTTAATTCCTTTCGTTTGTACATGTAGCTTTGTTTCCAATGTCTGAACTTCAGTGAAACTTAGATGTCAGCTTCAACTATTACTACAAATCCCTTAGTCCCCTGGAAGAAAAATGTGAGTGAAGAGCCTGGGCAGCTTCTATTATATGAGAGAACCAGCTAATCAAAGATAATGAGCGTTTAAATGTATAGTTCTATTTCTTTGTGGTTTTAAAGAAATAAGCTATTTTGAAAATATTATTTTTATATATTATATATATATATATATATATACATATATTTTTTTAGCCAAAATCTGTGTGATTCCTTAATACCCTACTGGACTTTGCCAGCATGCAGGCTCAGGCATTGTTGCTTACCTAATTTTACATGCTGTGAAAGCAATTTTGAAAAATAGGAGTCATTGAATAATATCTTTAATAGTGCCATAAATCAGAGACTTATTTACATAGAAATGAAAATTCAAACCGA
Source organism: Melopsittacus undulatus (assembly GCF_012275295.1). Lineage (NCBI taxonomy): Eukaryota > Metazoa > Chordata > Aves > Psittaciformes > Psittaculidae > Melopsittacus > Melopsittacus undulatus. The sequence goes on from NC_047532.1 coordinate 42,592,216, forward strand.
AGTGCATAGAGACGTGACAGTGCCCTAAGTTAGGGATCAACATGAAAATATGACCTCAAGATTCTATGCTGAAGTAAATTAGATATCTTCTGTTGGGAGATATCGTATATATATTTGTTATTTTAACTCAAGCACACTCGGAGAAGGATGATATTCACTGGTCTTTGAGATAATGCCTGTAAGCAATTCACTAAATTCTTATCATTGATAGCATAAAAAAATGCATTAAATATTCAGTAGAAAAATCACATCAACAAGTTCTGTTTGTAATCTGTAGTAATGCTAATTTAAAAATGTGTACCAAGATCTGTGGAAAAGCCCATTGCAGAAGATGGAAGTGAACTCTCTGTACTTTCTATTAACCAATTATTCAGTGTCATTCAGAAGAGGCAGTGATGAATTATGAGAGAGTAAAATCAGGGTTCATCAAAGAATGATACTGGCCTTCTCAGTAATAAAAAAAACCCCAACAGTGAACGGAAGCAAGCTGGGAAAAAAACCCTCAATGCTTTAAACACTGTAGCAAATTCTGAGACAAACTTCTGGGGTCAATATTGAAGTGTGAATACACCAGTGGCCATTTTAGAGTTAGAATACTTAACTAAATCTAAGCTACAGTGGTCAAGGCAACACCACCTAATTAAAGGTCTAAAGAAGGAGTTCCACCCACAGGGAATAGATAAAAAGCTTTCAGATTAAACAGATTGGGAAGCTGCAAATGAGATATGTAACTTCTATTAAAAGAGATGTAGCAATTTTCCCTGTGGTAAGGTCAGACGATGAAAAACGACTATGTGCAAAGTATTTAGAAATAGAATGTATTATTTAGAGCAGTCCCTCCTTTCAATTTTTTCAGTCTGTGAATGAGAATGTAACTTTAATTACACATTTGCTTCTTTCAGTGGACCGCTCTGGGCTCAGTTTTGATTTTATTTTTTTTTTAAAACCTTAGTTTAGTTTGTTATTCTTTAAGCACCTCTGTTGACTTTGTATCTACTTAAATAAGCCCTACTGAATCTGCATGAAGGTTATTGAATCAGGCTGAAGGCTGATCATAAATGTATATTAAAACCTGTATAATTGGACATAAAGACTATTTTTACATAAATTGAAGAACAGCAACTTTTACAATTATTTAATGAGTTTCATATTGGATAGATTTGTTTGCAAGCTAATATCATTACTGCTGGAAATTACACCTCTGTTACAAAATCTAATCCTGTACATGTAGGTTGTCGTAGCAGTTTCAATTAAATTGTGTTTATATAGCATCATAGAATAGTTAGGGTTGGGAAGGACCTTAAGATCATCAAGTTCCAATCCACTGCCTAGGGCAGGGACACCGCTAAACCATGTTACTTCCTCCTTATATCCAATCTAAACTTCCCGTGTTCAAGTTTTAACCTGTTACCTCTTGTCCTATCACTACGGCCCCTAGTGAAGAGTCCCTCTCCAGCATCCTTGTAGGCCCTCTTCAGATACTGGAAGGCTGCTATGAGGTCTCCATGCAGCCTTCTCTTCCCCAGGCTGAACAGCCCCAGCTTTCTCAGCCTGTCTTCTATAGAGTAGATGCTCCAGCCCCCTGATCATCCTTGTGGCCCTCTTCTGCTCTGTAGTTCACTGGGTCATCCATTTTCCCCTTCTTGAAAACAGGGGTTGTATTACCCTTTTTCCAGTTGTGATATAGTATATATTGTATATATTTTATAGTATATATTTATTTATATTTATAGTATACGTTTTTTCCAGTCCTAATATAGTATAGTCATATAGTCCTGTTTAATTTGGCTCAGCTAAAACAGCATGGGGTGGTTCCATTCTCTGTCCTGATTGAAGACAGAGCAAAGGTAATGTTAGCAGACGTAAAGGTTGCAGAGTTATTGAAAAGTATTAGTCAGAGATCTGATCAGCCAATTTTTCTTTGGTTGGCCAACACAACCTTTTTCTGATCCTGATATAGGTCCTCCTAGAAAAAAAGATTTAAATTTCTAGGCTCTTTTTATTCAGTGATCCAGTCAGAATTTAATGAGAATAAAAGGGCATTAATTATACCAGAACTGATGTAATCTTTTCCTTTTTTTTTTTCCTGTTTATATATTTCAGTGTCTTAGTCTTTCGTCAGAAAGCAAGCCAAGGTTTTCCCCACCTTGCTCAAAGCTCCTTTGCTGTTATGCAGTCCTCAGACTTTCTTGCTTTAAACTTTGAACTGATGCACCATTGCCAACAGGGAGAATTTAAAGTCCTAAATTGGTTCCTGTTTGAGGCATTCAATTAGAAGTGCCTGAACTACAATCAACCCCCACAGCGTTTAACAAATAGCAATGATTACTTTGATTGTATCAAGCTGCAGCAACCACTCCAGGTTCCCTGGTTAGTCCTGCAAGAATGATTCAGATGATGCCAAAGAAGGAATAGTAAGAAGTATCTAAAGTTCAAAATGGAAATCAGTAAGTAGGAAAATGCTGAAGATGAGAGAGAGGGACAAGGAAGATTATCACATGCTTGTGAGAGGGTTGGGTGCTGGCAGAGAGCCTATTGGCTGCTAAAATGAAAGCTTGTTTTGAAATGGTACAACAGACCAAACAGATTAATCTTCAGTCTGCTTTCTGGCTGAAGTTAATTTCTGTATGCAAAATTTTTTCTGTCCTTCTTCTGTGTCTGATGAATAATATTTAAATTTGTTTCTGTGATCACTTTATTAATTCAGCTATAATTCTGCAAATCTTCACCAGAATCAGGGTATCACTTCTTGGAGGCTTCTAAACAGACTGATTATGTCCTTCATGCAACAAAGAGTCACAATCAGTGAACTGGGCAAATTTTCTGCACTAAAGGGATTAATCAGCCATTGTGAAGCCTGCTGGGTTGGCTAACATTAGACCTCTGCAGAATGCACCCCAAAAATTAAATGAGACATTCAGGTCAGAAGCTGAGCCTTTATCTGTGGAAGGAGGTTAGAGATAGCTTGGTGAAAAAATGCTTAACATCAGTTACTCCCTAGGAAGTTTAAGTCTTAAATTGTAACTGTCTCTTGAATGAAGAAGAATCTATATAGAAAATAATAAAATGTGAACCTTGTGTGGTTAGTATTCTGGAGAGATTAAACTAGTGTATATTTTATATTTTAAATATATTATACAGTCAAACTAGGTATAATTCACCAAGAACATTATAGAAGTGTTTTAGAGGCTAAGCTCTCATCAGGAGTAAAGAGGCACAGTGTCATCAAAGGTGACACCATTGAGCTCATTTCCTGTCTGGTTACATTATGGAGAAGGAAATCTTATTTAACATAAATTCTACCCTTTGATAATGTCCATGAATGGGTATAGAGTGCTGGATTGGGCATCAAATGAGCAATATTTGCAAACACTGGTTTTGAATTTATGTTTCCTGCAGACCTACTTAAAATTGATCCTTTGACATCTGTGGGAATGTGAGTAGAGGAAGATGCTATAAAAATTAAATAGCCTCAGTTTACCATCAGTTAAGCTGTGAGGTGTGAAAGATATGTCAAAATTTGAGAATAAATAGGTTTAATTACCATTATTTTGCATATAGTCTTTGAATTTTGTCAGCTATATGAGGTGTGTCTTAAATTCAGTCTACTTAAACATCCCTGATCTCTGTGGTGGAACAAAAAATCTGTTTACAGAGCTAGCTAATTGAATATGCACTGTAAAAACTTTTCAGATTTCTCATTAGCAAGACAACCAGCAATAAATGAAAGTATCTCTGTTGTTTAAAACTGAACATTCATTTAAAAGAAGTCTGTATCCAAAATCAAAACCAGTCATATGTTCATTAAAGCTAACTGATAAATTACATTGCAACACCTGCACGTTTCCTCACTAAAGAAACAGAATATTTCCACAGATATTATAGACATTATCCTAAGTGATCACTCTTGTTTAACTGCATCCCGTAGTACATGCAGTAGAATGTCATGCAATGAAATCATCAGGTTATTAAAGAGGGCATTATGCGGGTGGAGTTATACAGAATTAGGTACCTGTTAGAATTCCAGCTGTAAAATATTTGAGTCAAATGTAGTGCAGCAGACAGAACTTAAGGTGACACCAAAATTCCCCATTTCTTGTAAAATCCCACAAACAAAAGGCTTTCAGGAATAGCATGTGAGTCTTCCAGTGTCATTAGAGATAAAATCAAGCAAAGACAGTTATTTTTTGTCAATTTATTGGTCTAAAAAAAAAAACAACCCAAACAAACCCCAAACAAACAAAAAACCTCAAAACAAAACACCAGCATTTAAACTGTATTCCCATAGATCAGAGTATCATGAGCAGTTAGTTTTCCATATACATTTCATCTATAGAATGATATTCCCACAAGCTACAAGTGTTTTCTTTCTTGTGCCAAATTGCAGGGCTGCAGTTAAACAGAGGTCATTCATGCCACAGTTGTTAAAACCTATTAAAACTCAGAATGAAATACTTTGAGTGCTCATTTTGCAATTGCAGAAATACAGTGGTCTGATAAGCACTGGTGATTTTTCAGCAGGTGAAAAAAAGAAAAAGAAAAAAAGAAAAAACTTGAGGCTTTAATATGTGTAAAGAACAGATATGTCAATAATGTAGATAATTTAGCTAAATGTACATTTTAAAGCCAGAATATTGGAGAGAAATATTTGACCATTCTTTGTAGTTTCATAAAATGGATTGGCTAATAAGCAAGGGGAAACCATAAAATTATCACCTTTCCTTACATTTCACCAAATACTGAGTGATCACTTTAGCGGACTGATAATTCCTTCCTGTGAGTTTTGAAATGGCAGTATAAATTGCACATCTGAAATTAATGAACTCTGAGATTTGACAAATTTGTTTCCTCTGGCAAATACCAAATGTTTATAGTGTTTGCTTTCGTTTTAAGCCATTACAGGTGCAGCATAGGAGGAGGAGTAGCTTCACTTAAAAGTGATGAATTTGCCAGGGAATAACACAATCATTGTATCAATCAGAAATGTATTTCCTTTCAAGCAAAATAATTAAGTAAGCAATAGTATCATTAAGCAGATAAATGAGAAATGCAAAAAAAAAAAGAAGGAAGTGAAACTTCTCAGGAAGTGAGAGAAAGCAGAAGGTTAAAACCCGAGCTATGGTCTAGAAAAGGTTTGCAATTGCATTGTTGTCTGGGTGTTGACTGGCTGATTGAACAGCCTTGGAGGTGTCCACGACCTGTCAGGCCAGGGAATTGGAGTTAATGGACAGCTAATACCATGATTGAATGGTAAAAGTGGAGCCTGATCTCTTTGAGGATGAAAAATCAATAGTCTATTAGATTTGTCAGGATGACAGGAGGAGAAAAAAGGGAGTATGCTGTATTTGCTTGTATTACCAGGGTTGCTCTAATTAAGCACCCACCTCAAGATGGAGGGGAACCTGGAGAATTGAAGTAGTAATGAGATTTGGGCTTGAAGTAAATGAAGTAACGGTAGCATAAGGCATGCTGACAGACAATTAAACCTCTTTATCAATGCTGCTTCTTTCCAGAAATAAAATCTCATATGGCAGCTATAAAATAAGGCTGAGACTAGTATGATCATAAATCTTACTACATTTTCTGGTTGTGCACATTATTGTTCAAGTTGTTTTGCAGTTTTCACAAAAATTGTAGCTGTATTGGCCAATACCGAGCTTTCTAAATGAAAGTTTCTGCTCCTATGAGTATTTCTTGCATGGAATTACTCCGTATCAAACCTGTGCTCTTTAACTATTCACTACTGATGTCTACTGTGACACCAAGGGCTGGCTGATAGCGCAGCGTATCTTGGATACTTGCCAGCCAGTTCAGTGGCGCAAGGTAGCTCTCATTCTTCTCCTCTCCTTATTGCCATCAGGAGGTAACTAATCTGCCTAATTCAATCAGCTTGCACGTATCTCATCCAAACCCGACAGTAAATGTAATGCTTCTGACATCGGAAATGTTAAGAATGAGCCCACATTCACCGGAGGTCAGCATTGCACAAATTGGTGATTTGGATTAAACCTGAAATTCTCCAGGTCTTGAGGTGGCTCACACACATGCAGATGTATACTATTATTATTTCTCTTTCTTAAATAGTAAGGTTGAGGAAGTGAAGAGTTCTGGCTGAAGATTTTTTGTGGGAAAACATTTTACTTGTGCAATAAGCAGTGGCAGCAAAGCTGTGCCATTCTTCTCCCAGCATTTAAACTGACTCCTGTGAGTGTTCATAGTGAGACTGCTGTGCATTGCTTTGCATCATTTTTCAGAAGGCAGGTTTAGGGGGGGAATAAATTCCTTTTCTTTGCAGCCTGCCTTTGCTCCATGCTTGCTCTTCATTGTAGGAAATTGAAGCCTATCTATTGCATGCTCTCTTTCTTATAGGCAGAAGTCACTAGGTATTATATTCAGTTAATTGCAATTTGAAATTTAAAATACATAATTTGGGTTCTTAATACTTTTGGCCTGCCATATGTATTAAGTACTATTAGTTGCTGAGTGCTCCAAATGACAAATTAAGGAAAGGTTCTACATACATGTATCTAGGAGCATGAATTTGGTTTTGATTTTTGCAGTAACATGAGAAAATTTGCAAACGCTTTGAAACACTACTTCAATCAAGGAGAGTGGTTTTATATTGAGTGATTGCTTTGTCAGGGCTCTTCTAAGCGATAATCTACACTAAATTCCTAAGTAAACTCAGAGGCAAATCTACACTATTGCACTTTGTTGTATTTCTGAGTAGAAATTTCTATTGCGTGTGTAGGACAAGGGAAACTTTCTACATGTAAGGTCACTGATGCCTTTTTTTTTGCTATTATATTTGTTTCTCTGTTAAGATTAAAAGCAATTTATTCTACCCTATTCTATGTTTCTGTTATTATTTCTGTAGTACCATATATATTAGAATACAAATTCAAATAATTTTGTGTGTCTCAAGAGGTGTAGGAGTTGTTTTGGGGTAGAGCTATGCGTATGAGCCATGTTTTTTTCACATGTATGTATGGTTTTTCTGTAGCTGAATATTTATTTGATTGGTTTCCCTTCATTATGGATTCAGCTTCATCATAAGCTATTAAATTAATTTCTGCTGTTTACTATATCTTATTTGACTTCACCTCCACTTAAAAATCCACTGGTTGGTCTTCCTTTCATCTCAAAATATCATATATGAAGAAAGCTTAGATAGAAAAGATATATTGAGGATGTTTCTTGTACTATTCCATTGGTTTGTTTTGGTTAGTAAGTTAAATAAATGAAAAGTGACAGAGTGGTTTAAAATGAGTGCCTTGTACTGCTGTCTTGGCTTCTGCTGTGGTTTAGAATAAACCAGATAGGAGTACAATGACCTTGATTTAATAATTGGTAAAGTTTGTAGAGCCTTAGAAGTTCACAAGTTGTCATGATGATGAACTAATAGGTTTGTAGGAGGATGCAGAGCAAGTGTCTCAGTGCGTTTGACATTTTCTGGTGCATCATAAATGTCTTGCTGAGGAGGCTGGACCCCTTGGGAATCAAATGCTCTGAGATGCTTCTTGGCAGTGGTCAGCATTTCATGAAGTCAGGTCCTATAGTAGCACGGATTTAAAGTTCAGGTCTTCCTGCAGAGGTTTCTAATATAGTCTGGAAACTATATTCACATGTTCTTTCTTGACAGGAACTGGTCAATGCATTGTTGCCATGTCATTTGAATCATAAAATTAGAATTTTTCATATTAAAGGTTTAGATTTTTTGTTACAAAATCAAGGCTTATTATAGGCCTGAGTGTTGCCTTCTCTAAAGAAACATAGAGTAACATCAGCTCAGCTTCTTGAGAGAGCCTATGGTCTCTAGAAGTGCAAAGAATTTAATAACTTTTAATCAAAATATTGAGCAGTACAATAACAATCATGACTCCCCATAGATAACATACAACTAACACACAATTATATATTCTTCGGTCTAAATGTACTGGAATACAAAAGCGATAAATGGCCTTACCCAAGTACTGTAGATCCCTGAAATTATTATACTGAAATTATTACAATGTATTTATGTGATATAAATAAACACACATTCTAAGAACTAAAAGATTAGCTTTCCCTAGAGGTGGCAAGTCTCAGAACATTTTTTTAAATAATGGAGAGTTGGTACAGAAACCAAGGACCCTCAGCCTGGCAGCAGCCACCTCTTATTTATACAAAGAGAATTGACTGTAGCTTTGGTTTCTGTGCTTTTCTTAGTTTGGCACGGAAGAACTTCAGAGGGGAAAGAAGACTCCCTGAGATGTTGTTATTGATGCTGGCAAAATACATCTGTTTCAAATGGAATAATGATTTTTCACAATCTGACTGAAATCTGATCCACTGAAATATATACATCACTGTAGACTAGTACAAATGTGGCTTTATAAATCATTCTTTCCGCATACTGATGTTTCAGTGATATTTCTTAACATTCTAGTTTTCAGTGTATGCTGTTCAGAATTCAGTACTACTGTGGCAGAGTAACTGTACTAGTGCTTAACAGGAATATAGGAAAGCAGACTTCATTGCACTGGAAACTGAAAGTAGCTCATACTCAGACTTTAGGTTACACATTCAATATAAGAAGAATTAAGATAATATTGCAGAACTTCTAACTTTTGCTTTTAAAATAGTTTTAAAATATTTTGGGGTTTTATCAACCAGAATTCCTTTGACAGTCTTCAGTAAGTTACGTTTGATTGTGTCTTCACTTGGAACTAACTTCTTAGAAAACTATTTCATAATCTAATATTCCAGCAGTGATAAATGTGAGCAAATTTTAAAAAGAAAGCACATGGGCTTTAAATTCTGTTAATTTTTTAAGTTGTGGTGTAAATACAATGCAGCTGTGACCATTCTGTAATTTTACAAATGAGAACATATATGAAAGAAAACGTTTTTCATGTCATGTACTAGTCAGTTTGGAATTGTTTTTTACTTTAGACTTCATGGTGAATCTCCCTTAAGTCCTAGATAAGCCATTACTAAGGATAACTAGCACTATGTGCAAATATGATCCAATCTGAACTAAAAGCTATTTAGGCAGGCAAAACTCTTTCCACTTGCTTCATGTCAGACAATCCATAGTTATAAATTTTCCTATCTGTTCTTCCTGATACCCAGGAATGTGTTTCTTTTTGTGCTTGTATTTTTTTTTTCCCTAATCCTTGCTCAGTGAGTTCAATTGACATTTTAAAAGTCCTGGGTTTAAACTTAGGTCCCAGAACTGACAATGAGTGCAAGTCAGTTTTGCTTGTAAATAATGCCAAACATTTCCATTTCCAGTATTTGAAAGAATTGAAGTAATAAATAAAAAAGGTCAGGCTATGAGTGACAACATAAAACCTTCCTCACTAGGCTGGAGATATTATGAAATTACAATTTAATGTGTATATACTCCAAAATTTTAAAGCAGCGTATAGATAATTCTAGTAGCTCTATAAATACTTAACTGAGCTCTTCAGGGCTATTTTTCTGATGATACATTCATTGCAACTATAAATTTAAACTAGACTGTGTCAAAGGAACAATTACAGTTTGTCACAAAAAGGAAAATTTAAACCCATGTCCTTTTCTTTATAAATTATTAGACATATAAAAAGTGTTATTTTCCCATTAAATTTTAAATTCATTTAATATCAAGTTCACTGCCATCTGGATACATCTAATTTTTATGTGCTTTTCAAGGAGAGCTTACTCAGCTAATTCTTGCTTCAGTTCAAACAAAAAATCTTTTTAAAACATGTTTTCACTGTTTGCAGAGAGGCATCTTGTGCATGCTGACCAATTTGTGTTTAGGATCATAAATCACATTCCATTAAGCATATTAGAAAACAAATTGTTCTTTTCAGAATATACTTTGTGGAATATTAGACATGATACAGCATAATGGAGCTGAATCTTCAGTGAATATATTTTGTGTAAAGTGGATCCAATTTGTGTTTCAGGAAGAAAGAATTTAACATTCTCTTTACATTCTGCAATGCAATTTAGCAGCATTTCATTCATAGGGACTGGAATTCTTCCCAGCTGCATTCGGTTGAGATTAACTGACCTTGGATTTGAGCTCAGGTAGTGCATTCTCCCTCTTTTGAGTGTACTTATTCAGTCTATACATTTTAAATGGAGATTATTGACTTGTATAGGTTGTGAAAACAATCTCTAAAAGCGGTTTACCATGTATGATAGAGAAATGGAAATAGATCATTTCACTTCTTTCCCAAAGACCTGGCTTCTTTTGATATTGCACTTGCTTGTCTTATCTTTAGTATGTATCCTTAATGAATGCTTTATCTTTGGCAGTAATGTGCAGAGCATGAGTGGTATTGGCCTTGGAGGGCTTTTTGACTTAATTTGCTGGATGCAAAACCTCTGTTTCCAATAATTTATTATGTTTCAAAACCATCTCTGGGAATATAAAATGTGCATGTGAGGCTAGCTTTTATTTATCTCCAATCAATTTTTGAAGCCATGCTATTTTCTGGAATGAAAAAGTAGCTAGCATCCACCTTTTTTCTATTCCCCCCTTTACCCCTAATATTTAAAGCATGAATAAAATCAATATGATCATATATTGATTTGTATAACATCTTCTGTATGCTTCAAAGTACATAGCAGAATTAAAAATTGTGTTAAACTCTAAAAATAATTTGATGGAACATTACACTAAGTATTTAATCACTCCAAAAAACCCCAACACTGAACAAATGTGTTGGCTGAATCTCTCACACCAGAATTGATTCTCTTGCACTGGATTTCAGACTTTATAAAGTATATATTAAGGAGCTTAACTAGTGAATTAGAAGATAACTGCAGCGTAGATAAATGAACATTGCTTAAAGAATTTTAACCAGATTTTTTTACTAATTTTTTATTCTCTACTAAATCTGAGCAAAACCAACTCCAAGACTTTCAACAGGTTGTTTTTGTGTAACAGAAAGCAAAGTGTGAATATTTGCATTTATTAGCATCTCATAATTAAGTTGCAAGGTACTTTGGCACGGTTTGTCATTCATTAGGCATTTCTTCAGTGCTTGGTCTAAGAGGACCATTGTCTTGGTTGGGAAACCAAACCCCTAAGCTGGGCATTAAAAAGAGAGGAAAGGAGCATAAACTCTCTGTAAATATGAGAATTTCAGATAGGTTTTTCTTGTTCATACTGCTGTGCAGTGAAAGCCTGTTTAAACACTCACCATAGTAAAGCGGTTAGCTTTGGTAATTTTTCTACCCAGCTGGACAAATGGGGTAAAAACCCAGGTGAAAAAAGCAATGTTGTAAATCTCTTTTATCACTTCCTGTGAAAGCTAAACCTGCAACCCGCAAAATGCATGTGCTTTACTTCACGTGCCTAAATCATCCTCTTGAAATCGATGAGACTTCTGAGGGGCATAGATTTAAACAAGAGCATTGCTTCTTATAGGTACGGGATTGAGATTTATGAATGCACTGTGTGCACTTCACTGAGAAATTTTGGCCACCAAGGCACATGAGGATTCCTGGATTTAGTCTCATGGCAGCTTGTCTAGCTTATGTGTTCAGTTTGTGTGATATGCTCCTCTACAGACAGGGTGAGGCATGGGGAAGGCAGGGGACATCCAGATGGTGCCTAGGAGGTCAGTGGGTGAAGGCTGTAAACAAGGAGAGAGCCTATAGCACAGGAAAGCCAGAGACATGCTGAGCAGGACTGGGTAGAAACATCCCCCCCACCACCCACTGAGGCCTCTGAACAACAGAAAGGAAATTTTGTCAGGAGTTCAGGGCCAAGCAGTGCTTACCACAGTCCAGAAAGCTGCACTGATCTTGGGGGAGATGAACAGTTTGGAAGGGCAGAGAGGAAGGGGAAATACTTTCCTAAACCCACTTTTCATATATTTTTTCAGCTCATCTAATCCCTTTGAATTTTCTTTATCCTAAAGAGTTACTTATTCTGGTTCTTATTCTAATTATTTTTTTTCTTTTTAATTTTAAGAGACTGCCTGTTTTGTTCTTTGAACTCACTGTAAGGACAAGATCTAGGCAGATTTACCTCGAAGCTTTAGCCAAGTTACAGTTCTATTACAAGCCATTGAGGTGATTTAATTTTATTACTTCATGTAACTTTTTATGAGGAAAGTTAGTACATGCTGCAGTGCTTTCCTGAATCCAGGCATCTTTCTCCTTCATTCCCATCTGAGCACCTGATAGGCAAACATCATGGACGCAGCTGTAATACACACTGCAGTGTGTATTAAACTGCAATGTAAAAATATAAGATTATTTTTAATATTGATTTGGCCCATCTGCTTGGCTGATCCCTGGCATGAGTTCCACATTTGGCTGTAAACTTGGGTTTTTGCTTTCTTTTTCTTCCTCCCTGTGTGTAGCATAAGCCTCATCTGGCACTAGTTAGTACAAAAAAAGTTCAACATCAGAACTTTAGTGTATTTTTTCCTTCCAGCTAATATCAGAATGAATGCTAGGACCAAAGTCTCTCATTGAAAATAATTCCTTAAATAATCACTTACCTTGAAGGCATTTGATCTGTGTGATCTGAATGAAACTGCTGATAACTTCAGAGAAATAGAAAACTGTGTTAAAAATCACTTTCTCCTGGGGACTGAAATCCTGCCAGTCACATGGTGGATTTAGAGGCTTGGCAGCTCGCCAGCCCATCAGACGGCATGTAAGTTCTTTGATGCCAATTGCATTAGCTTTCCCCTACTAATGTGCTACATAGCTTGGAAAATAAAAGAATGAAGGTCAATATACCAGCATGTACCCCTGCTATAGCAAGAGCTGTTCATAATATGCAGGAGCATGAAGATGATTCAGAGTTCAAGCTGCAGGCTAAGTGACCTTCTCCTGTGCCCAAGGTCCTGAGATTTTGTTCTCAAGTCCTGAGTGCAATGAGTGCTTGTCAGAGCCCTGTCCCAGGATGCAATTTACTCTTAAATTTCCAAATGGACACAGTTTGCCTTCAGCCATGATGGCCTGTTATTTATGTGCAGATGCTGTGGGCTATGAACTTTTTGCAGAGTGTAACCAGTGCTGTACTCTAGTCTCACTCTCCTGGTTTTGTTCATTGTGGGGGCCATAATGCATGGGAATCAGCCATAGCTCATGGGTGCAAAGCTAGAGTTTATGACTGATTTGAATGCCCTCAGACAAAAAGTCCACTTTACGTACATCTTTACCTACAGGCATCTTGCTATAGAGATGTGTTACAGAGATGGATGGCAGACTGACAGACCCGTGTGTATGCTAACTTACATTGACCATAATACAGTAAAGATATTTACAGGGATGATAGATGACCAGAGACAATTGTGTGTTTGCAAGGTAATTAATTGCTACATCCTTCTTCCTCCCTCAGAAACAGGAAGAACCAAACCATTCCCAAAAAGCACGTGGAGATTGATACTTGCGGGGAGGTGAAGCTGTGTATTGAAATAAAATTTAGAAATAGAAGTCTGAGAAATCATCAAAACGCAGCAAAATGCCCATATCCTAAATGTATCACAAAATAATCAGGTTTGATGTGGAAAGGTGTGAATCCAGTCACAAAAATATTTAGAGCCCTTCAGCCTAACCTCTATCCTATCCAGGGTACAACTGAGAGATTTCCACATCTTTTCTTGTTCCTCAAGAATATCTTTTTTCCTGGATGTTACTTTGTATTCTTCCTACTGTGTGTGCTTTGCAGTGCTTGGAAGACTTCTGCACCACTGCTGACACAGTACCACAGCCCTTAAATTCACACTTCACAACTAAGACAGAGTAAACTGTAACTCCTTGGGTAACAGTTGGCACAGTGGCATCAGTCAGCTTGTAAAACGTGTATTGACACTGAAATCTACCTTGTGACTAGTAAAAGAACTAGAGGAGTATAAAATTGTGGAAAGAAAGGAAGCTCTTCCATATGGAATGACAAAAATCAAACAGGTTATTTTGGTCTTCAGCTGATTTTTGTTCCAGAGGGGAAGGTTTTTATTTTAACTTCTAGTTTTCCAGTTTTACACTGTAGTAACCTCATCAGGGAGACACACTGTGAATTGGGGAACAATTTGTAATATTTCCTCATGACTGTTATGTACTAAATTTCCCTTCAAGCTTGAAGTGACTTTTTTTTGAGACATAGGGAGATAGACCTCAGAAAGCAAAGGAACTCTGCTGTACTTCTCTTCCCTCATACCAATGATAATTAATGCTCATAAAACAGAGGTAAAGGCACCACTGCAACAGCTACCCTTTATAAGCTTACAACCTTATAAGGAAACTCTGATTTCTTGCCAAAATAAGGTTTTGATTACACAGTGTTTTCTGACATGGAATGAAAAAAAAAAGGCTGTATTTGCTACGTTAAATGCAGTAACAAGAATATGTATAAACAATGAAGGAAGAACATACTTTGTCATTAAAGGAACGAGATAAGTGGTGGATGATGTGAAAGTTAAAATGAAAAAAATGTTGAAATCATTTTTAATTGCTTAATTTTATCCCTTTTGAATGAAGAACCATCTCTTCCATGACTTCAGTGGTGGCAAAAAGTAAATTAGGTCTAAACCAGAGATTTTGCCTGAGTTTAAATTGTTTACTTAGCTATACGCAAATCTGGATCTCCATTTTGCAGCTGAGATATAATAATAATAGCAAAAGAAGAAAAAATATTTCCTGTCTGTAGGTGTCAGAGATTTTTTGATCAGTGCAAAGATGAGTTGTGCACCTCTTTGCACATGCTACTCAGGTCTTCTATAACCATCCAGGTGTTCTGCTCATTTACAGGGACTCTGACTTGGTAAGTTTTGAATTGAAAAAATAATGCAGAGCATGTCCAACCATAACCTTGAATGTGTTAGAGGATAATTGCAGAATCTTGTTAGTGTAATTCATAAGTAAATTTTTTACGATTAATACAGGGCATCCTGATACATATCAATCTTTCTACTTCTGCTTTCTTTTCACCTGAGGTTTTAAAAGTAGTCTAGTGACAGTATTTAATTTCTCTTCTTAAGCAACTGCAGTTTCAAGATTTGTGGCATTTATCTAGATGATTTTTTTTTTGTTTGTTTAGTAGCTACAAATCGGGTTTTCTGATACTTGTTATGGTAGAATGTGTTTTGGAGTTGCTTTTATAAGCAACAGTATTTGTTACTTTATTGTGTTGCATTTGTGCTGTATTTGTGATGAAACCCAGAGCAGATCTTGGTCTCAGGCTGAATTAAATTGGAAATTGAAGTGATTTTTTACCAAAATATGAATCTAAAGAAGAAAAACTGGTTTGCTTACATAAAGTCTCAAGAATTCTGCTTGTGAAAAAAACAGTATCACCCACATGTTTTGCCACATGGATTTTAAAGGCTGCTCTATGGGGAGGTAGCTTTTCTTTAGCAACATCTCTTTCATAATCCTTGCATGAGTCCCCTTATTTCACCTTTCACACAAGTCCAGTAGATACTTAGAAATCTAGTTTTGTATTTTTTTTCTATTTTGTTCTAGTTTTGTATTATGTTGCACTGGGGAGAATGTTAATTTTGACTCATATTACAATAGTAATCTTCTAAAAACTCAGTATAAATTTTTTATTATACTGCTTTTTTCTATCATCTACTTCATTTAATGCTTTCTCACTTAGGCTGTGGTTGTGTAATTAGTTGATTTCTAAAGTGGCATAAATGAAGGGATTAAAACTGTCATGGAGATGGCAGGAACAAATTTTGGAAGGTTAGGATTTTCTAACAACTTTTGCCATTAATGGAATTACTCTTTGACTCTCCTTAGGATGTTTTCCTCTCCACCCCCAACCTTCTCACTACTTCTCATTGCTGATACATATCACAGACTCCTTTGTTTCAGCAAATTCTCATTTAGTTTTTAGTGAAGGGGTAAAATCTTTCAGCCATGAAGCAGAAGTAGCTGGAGGCAGGATCTCTCTCTTATTTGGAAGGTAAACAGATTTATCCCTCTTATAGTAGTAATTAGTAAATCCATTATCATTTAACTGCCCTGTGGCTAAGGCAATAAAACTACAGTTTATCCAAACCCAGAAATATGCCGATGTGATCCTCATAGTGACACTGAAGCATTTTCTTCTATAAGAAAGGAGAATGTAGCTGAGCTAAAAATACTATAAATATACAATAGAACTTGAAATATATATAAAGATACAGACTTGGACTAAAATAGCACTCTCTTTTGCACATAAACAGTTAAAGGATTAACATGCATTAGCTTACAAAGTATTTTATTGCTACTGATTTTCTTTGAGTTTGAGCCAGTAGAAATGGGGAATGTGAAATATATGGAGGACAGAGTGTCAGGAGCAGAGATACTCTGAGGCTACAATGAGAAGGGGAATTGAAATAGTGGTGGCAAGATACTGGAGGTCAGGGGCTGTGTGTGCTGAAGCACTGGGTTTGCTTGTGCAATGTGACCAAAATGAGGATACTTGGGAAGGGAATTAGGAAGGTGGGCTATGTAGGCATAGTCCTCCTGGGACAAGGAGGGAAACAGGAAAGGCACTAGCTAGATTGAATGCAACAGAAGGCAGAAAATGCATGGAAACAGAAAGAGTTTCCCTAGTGTTTTGGAGGCTGGAAGGAGTCCCCTGACAGTCCCTTTTCTTTTGCTATCACTGAATGTCTGTAAAGCTCATGTCAGATTGTCTTATTCTTTTACCAACCATGAAAATTTACTTGCTAGTTTCATGAAGGAGGTGTTACATGGATACATACAGTGCATATGCAGTGTATATATATAGCGGGTTTTAGCTATCAACAGCCTTCTTTACCACATTTCTGAACATTTCTATCCTGCTTGCTGCTGTCTTTCACACCATAACCTGATCTATCCATATAGAGGCCCACTTTGTAAAATGAATTGATCTGAGTGTATTTTTTTTTCACCTCCCCGCCCCCTCACTTTGTTATTTTTGGAAGGAGGAGGGGTAGATCTGGGGGGAAGAGAAACGGTGTAAATCATTCATAGGCAAAAGATTTTACAAGCAACACCAGTTCCAGTCATCTTAATTTAAGTGCCTAGCTTTATATTTAGACAGCTATTATTCCCATTGACTTTACTACAAACTTCCATCAGCAGCCCAGAATTTCTATTAAAAAAGACTGTTTCTTAGACCTTAAAAGCCTGAATGGATTTTATAGTTTGGAAACTGTGCATGTGGATTTGCTTAAGAACACTCACCTTCTCACTACAAGAATCACGATTAGAATTTCTTTTTCTTCAAGGCTCAATCTTACAGGAAAATGAGTATTATTGACATTAAACTCATAGAGTTAAGGTGTGTGTAATCAAAGTACACAACACTCTGAAGAACTGAGCCATAAGCATAGAATTCACCAGACTAACACATTTTGAACACTTTGCTTTGCATATGGAGGGAATGATCAAACATCAGACACCTAGCAATTTTGATGATCCTGGTTTCATAATAACATTGTATACTCTATTACCAGAAGAGTAATAAATGAGAACACTGAACAGAAGGGCAAAAAAGAATCCTTAATATCAATTTTATGAACATCTGTCATTTTGTTTAAGCACAAAGAAAGATGAGCTGATGCAGAATTAAAAAATCAGTTCTAAACTGGAGACTATTAGTACCTTTTGCAAAATGTTCTTATTTTTATTGAGCATTTTATTGTATGTGAAAGAATTTGCAGCTTTATGGCTCTGCACAACCTCCATTGTGCGTTCAGCCTTGGTATTGAACTGAGAGGAGCTGGCTTACACATAAGGACCAAAAGAAGCGTAATGAATCATGAAACAAGCCTGTTTCATTCAATAAGACATTGTCTGAGCTTTCTTTCCACATGAAGAACTGGCCATTCAAACAGAAATGACCTGCAGAATTTTTGCATAAAAAGGAATCTAAATGCATCGGGGCATATGTGGTAATAACTCTGTTGTTTCATGATACTATGCGATTAAATGAAACAATGCTTGCATTTGGAAACTTCTCTAGTTGCAAAGAATAATAAAGTATTCTTTCCTGAAAATGTCATTGATTCCTTTCCCCAGTAATTTTTCAAAACTTCTGTAGTTGCAATGCCTTTGTTTTCAAGTGTAAATGCAAGCAGAGATGCCTAGCACAACAGAGAATAAAAGATTGAAAGTCTTCCTTGGGGAAGTGCCAACATTAAAAGCCCTCAGAAATAAAATGATGCACGTACATGGGAGGTAAAAGATGTCACTACTATACATTGTAGTATTTGACATGAGTTTTAAAAAATTGAATTTGTATAGTTTAGGTGTTACCTTCAACCTGTGCAGAGATGAAAGAGAGCTTATTATACTTAATAACTTTTAACTTTTATAGGCATCAGTGTTGCCTGTAAATTCTTGGCCTTCATTGTGCTATATAAAGCACTAAGTTGCAGCATGCTACTGCTGAGATGTCATTATTTTAGCGATTGTGGCACAGAGTAATGGCATTTTTACTTTTTTGCTAAAATTAGTCTGTGTGGGAGTAGGTCATACTAGGAAGAAGGGAATATTTTCATTGTGGGATTTAGAAACCATCTACCACAGTTCTTTTTGACCAATAGTGTGAAACTATGAAGTACTTAGAAAAATCCTTTCTTCATTCCTTTGCAGCATTCTAGTTTTAGTGGAACATACAAATTTTTCCATTTAGCTATTCCACACAACAGGTTTGATAGTTTAGTCCGTACCTCTTTCTTTCTTCCCTCTGTAGTCACTGATGCTTTTAGTTGATTAATTTTAGAATAAAGCATTCCTAGAAGAGGGTCTTCCAGAGAGGATTTTCTGTAGGCATCTGTTCTTTATATCCAGGGCAAGATGGTCCCTGCATGATCAGGCAGGCTCTGAAGTTCAGTATATAGGAACTTTGATTTTTACAGTCTTTTAACTTTTGGATGCGACTTCTTCACACAGGAAATACTCGCTGCAAGTCAAAGTGCAATAAGCTATCAAGTCAAATTAAAACTAGAAATAAAAACTGAAAATGAAAGAATTCTTCTTCCACACAGAGTAGAACACTGGCTCTACTGCACATCAAGGTCTGACCTTAAAGCTTTTGCCAATAGGCTTCTTTAATAGAGCAAGAAAATGAGTAACTGAGGAAAGTAGGAATAAAGGGAGAGAGCTGCAATCCACAACAGTCCTTTGACTCACTGTTAGAGGAGTCAGTGCTGGACATGCTGCTGCCCCTTTCCTCCCTTTTACACACTTTAATGTGTTTGATCTCTCTCTTTTTTTATATGTGGTTAGTCATTTTCATTAGGAAAGGTCATTCTACTTTTCTGCTGGAATTTGAGCATTCTCCACATTTTATTCCTAAATGTCATTACATCAGCTACCATTTTTACCACCCATAATGACAAGATTCTGTAGTGTTTTTAGAACACATCTTTAGGAAACATTATGTTTGAAGGCTGGTTCTTTTGGTAATTAAAAATGACCTGACTACATGCTAAATGCTAAAATATTGTGAAATGCTAACAGCCCTCCTCAAGGTTTGACAACTTTCTGTTCTCTGTAAGTGGTGCAAAATGTGAGTTTGGAATCTTTGAAAAATATCTTCCCCCTTCATGTTCATAAATTTCAGCTAATTAAATGGATAAGGTCACCAAGTTTGTCTAGAAGACAATTTAAGTACAACCATTTCTGAAAATACAGTTTCTTAAGATGGCGTTCTCAAGCTTTGCACACCTCTGATGCACACTGCTCCATGGATTCCTTTCTCATATAGGCTGATTCTCTGCCATGCCTTCATTTCTGTCCACAGAGTATTTTTCTAATTATAGAAGCAGTTACTAGCTTAGAAAAAATATACCCAAGGCCTGTAGCTGGGCTTGGGATGAAGCTGTAGCTGCCCTTCAGACACTGTTCCTGTCTCTGAAGCTGGCCTGCTGGACGCCTTTTATTTTCCCATTGTGAGTCTCAGTTTTGTTATCTGCAGATGGAGTTAGTGCTCTTCCAGCACTTGCCAACTACAGGTGGAAAGTGTTCATTTGTTGTTATCTGTGAATTTTAGCAGTTCTTAATTCACAATCCTTTAAACCACTTGGAAAACTGTTAATTGTATTTCTGCTCTTCCACGCCTTCTCCCATCTGCTGTGTTTTTCACCCACCTTTCCCTATCACCTCTTCTAATGAAGGTGGAGATCAGTTTTTCCCACCCAATGTCATTTGACTGCATGCCTGTGCATCTGCCTCTGCACTTCTTTGGTGTCTTGCTCTGGGCATCTCTATGTGTGATTTTACCTCCCTAAGTTCTCACTTGAACCTTTCTCTGCCACAGGGTATTCTTACATTCCTTCTGCTGTTAATTTTAACTCTCAAAGACGGTTTTCAAAGTCAGTAGAATAGCAAGGTGGATCTCTCTGTGGCCTCCTTGGCTCTTTGGAGCCTGGATGCATGTACCCACAGGTAGGCGCTGTGCAGTGAGATGGTCCCAACAGGGAGCCCAAGAGGACTCTTAAATCAGTAATCGCAAAAAAGCTGAAAACCTTCCACCTTTAACAGTCTTCTGCATAACAGCACATTAACATTTATGCTATGCTGGGTATTCTGAGGATATGGTAAGTAATCAGGAGTTTAATGTATCACATAATAAAGAAATTGCATCTATTTCCTGAGGCAAAAATTAGATTTTTTTTTATTATTAATTTTTTTCCCCATGTATTTTAATGGAAGATATGGATGCGACAGAGACCAAGTCAGATGTCTGGTTTGTAGTGCACTTGCAAGTTGTAAGGACACTTAGAGTTGTTAAGTATATATAATGGAAAGAAATGAGAGAGAAGAGCCGGTGAGAATTTTCCAGGAGAATGCTTTTTCCTGGAAAATGGTGTTTCAAGGAAACTCAGGTGTTTCATGGAAATTCTTTGGGGTTTTGTTATGAACTTATACAAAAAGACAGGCTGTGGTATTAAAGAAGGCAGCCTGCCATGCTGCTCTTGATTCGATGTGGTATCAAACAGTATAATTGAAACACGTGGATGTACTTTTAAAGTCATTTTAAGGGCACCTGTTATTCATTATTGATTGTCAAGGCATCAGAATGTTCCATAGTAAACTAAACAGGATATATTTCAGTCCATAAAAAAATGACATGTTTTAATCAATGCTGGGTGGCAGATGTGCCTTTGATGATTTAAAAGTAACATATTTCAACTCTTATGCTATAGATTACTATCATTAATTGTAGTGAGCAACTGCTGGAGTATAGAGCAATAATACAAAGAAAACAAAAAGCAATTTCAAAATACAGATTTAAAAAATATTTTAATTCTGAAGTTTTCCAAAAAAGAATTGTTTTGTCAAACCATGTTTACACATAGAATATTTTTTAAAGATATTGTCGAAAATACCAAGATTTTTGAGAAATTACAATTTTTCATTAAAAATAAATTATAGATAACTTCAAAAAAAAGTTCTTGCCACTGTTTACTGTGCTCTGTAATGAGACCACTCCTGGAAGAATAGACTAGCCAGAGTGGCTCAAGGTTCCCATCCTCATCTGCAGCAACAGGCATAGCTCAGACTCTGTCACTCTAATTTAAGCAGCATTTGGGAACACAAACTGTCACATTGACTTACCCCTCTACCTTCTGACACTCATCCAGGAAAGACGGTTGCACAAGGTAATTTTGCCATATGCAATTTTTAAACCTAATTTAAGATAATTCTGTACAACTTTATCAAGGCACTTTTAGTTGGGTTTTTTTTTTTTGTTGTTTTGTTTGGGGTTTTTTTTAGGACTGGTTTAATTAAATTTAACACAAGTCAATTCATATTGATTGAAATTACTTTAAATGAGTTTGGCTTAAGCCCAAATAACAGTCTTTTGCACCTGTTTTAAGTTACATTCATTTAAATTTGTACCAACAATTATACTTTTGCCAACTGTCAGTGGTAGTCAGCACACAGAAAGCTCATATTTCTAGGCTGTTACACAGTACCGAGAAATAATCTAAGATTACTTATGTGTACTCAGCTCTCAATAGTATCATTTGTAGAGTAACGCTGTGTTTAGTTAGTATACACTTCTGAGTAATTTATCAATACCAGATATTTGATCTCCCATTCCTTCAATCTTGATTTCCCAGTGTATATTATGCAATCAAATAAATGTGATTTTGTATATTCTCAGGGTTTTTTTAAACACCAACCTTGATTATGACTCTTATTAGAATTTACACTCTTCTACTTTAGTATTCTGAAATACTTTCCTTTCTTCCTATGCCTTTAATGGGAAACACCAAATTCTTGCAAAATAGGCTGAGCTCAAAGAAGGAGTAACAGCAGGATTCTCTGTGGTGAGAAGAGGCAGCAGTACAGGCAAGACCCATATGCTAAAATTTTCTTTGTAATTCCAGAGCTCTCAAGCACAAGTTAAAGCTGCTACTTAATTTCATTTGAACCTTCCCCTTTAAAAATATTATTTAGGAGAAAAGCAAGTAAAACTCTGGAACTGGGAGTGTTTTGGTAATTTGATCTTAAGTTTAGAGTCTATAGGTAAATATTTGAGCTAATTCTATATTCACATCACTATAAACCATAGGAAATAAAATGAAAAGAACAGCTTGGGTTTTTCCAATATACAGGTTGTACCTGTGATGAGTTTGTTGCTGTAAGAGAAAAAGCTGACCTTGCCTTCTGCATATAACCTAAGGTGATGAATAGAGCTAAAATGAGGTGTACAAATAGCTGCAGAGTCTAGTGGAATATGCATTCTTATTCTATACACAAATAGGCAAGAGTTTTGACTTGAGTATGCAGTACAGCCTCATCTGAGTGCTTTATTAAGAACATAAAATGGTGAACACTTCTACAAGTTTAGGAATTTACAACGTAACTTTTTTTTTATATTTTGGGAGGAAAAACTTGTTAATTTTATTTTGGCCTTTTTCCATGTTTTCTCCTTAGTTTTGCTATGTACTAGAGAAATAGTTTTCTGATGCACGGTCTTGACTGATGTAACCTAGTGTGTATGAACCACATAAATTAACAGAAATAGAAAATAATGTGCTGCCACAGTTTGATATAACATTTAATACTGCTGTGTTAATATCCATTGCAATGTAAATATTATTTCTGAGAAAATATTTGACCCTTTCTAATATAGGAGGCCACTCTACATTGTATCAGACTGTGCTCTGTCATGTTGCAGCATGAAATGAAGTAACAAGAAGTGACATGAACCTTTGTAAAACACCACAGTGCAGTAACCCATTTTTAACGCTGTCAGTATAAACTACAGTAGCAGGTAGAAACAAATCAAATGTAACATCTGAACAGGAAAATATTGTTAAAATAACCTGTAGCCTTCAGTTATTATCTGACTATCAGGACATCTCTGGCTGGAGTATCAATTCTCACTAATAAATCGTGTGGTTTTGTGATGAGAATGATTGTGAATCTCATTACAGAGATTGTCACTTCAGTGTTATTTATTGGTACCTCATAGAGTATATTGAGACAGTTAATGTGAGTTTTGTATTGATAATTTTCTTGACAAACAATCCCACAGGCCCAACTCACCTTTCTCCCCAGGTCTAAAAGAGTGAATTCTGCAGTGGTTAGATTAAGCACCCCAGAAGCTTATTCGTGATTTTACCGGGCAGTATTTTTGTTCCATTTACTTTAAAACTTTTCTTCTACTAAACTGGTATAAAGAACATTCCTACTAGAATGAGAGGGCTAGTGAGGTGCTTGCTTGCTTTCCTTTATAATACTTCTTTAAAGACTAACAGCATCTTTTATGGTCCTGACATTTTATTAGGCCTAGGGCTTCTTCCACAAATGAATCTCACACTCAATGCCAAAATGTATCCAAAAAGCCAAAGTTGTAAAAAACTCATTAATTTCATTAGACACTGTGGAATTAACTGGCCAACCAACTTAATTGTGTAGAGACTGATTCACTAGCATTACTGCTGAGGAATACAGTAGCAGATTCATTAGATCTGGTATTTTTGAGCATAAATAATGTTTAAGATGATTAACAATGGATTTCAGGCTGGTCCTGATGACTTTACCAAACTGCAGTTTTACAGAACAAATGAGGTTTATAAATACATGTGTGTTAACTAAAAGAGGGGAGATTCAGGCTGGACACGAGGAAGAAATATTTTACAACAAGAGTGGTAAATTGCCCAGAAAGGTGGTAGATGCTCTGTCTCTGGAGACATTCAAGGCTGGGCTGGATGTGGTTCTGAGCAACCTGATCTAGTTGAGGATATCCCTACTCATTGCAGGGGAGGGTGGACTAGATGGACTTTGAAGGTCCCTTCCAACCCAAACTATCTTATGAGTCTATGATTCTATAAATAAAAATCCCAGGTTTTCAATGAGCTTCTTTGGCATATGTTAAGTATCAAGTAGATCTTGATCACACTACTCTTAATGTATGTGAATAAGCACTATAATAATAAAAATAATTCTTCTGTTTACACTGATAAAGGCTGCATTCTAGGAGAGATTTATTTTTTGTGTGACCTTTCTGCTGCACTTTCTGTCCCCTAATAATGTTCTCTACTCCCCACTGAAAGGAGGATGATTTCACTGGAGAGTATTCCCCAACTACAAACAGGCAAATCTTGCAGTCTAACACAGTAGTAGGAGAACTGGTATTTTTACGATTTAAGGAATTTTCACAACCACTATACAGATAGAGAATATTCCCACAGCTCTAGGTTTTCTAAGTGGTGCTGTCCTAGCATTACGTAAATCCACAATGTGACCTGAAAGAGAGCGGTAGAGGCTTTTGTGTTGGCAAGCAACACAAAAAAAATAGGGCTTAAGCTGCAACGAGGGAAATTCTGAATAGCTCTCAGGAAAAGTATTCATAAAGAGGATGGTCAGACATTGGAACAAGTTACCCAGAGATGTCATAATCTCTGTCCTTAGAGGTATGAAAAACATGACCAGATATACCCCTGAGCAATCTGATCCAACTTAGAAGTTAGATTTCACTTCAAAGTTAGTTCTGTTTTGAAAAGTTATCTTTCCCAGGTGGTCTGTAGAAGTCCCTTCCACACACAGTTATTCTCTGATTATTCGCCAGCAATTTCACATTGAATAGTATTCGGTGATCTTCTCTTCTGTGTTGATTTTCTATAAATACTGACTTCAAACGGTTAAATTAATTTTTTATTTTTTGGTTTTTTTGTTTTTTTTTTTTTTTTTAGGGCTGTAGGATGAACATAAACTGTAGTCTTAAAAGAATCACCTACTACTGGTTCATCCATTAGACAGCCAGTGTTGCTGTCCTTGGTTCAGTAACCATGACAGTTACAAAAGCTCATCAATGTACACTGAAGATATTATAAATTGTATTTATTTTTCATGTTATCTTAAAAATTGGTCTAAAACCTGAAAGATACGGTTTTTAGTTCATTAATTTTTTGTGTACACTATGAAAGAATTAAGGGCTAGCACAGCTTGCTGCAGGTCATCAGATTTCCTCTTTGACCTTGTCTGATATAATCTCATCTGTTTCTGTTCAGACTACTTAAAACCCTAAACCTATCCTGTACAAAATAAATATAGGAGAAAAACTCTTAAGAAATGCTCTTTATTCTAAGCCCAATGGACTATCTTTGTTCGATAGAGCTAAGTATTTGACTAGTATCTAGTTTTGCAATAAACAGAAGCTGAAATGTAATTTACCAGCTCTTCATGAATTGTTTATTCATACCCACCCTCGGGATATTCCAGTACTATTGAATTAATCAGTATGATGTTGACAACTAATTCTTTTTCTCCTCCTAATTTCTGAAATGTGCTGTTATTCAGTGTTTAGATCTGAGGATTAATTAGCCAGGACGTGAGAATTTTGCAACAAAAGTGCAGATGAGTTAAATATAATGGGCCAGATTCTACCCTGAATTATACTGGTACTGCCCAACTAATGACAGCAGAAAGACAGAATGTAGGCAATTAAATATTACTGCAAGATTGTTTTTTTTGTGTGTGACATTTCTTTCTAGATCTCTTAAAAATACTTTGGGGTTTGGGTGAATTGGTTTGGTTTTCTTCCCTGTTGATGTAGTGATGCAGTAATATCCTGCAATAAGAAAGGAAAAAGCAAATGTAAAAAATCCCTTGACATCAAATTATTTTACAGGAAGTTAATAGGGAGTGCTATTGCTATTTTCTTTCTCCGTGAAATTCACAAGTGAAGGTAGGGCTATATTCCTAACCAGTTATACAGGACAGAAGAAAACAATGTTTTCATCAAGGCTTCAGAATGATGAGTTAGAATTTGTTGATCCTGATAACTGATTTGTGCCTGGTCTCCTTGACTACATGGAGTTTACTGAGGGGATGGGGAAGCAAAAAAAATAAAAAATGCAAAGACCTAAGAAAATAAAAAAATAAAATATATGTATATTAAAAGAAGGGCACTAATTAAATGAAATCCATAGCAGCTTTGCTCTTTGACCTGGAAAGACATGGCAGTTAAATTCAGAGTAGGCAGGACTGGCTTGCAACAACATAAGATATGAAGATGAATAGGGTATAAAATATCAAGAAGATAGGAGACTGATACACATATTTTCATGGTAGTGTTCCTTTGAGGCAGCTGGTGTTGAGAGGTTTCACAGATAAAAATAACATTCCTATTTTGTTGCCATTTTAAATTGCAGCATTCCTTTTCCAAAAACTGTTACAACAGTAATTAGTTAATATCCTGAAGTATTTGTGCCCTAGACTAGTGTTCTGCTTTAATATAGGGTTAAAATTAAGGATTATTTTTGTGCAGTTTTCAAAAACAAGGCCTTGCTATACACAAATAAAACTTAAAGGTAAATTACATTGTGAATATTCTCTACCATCAAAGACTCTGTGTTGCCTGCAACCTACATTCTATTCTGCAATACTAAATTAAAAATAACCGCCCTCATTTTATTTATCAGGAAGCCAATACCAAGAGATGTGTTGTCCTGTACACTTCCCACAGTGGTAGATTTTATATTATTGGAATTACCCCAGATCCTTCCTCTCCCTCCATGTCAGAGCTGCAGAATTAACTGAAATATCCAGCTGACTCACAGTGGGCTCTGTAAGAACTCA
This sequence comes from Melopsittacus undulatus, assembly GCF_012275295.1. Taxonomy (NCBI): domain Eukaryota; kingdom Metazoa; phylum Chordata; class Aves; order Psittaciformes; family Psittaculidae; genus Melopsittacus; species Melopsittacus undulatus. The sequence continues at coordinate 42,619,246 of NC_047532.1, forward strand.
GACAACAGCCACCATGGGGTACTTCAAAAATCATAATCCTTCAAATTAATAATCCTTTAACTGAAAAGGGCCAGACTCAATTCCTAAAACTTCCCTCTTAAATAAACAACCTCCAAATAATTCTGGCTTGAGCCCCTGTTAGGCATTCCCTGACCCCTAGCTGGGCTCAGGGGATGCCTGCTGGCAGCCAGGGAGTCCAGGGTTAACAGGATAGCTTTTTATTTAAGAGAAATGCAGTCATTCTGGCATTAAGCAGGCAGACCCCCATCAGAGTGTCCTATCAGATCTGTTCTCCATGATGCCTGCCCTGTCAGGCTCTTTGTCTCAAGTCTCATATCGCCAGGGCTCTCATCACAGCTGCTTCCATGCCTGGGCTTCAACTTGCTCATGATAGATGCTCAGCTCTGGGGACAGAGGAAACAGTAGTCAATATTCCAGCTTAGATCTTACCCACCAAGGTGATCTGGAGCTTTTTCCTCCTTCTCCCTTTTCCCAGGGCACCGTTACTCAGTCTCTCAGACATGACTCGGGGAATTGCCTGTCCCCTGGACATGCTGAGTATAGGTTGTGGTCACGTCCATGGTTTTTCTGTTTTCAAGACTTCTACATTTGTGTCCAACCCATAAACCTTGTTGCACATTTAGCTGTTCGAGCAACAGGCAGTTTTCCTGGTGGTTGCTTCAATTATTAATTAATTGATATGTATTGTTTTTTGAGTCCTTAGGATACTGCTTAGAGCTCCTGTTTATCCCTGGAACTGTCAGCAGCACAGTTACTATATCACAAACATCCTGCTTTGTTGTATTCTTGCTGCAATGATTAGAACATACTTCTGCTCAGATTCTTGGTCCCTCCAATTTATTATGGCAAAGTGTAGAGGTTTCTCCTCTGGAACTTTGGTCTGGTAGTCTGGAAGGGCAGAGCTCCACCTCTGGCATTCTAGTTTTACACAAACTAGAAAGGTTTATATATGACTTACAGAGAGTGTGAGAACAAGGTAAGCTGTCACAAGCCCCAGTAGCCACAATTATCTTGTCCGTTCATTATGAAGCATGAAGAATAATGTTCTATTCACCCATAACTTCAGAGCATGAAGGCAGTCTAAAAAAATTGTTAAGCAAGTAAGCATTTTTCCCATCTCTTCTGTCTAGCAATATTACCCATTGAAGAATGGTAGTGTTCCTTTGCGACATGAGTCTATGATTCAGCGAGTTTCTCAACACTCCAGGAAATGGGAACCTCTCTTTGGTCATCAGCAGGTGTCAGCAGTGCCATCTCTATCCCTTTCATGTTTTAGATTACATAGTATACAGCTCTAAAGTTCAAGTCTCTGCACATGGGGCTGCAGTGTAATGCAGATCTGGCAGGAAGGAAATAATCATATTCATCATTCTGGCTTTAAAAGTCTTCTTACCCTTTCTAGCAGTTGTCCTGTATTCTATGAAATGCAAAGTGCCTTTGAGAAACATGATTTATTAATAAGATATATTTTTTAGATTTTGGCAGGTTACATTTCAAAAAAAGACTCAGTGTGTCCTTACGTAATGAAATGCTGCACAATTCATGTCTCACCTCCTGCCACTGCTTTTAGAAATGGGTGGAAATGAGTAATTATCCATAAATGGTAGGCATTTCTCCATTACTTACAGAGAGTATTTTGGCAGTGATCATTTAGGCTTTAAATGCTCTTTTAAAAGCTAATACCATTCATAGGCCTGCCAGTTGCAGAACTTTAACAACTGTCCCCTAAACTCTTCAACCAATTTATTAGAAAATTACTCCGTCTTTTAAATTCCTCTCTATTTACCTCTGTCTCTCAGTGTGCTTCACATTTAAACCATTATTGTGGAGTTCTTTGTATGTGTTAGAGTATGAGAACTTGAAATTGAAGATTGCTTTGAGTACTATAATTTAAAACAAGAAAAGTTTGCAGGCAAGAGTTGAAGAAACACTAAACTGCTGCAGTGCCTCTAACATCGTCATGATATCATTGTGACATGCTTAGGTCAGACTCCTCCGTGCAATGAATGGGAGAAGAGAAAGCAAAATGCTTTCCCAACAGCCCCTCACCAGCAGCTTGCTATGATGTTTTTGTACTGTGGGTATGTGGGATGGAAGCCACACACGGGCTCATTCTTGGGGTCAAGCAGGCATGCCCACCTCCAGGCAGATGTTGCATAACAGCTGTGTATGCTCTACATCCGTGTGGTAAACCTGCATTGCAGTTTTCACTGGAAGTTACCACAGGAGTTTTCCTGATTGTTCAGTTACTCCCATACATCTTGAGTACATGGCTGAGTTTTCCAGTTACAGTTTTAGCTGTATCTGCAGTTAGATTTCGAGTAATAGTATTGCCGTTTCAGAGACCTCTCTTCAAAAGTAATCTCATATATGGTGATTGGCCTAATATGAAGTAGCTATGAACTTCATAAAAACCACTTTCCAGCTGCAGTCACAGATTTGGGAATTTATTTCTTCTGATGGTCTCAGACAGCTGGACTTTTCAAGAATAGTGAAGGGCCATTTCTTCTTTCTTTGCTCTATTTTTAGAAGCATGTTAGATGAAGGTATATGCTAATTACAAAAAATAGTTTGTAGTGTAGAAAGTAGTTTTAACGCTTAAAATTTACAGATTTATAATTTGTTCTTCATTGCTTATACATGCATTGAATTATTACGTAATCTCCAGTAATATAAACACATACCATAATTTTACATTAAAAAAAATCATTTTATGTATTATTTGATTTTTTGATGATTTTACTTCCATTGTCTTTTGTTCATCAGGACACCATAAGTACAAACTACTTGCGTGCATGGACCACTTTGGACAATAGTCCACCATAACTTCAGAATTTCATGTGCTGTTAGAGTGGGAATTGTATGTTGGCTGTTGCTCTTAGCTGTCTTTCATATCTATGTGCATAAATATCTGTTTATACAAAGAGAGAATATAGAGAGAGTATATTTGACAGTATATTTATATATATATTATTTACATGATATTAATATAATTGTAATGGACTTTTCCATATACCAAGTTAAAAATACCTGCTTTAGCACTGAGTAAACTCAGTGAAATTAGATGTGGTCAAGTCAGGTTATATAAACTTGGGGATTTCAAATACAGGGTAAGAAAGCAGATTTGGAGAGGATGGTAAGAGCACTGGCAGCATCTGAAATGCTGTGGAAACATTAAAACTCTCCATGTGTAATATATGCATACACCAGCTAATATAATAGAAATTACTTTCTTGGAGAGGCAATAGAGATCAGATTTAGACTCAGTATATATTAGTTGCCCTTCTGTCTTACTGATCAATAACAGTACTATAGCTAGCTCAGTTTTTTATTCTGAGAGTACTATAGTACACTTTTGCTTCAACTAAAGAGAATTTCTGATGAACATGAAGCCCCACTTATTTGTGCCTTTATTTTTACCATCGCTCGATTACTTTATTTGAGCATGCTGAACTTAAGGACTTATGCTAAAAATAAAAGATTTTTTCCTTCTGCCAATGCAACTGAAATGTCACTGAGCAATGGCATTATTCAAAGGCCAAATTACTAGTGCAGTGCAAATATTGTGAGGTTAACAGTTCATTTAATTCTGCAGGCTTAATTTTGTTCAGACAGAGGAGGCTTCTCAGTTTGCACTTAAATTTTCTATAGGATACACATTTGCCAGTTTTGTGAAATGAAGGGCAGGAATGAGATTCTTACCCATTGGATTCTGGAAGCTCTAAGAGTATTTGCCGTAATTTCTGTGGGTACTGAACCATAAGGCTGGAATGCAATGTATTGCAAAAGTGCCACAAGGAATATTTTTGTAACAAAATACATGGGACCATAGGTGTGTCAGTAGAGTTTTGAGTCTTCTAATCTTAGGATGGTGTGCGTAGAAGAGATTCAGTTTGTCTTGTTGTATTGCATAGAAGAAGTATCTGAAATTTAAGTACTTTGAACTGTATTCTGCAGTTAGTACTCAAAATAAATAATCTTTGCTAACTTAGTAGAAATGATTGATTATTCCCTAAGCACCACTTTGTAGTTGGAACATAGAGACCTGCAAGACTTGCTGGTATGCTTGAGACAGTATAAACAACCCATCATTTTATAACGTCAGCTAAGCATTAATTACTTGGGAGTTTTACCACTAAGTGTTATAGCATTGATTAATAGGTTTGAGTTTGAAAGTTTTACAATTCTCACTCAATGCCCACATAATGCATGTCTGAGAGCATGGGGAATACTCAGAGCTCAGGTTTCAGTACATCTCCCATTAATTCTTACTAAATAGCTCCCATTCTTCTCTTCCAGGATCTAAAGTGGTTGCAGTAGATTTCATGGGTTTCACATTCAAAAATAACTTTGACAGGCACAATGAAAGTGATAACTTTATTTAGCATAGGTTAGATGTGAGTATAAAAGACATCCATAATTAAAGATGTGGGTTTGGGGGCTGGAGAGGAATGCCATTCATTGTTTAGGACTAACTGATGCCTATTTGCACTCGGACTGATGAGCTCTAATGGTGACAATTATTGACATAGCTCCTGAAAGGTAAGTTCACTGCTCCTTTCCTCCACTGAAACAGCAGAACAAGATGTGTGTCCACATGTGTTGCTTCAGTTCCCAACCTCGCATGTGACTAAACCACCAGTGCAGAGATGTTTGTGCTGTGGTCCATGCACACTGCCTTGTATTGACTTTCCTTTGATCATCAAAGATGAGTTGATTTTCCCTCCTAGAAGAGATACAGGGGGGTTAGCTTTCTAAGCGTATAATAATGAAGAGTGTCACTGAAACTTCTTAAAGTACCTAGGATAGGGCTTGGTTAGGAGGAAATAAACAAAATGAGAAGTATCATAAACTACAGTGAACTTTGTTCCTTCTTAAGGGCAGGGAGGAAAGCCCCAGATGAAGCTGGGCTGATGAGGCTGAGAGCAGATACCAGGGGAAGTCTCTGTGTGTGGTGGAAGCGCATATGCAATTCCCAAGGAAATTCTACAAAAGCAGTGAATATTTAAAAATGCCAGATGAAAAATAACTGCAGTTGTGCTTTTTCGTTACAAACAGGTTCCTAACATTTAAAATAAGTATCCCTGTCATAGTCTTCAACGGAAGATCAAAACGCTAGTATTTTAACATCAAAAAGCATATTCTGGTGGGTTTTTTCAGTGAAAAGCACCCCTTGCTGTGTCTCCTTTTTTTTTTTTGTTCTTTTTTTTTTTTCTTTTGCCAAAGACTAAGACATCCAGACTCTGGGGTGGAGGCTGTTTATGTCTCTTCTTTTCAATAGATGTTTGACAGCTGATCCCGAGAGAGGGTCTCACAGTCTTTAAAATTTTATTAAGCTGCCATATTTGGAATTTTGAGGCTAGACTTTAGCCTTTGAGGGAGAGTATTCAATGGCATGAATCTTTTAAGATGCAGTGCTGCAAGAGATGATTTCAGCAATTTACCACAGACCATTTGTCAAAGGGACAATGAGGCATTTGCGAGCAATATATTGGGGGGAATAAGCTTCAATTTTTTCATACGGCAACGTTGGAAGAAACACTCTTATGTCTGAGTGGTTTACATGGTACTTAAAATAGCTCAGATGGCCTCCAAGGGAGTATAAAGACAATTTTTAAAATACAAATCTCAATTTCGGGTCAGGCCGGACAAAGAAAACAAAGCAATTTAGGAAAACTACTCACCAATTTTTTATCTGAATTTGTAAGCTTGTAAGTGTAGGTGAAAGCCAGGCTCAGTTTCTGGCTGTTTAAAGGAATTCGTTCTACCCCACCTGCTATATGAATGTTGGCATTTAGTGTCTTTTCAGAGTTTTGCATAAGGTCAGATTCTGTTACTGTTGCTAAGATTGAGAGGACTTTTTCAGTAAATTTTCCTTGTAAAGTATATATAAACATGAACAAGCAGAACAGGAGGGAAAAAGGAATCCAAGCTGAAGTTACTGTAAAACATCTGTACTGCTGTGAAACCTGCCTGAATTTTTCCACTGTGGGACTGACCAAAATATTTTCCTAAATGGAGATTTATATATGAGCATAAGTATAGTATAAACATACTGTAGAATGTGACTTACCCAGGTTAGGAAAGCTTGGATAAGAAAGTCTAATAAATTCCTGTAAAGTTTTACATTTTTTGCAAGTATGTTGACTGATACCTGTTTACCTATTATGGAGATGCTTCAGTGCAATCACAATGCTTGATTTATAATCCAGTGATAACACACTGGTTCACTATTATTTTCAAGATCTAAATTATAATGAGTGTTTTGATGGTGTAAATGACATCCAGATCTATTCTACTTCATTCTATTCTGTTATAAACTTCTGCAAATACCAATGTTGGGATCCATGGAAGAAAGTTTAAATTGCTTTTTGTTCTTACTCTGTTTTAAAAACTCAGGAGTGTTGTGTCCCGACTAGAAGGAAGTGCAGCAGGATGGCCAGGGGTCCTCCTTGGATGGACAAGCAGCTGCGGAGGAAACTTCAAGGGGAAAAAGAGGCTTATAAAAGGTGGAAGCAAGGACAGGCAGCTTGGGAAGAATACAGGGATGTTGTCTGGGAAGCTAGGGACCAGGTTAGGAAAGCTAAGGCCCAGTTAGAATTAAACTTGGCTAGGGATGTTAAGGATAACAGGAACAGATTCTATAGGTACATTGCAAATAAAAGACTAGGAAGAATATGGGCCCTCTCTGGAAGCTCTCAGGAGAACTGGCTACCCTGAATTTGGAGAAGGCTGAGGTTCTGAATTACTTATTTGCCTCGATCTTCACTGGCAAATGCTCTGAACACACCATCCAAGTCTTGGAAGGCAGATGCGAGGACTGTGAGAATGAAGACCTTGAGCCCACTGTACATGAGGATCTGTTTTGAGACCATCTTAAGAACCTGAACGTACACAAATACATAGGACCTGATGAAATCCATCCGCAGGTCCTGAAGGAGCTGGCAAATGAAGTTGCTAAGCCACCGTCCATCGTATTTGAAAAATCATGGCAGTCAGGTGAAGTTCCTGACAACTGGAAAAAGGGAAATATAACCCCCATTTTCAAGAAGGGGAAAATGATTAACCTGGGGAATTACAGACCAGTCAGTCTCACCTCTGTGCCTGGCAAAATCTTGGAGCAGATTCTCCTGGAAGGCATGCTAAGGCACATGAAAAACAACAAGGTGCTTGGTGACAGCCAGCATGGCTTCACTAAGGGAAAATCCTGCCTGACCAATCTGGTGGCTTTCTATGAACTAGATGATCTTAAGGTTCTTTCCAATCCTAACTATTCTATGGTTCTATGATTGTTACAGAACTGATGGACAGGGGTAGAGCAGTTGACGTCATCTACCTGGACTTGTGCAAAGCATTCAACACTGTCCCACATGACATCCTTGTCTCTAAATTGGAGAGACTTCAATTTGATAGGTGGACCACTCGGTGGATAAAGAACTGGCTGGAGGGTCGCACTCAAAGAGTTGTGGTCAACAGTTCAATGTCCGGCTGGAGTCCAGTAACGAGTGGTGTCCCTAAGGGATCAGTGTTGGGACTGGTCTCATTCAACATCTTTGTCACTGACATGGACAGTGGGATTGAGTGTGCCCTCAGCAAGTTTGCCGATGACACCAAGCTGTGTGGTTCTGTTGATAAACTAGAGGGAAGGAATGCCATTCAGAGGGACCTTGATACACTTGTGAGGTGGGCTGATGCCAACCTCATGAAGTTTAACCATGCTAAGTGCAGGGTCCTACACCTGGGTCGGAGCAATCTCAGGCACAGCTACAGGTTGGGCAGAGAAGAGATTCTGAGCAGCCCTGTGGAGAAGGACTTGGGGGTGTTGGTTGATGAGAAAGTGAACATGAGCCAGCTTCAGTGTGTGCTCGCAGCCCAGAAAGCCAACTGTTTCCTGGGATGCATCAAAAGAAGCGTGACCAGCAGGTTGAAGGAGGTGATCCTGCCCCTCTACTCTACTCTTCTGAGACCTCACTTGGAGTATTGTGTGCAGTTCTGGTGTCCTCAACATAAAAAAGGACATGGAACTGTTAGAACAAGTCCAGAGAAGGGCCACGAGGATGATCAGGGGACTGGAGCACCTCCCATATGAAGACAGGCTGAGAAAGTTGGGACTGTTCAGCCCGGAGAAGAGAAGGCTGCGTGGAGACCTCATAGCAGCCTTCCAGTATCTGAAGGGGGCCTATAAGGATGCTGGTGAGGGACTCATCATTAGGGACTGTAGTGATAGGACAAGGGGTAATGGATTAAAGCTTAAATAGGGGAATTTTAGATTGGATATAAGGAAGAAATTCTTTACTGTTAGGGTGCTGAGGCACTGGAGTGGGCTGCCCAGGGAAGTTCTGAATGCTCTATCCCTGGTGGTGTTCAAGGCCTGGTTGGACAGTGTCTTGGGTGACATGGTTTAGTGTGAGGTGTCCCTGCCCATGGGAGGGGGGTTGGAACTAGATAATCTGGTCCTTTCCAACCCTAACTATTCTATGATTCTACACTGAAGTACAGTGAAGCATCAGCATAAAATGGAGATAAACCGGTGGAAAATTAAGTTAGTAGCAGTGGTTTTCCTTCTTTAGGGAAGATCTGTAGTGGTAAATATAGTGCCAATAGGGGAAAAAGCATAATGTTAATGTATCTTGTAATAATGTGTTTCTCATTCATCACTGCAGTAAGCCAAAATGTTCTCCCCCTTGGTGTCACAGCAGTAGGGAAATTTCGGCTACAACGATCCACAACGTCTTTATCTACTTTCTGCCTCTGAGCAGACCCAAATGACATAATGATAGTGCCTGATGCTGGGGAGTGAAATTTTCAACATCCATCTACCCTAGCTCCTTCACCAGCACACTCCCTCATTACTAGGTACTCAGTTTAAAGATATAGACTAAACAATTTCTTGTTAAGGCTGAAGTGAAGTTCTGAAAAAGAAATTATTGTAGAAGTAGAATAAATTTATTTTCCTTACAGATAAGTATTTAAGAACTAAGCTATTGTGAGACAGGTGGTAGGATTGCTCCATCTTACATTGAAAGTGGAGGAAATGCACAGGCATGTCTTTACACCTTAAAGTTGTCCGGAAAGCCCACTTATTCTCCTGTGTGTCAGAATATTGTGCTGTAAGTGCTGTACATACATCACTGGGGAAGATTAGACTGTCTTGAGGTATTTTAATTCCACTATATTTTCAGCTCCCTTAAATGTTAAAAATACACGAACATCCTCTTGCAACCTCATTTTCTATTGCAGTTTATTTTCCAATGCTTTCTTAATTATACCAGTTGCAGTGAACATGTTCATTATTGTATTGGGTTTGTGTGACAAGGTTTTTATAGCAGGGGGCTTACAGGGGTGGCTTCTGTGAGAAGCTGCTAGAAGCTTCCCCCGTGTCTGATAGAGCAAATGACAGCTAGCTCTGAGATGGACTCGATGCTGGCCAAGTCTGAGCCCATCAGCAACAGTGGTAGCACCTATGGAATAACTTATTTAGGAAGGGAGAAAGTTGCTGTGCAGGAGCAGTTGTAGCCATAGAGAGGAGTGAATATGTGTGAGAGAACCAGCTCTACAGACTCCTAGGTCAGTGAAGGAGAGGAGAAGGTGCTCCAGGCACCAGAGCAGAGATTGCCTTGCAGCCCATGGTGCAGACCCTGGTGAGGCAGGCTGTCCCCTGCTGCCCATGAAGGACCGTGGTGGAGCAGATATCCACATGCCCATGCTGGAGCAGAGGTATTCCCAAAGGCGGCTGTGACCCTGGGGTAAGCTCGCACTGTAGCAGGCTTCTGGCAGGAGCTGTGGCCCCATGGAGAGAGAAGCCCACACTGGAGCAGGTTTACTGCAGGAGTTATAACCCTGTGGGGAACCCGTGCTGAAGCAGTCTGTTCCTGAGGGACTGCACCCCATGGAAGGGACCCACTCTGGAGCAGTCTTCTCCCTGAAGAAGAAGGAAGGGCAGAGACAATGTGTGATGAACTGTCCACAAAACCACTCCCTGTCCCCTTGAGTCACTGGCAGGGAGCAGGTAGAGAATTCAGGAGTAAAGTTAAGCCCAGGAAGAAGGGAGGGGAGAGGTGAAGGTGTTGCAAGATTTAGTTTTTTATTTGTCATTATCCTACTCTGATTTGATTGGTAGTGAATTTAATTTTCCCAAGTCAAATCCATTTTGCCTGTAATGGTAACTGGTGAGTGATCTCTCTCTGCCCTTATATTGACCTGTGAGCCTTTCACTGTGTTTTCTCTTCACTGTCCAGTTGAGGAGGGGGAATGACAGAATGACTTTGATGGACACCTGGCATCCAGCCAGGGTCAACCCACCAAGTATATTATTTCCACATGCCCCATATGATACATGTAGGAACAGTCTGTCAGATGCATCCTTTAAATGACTGGTTTGAGTCTTTGCTATGCCTGTGGGCTCCACATAGAAGATCCATAAGCAACATCTAGTTAGGAGTAAGTTCTTAATAAAGAGTGTGGGAAATACTAACTCATATTGGTTTCCACTTAGAAATGTCATTTTTATATTTCAAGACCAAGAATGAAGAGTGTTGCCAAAGTAGACAACTAGACATTTCAGAAATGTTCATTATGCTTCAATTCTTGAATACTCAGCTTGAGCAACCTGGTTTTCCATATGTGTTTAGTAGTCTCCCCTCAAAATTACTAGTTAAATGGTCATTAATTTCAAAAAACCTACCAGGACTATTTCAATGATGGGTAAAGAAAAATCAACAGATTAAAGGCAGGCACATCTTTTGAAAAAAAATAACCTTATAAAAATAAATTAAATAGATTGTCCAATTTCATTTTGAAATAAGTTTTCAGTTTTCTGTCATTATTTTGTTGCTGAATTCCTAAAAATCTCCCGGGTATGCTGCTGACCATACTACCATGAACCCTGCTTCTAGTTGAGCATTCCCTTGAGCACGTGCCCTTTAAAATGGGAATGGTGAGCAGTAGTCACAAATTAAAGGTCTAGACCTGCCTGTGTGCCCATGTTGCCACCTGGCACTGGTCTACTTTTGCGTAGCACTAATTGAATCCTCAGAAGGAATTCCCCACAGTACAAGCCCCTGGGAAGCTTGTTGGAATGCTGAGCCAGAGCCAGCACTAACATGAAACCAGAGCTTCAGCTTCAATCTGCCTACTGCCAAGCCACTACCATGCAAGGGCATTGGATTTGTGCCTCAGTATGAAACTCAGCTTCATGACAGAAGCCAAGTAACTAAACAGAGAGGAAGGCTAGTTGAAGGCTATCAAACCATATGAAAGCTCTGTGTGTATGTGTTTGTTTTTAATAAAAAGAAACACCAGCAGGAGACAAATAACCTGTTAATCCATGTAAAATGAGGGGCAGTGTTTATAAAGACCTGCATCATTTGTAAATTCAGATGTAGAAGTTTTAAACGAGCCCAACAATCTGCTTATAGTGCAGAAGTGAGAAATAGTGAAAGCTCTTTGAGATCCTTTAAGTATGTTCATAAGGAAGAAAAAGTGGCTGTATGTCTCTTCTCCAGATTTGTTCATAAAACTGAAATCAGAACTTCTCAGTAAGCCTTGAACTGTAATTGATGTTTCACTACTGAACTTTTGTGTTCCCTTTTGTTTCAGGTAAAATACTGGGACTGTAATAGCAGACTTTCAGAAACATGAAATTTGTTTGTTTAGACTCAAATGTGAGCTTTCTTCACATTTAGGAAAAATGAGTTAGAAAATATTCCATGCACATTGTGTTTTGTGCCATATCAGTCCCTTGTGCCTAATTACTGACAACATTTTGTGCAAGGATGGGACCTTTCCTTTTTTTAAGAGTTCATCTGCTTGTGCTGCTTTCCCATTGTGTGGAATCAGTCCGTTATTATGGACTGATCCCATCCCCATTATTTTTCTCATGTCTTCCTGAACACATAAATGCTTGTCCATGTTTTTAATATCTCTACAGAATTTGTGCTACTTCACTTGTTTGCCCTTTGGAATGATTGTTTCTGATTGTATTATTTCTAGGTGTATTCAGTGATCGAAGTAATGAAGACTACAGAAAGATCTTGATATTATCCTCCTCTGTCTCCCCTGTTATGTCTCATTGCCATTAATCCACCTGTCACGATGTCAGTTCCCTGTTTGCACTGTCTCATTTTCTTCTCAGTTCCCTCATGGTAGCTGCTTCTTAAGTATTTTCCTTTCTACTATTCAAAGACTTTTGGGCACAAACGTATGCCATAATGATTCTCTGGTCTGCTCCTCTGAAATACAGGCTATTTTAAATGGCATATCCTTTTGAATTGAGGGCTTTCTCTTGCACTCACTGAACCCCAGTAACATGAAATGTTGGCTTATAGTAGCCTGTTTTCCAGACTTCAAATTATTATTATTAGCAAAATACATACCTTCACAGAATTAAAAACTTGTAAAACAGATTTGTGTCCCAGACTATGAGGTCTTGTGATGTATCAAATAATCATCCATTGTAAAGGGACACTCTTACAACATACTGTAAGAATATACCACTGCAGCCTCACTGCTTAGTTGATGTAATACATCATCATAACAGCATCAGACAAGAAACAATGTACTTTAAGCAGCCTTATATCATATATTTTATTAAAATGAGATTTTTGAGATGGTAGTGATATGATGGAAATATTCATGGTGAATTCTCTGTATATCATTGAAATCATTATTAATGCTGATGGTGATGGCATTTCTTGTAATAATTCAGGTTCCAGGCCAGTTTGTTGAAGGATAGACTATTTAGCTCACATAATTTTGTTGGTTATTATTTATTTAGAGCTACTTTTGTATTTTTTCTTCAGCTAAGTCTTACAAGCAGCCTAGAAAAAAAAATACTTATGACTGCAGTATTGTTTTTCTTTTCAAGCTTGAGTTAAAAATTTTATCAAAGGAGACTTTTAGTTTGGATTAGTAAAGAAACAAGCTGTGATTCTGTTATCTTCTGGTTTTACTGTACTGTCTCCTGTCTGGTTTTCCATATTTGTTAATCTCTTGGCTACTTTCAAGCAAATATGACTGAAGACAATGTCTAAAAATGTGTTAGGTATCTACATTCATCATGAAAGTAAGAAGCCAGATAGAAAAGGAAGATATGGCTTAATGCCCTCACTGAAGTGAAAATTGACATGTGAATTTAATCCTATTACTAGTGTGTAAAAGTTATTGGAAAGCATGTTTCATAATTACTGTAGCTTGTGGAAACACTTTTGGAATATAAACATAAGAGTTCCTCAGTGACCTGTCCCCAGCTATTAATTTTATAGCTTCTAGCTTCCTGCTAAATGTTCATTCAACTCACTTGCTTTGAAACCTAATCCCATTATTGATTACCAAAACACCAATACATTGAGTTCATGGAACATTCTTTTTAAACTACCACAATAAATTGCTAAGTGACTCTTTGAAAATGCATTTAAGGAAGAAGTTCACATGTAGTTGCCATCACTTAACATGCTGGCTCCTTTCAATATTTTGACAAAGACCAGCAGTTTAAAGATAACGTTTTTTGTCGTGTAACGACATCAGTTTGGGTGGCTTTGATCTTTCCAGTGGAATGGTATTTTTCTTTTCTGGCAATAAATATGGACATAGATTTAATTTGGATCTGGCATTCCAACATTTATAATCCTAGGAGGCTTTCATAATTACTGTTATTGTCCTATTATCTTTAATATATTTTTTCCTGAGAGATGTGGAAAAATTATTTTCAAACGCTTCCAAAATAGAAGCTGAAGCACGGGATAGATACGCATTTTTCTCCCTGTTTAATTTTTTTAATGGTTGTTCTGTATTAAAAGTGGAGATAAATGGAAGAAAATGTTTTAGATCTAAAGACACATGGAAATGAAGGTATCTTTTCTATACTGAGCATGCAATGACTCAATGACCTGAGTGGTCCAATCTCTGTGGGATACAGCAAATTTTTATATATTGGTATTCAGTATTGTTTGGGGAGCAGCAGTAAATTACATCGTCTCTGCAAGTCCAGAATTATGTGTGTTGGCTTCATGATGTGCTCTGTTCTTAAAAAGGAATTTGAGTTTTAGTAGTTTATTCTAGTTAAGGCTTTAGAAGAAACTGAAAGAAAAACCAACCAAACAACAAAATGACAATCTGCAAGTCTCTTAATTGAACTTAATAAATGAGTCATTCATCCAGCTTTAATTCATATATAGTATATCAACCTCTAATTTCTGTTTGATTTTAGTTATAATATTCCTGGTCTTATTTACTCAGAATTTAAAAGTGACAATTGCATTAACATAATAACCTTTACAGAAGAAATGAGAAAGCATCAATGCCTTTAATAAAAGTTGTTCATGAAATATAATTGTTGCAGGACACTTAATTAGAAAGATTGTAAGGTCAAAATAAGAACAGAATAAAAACAAATGAGACAGATAATGTTTCCTTGCTGGTAGTAACATTCTTGAATGTCCACAGTAATTGTAATAACTCTTGTTATAAACTACCCAGACATACTGCATGCTTGGTAGCAATGTTTCCGCTTTGCCTTAAGTATCAATATAAAGTATATCATACAAATTCAGATATTGGTGACTGTGTTGAAAATACAATGCATAGTGTCTTATTGTTAGTACTGTATTCACTAGTGGAGTCAATGACGGAGCTATGAGCTCTAAATTGCTTTCCTAATATTTTGGCCATTCTGTATGAACAGGAAACTTCTGTAGAAAGATCACAATCTGTGGATTTCTTTCTTTGAGAAGCCCGTGCAGAAGCATAGTTTATTTGCCAGGTAACATTAATGTTTCATACTGGTTTGGGCATAAAGTACATATTATTGTCACAAATGGGCTTTCTAGGTTAATATTTCTTAATGAGTTTGAATGAAAACATTGAATAAGAAGAGCCGTACTTAGTATTTCCTTTAGCAAAAGGAAAAGAAATGCTGATCACTGATGGCCTTGATAAATTAGAGCTTGAGATCAGCACAATATTTGACAAGAGAATTGGGAAGGAATCAAAATATAATTTTACAGAGTTCTTGTTTAGTAGCTAAGGTGCAGTATTTTGAATGTATCTTTATGGTTGCCTTTTTTTCCCTCTTTATTTCTGCATCTGTGGATTTGCCTGTTCAATCAGATCAATCTTCTTGCATATAATAAATGGTAGATCATCTCTATGCAAATTGCTATTAGTGAAGTCAGAGAAGGGGAAGAATATTACTTAATTCTAACAAATTAAATAAAACCGACATAAAAGACAGCAGTCACTTCAAAGTAAATACATTATCCAAAGCAAGTTCTGCTTTTAAGTGAAGGATCATCTCTACTAGATGTTGGTTTCAGTTTGTTCTTTGGGAATTTTCTTTATAAATTTATTCATATTTAAATAAATGCATTCACTTCAGAACTTGAAGGACAGCAATATCATGTTTCTAGAAGCATTGCTGACTGTGCTGATATTTACTGTATTTCAGAAGCCATCCTGATCTTTGCTTCTTTATAAATTTGTAGACCAAATATTTAGGTTCCAGTGAGCACTGTGACCCTGCTAATTGGTTAATTTAATATCTGTAGTATTGCTTGACTCAATTGTATGGAAACTACAATAAAAATAAAATAATAAAATAAAATAAAATGAAAACTCGAGTTCAGCATTTTGTTAGAGCTAAGTGTCAAAAGAAAAATATTTACATTATTGAAGTGTTCACCCAGCTTAATGACTATACGTGACATACAAAAAGAGCTAAGAGGAGATGTAATTAAAGCGCAATAGAATGTAGAGATTAATTTCTAGAGGTTATTTTTCACATTGTATGGCTAGCCACTGAGTATAAAATTCTGAAAAAACTATGTAAACAAATCCTGACAACTACATGAGTTGAAGAGGGGAGTATCCCATCCGTCTACTTCCCCCTCTTTTTAATCTGAAAGATTTAAAAAATCAAAGAACCTTTCCCTTTGTTGCTTTATAGTCTATGATCGAACTAGGGAAAAGTACATACTGCTGCACATATACAGCTCTATTCATGCTTTCAGGAGGTGTGCTGTTCTCCATAGACCACAAAATAGAAATAAATTTATTTAGCTGAGGAGTTCAAAGAGAAATGCCAGCCAGTATTAGTAAAGTAAATATAAACAAAGACAGATATTGTTCAGAAGTAACTTTTGAAAGGAAAACCGACCTACCTACAGCAAGAAATACTGAACAAAAGGAAAATATTGATGCTTCAATGTAGGTGCAGAAAGCCTTAAAAATCAAAGAAAAGACAGCCTAGTGCATTTTTAGGATCTCAGTCTTCTACTCAGGTTGAAGAGGAAGCTCTGAAACAAAGGTTTCTGATAGCTCGGATCTGTTCGCTCTTGCACAGCAACTAGAACTGGAAAATACTGCTATGAAATGATGAAGCCAGTATGGATTGCACTATTTTACAGTATTGGGTTTTATATATATGGTCAGAATAAACTGTAGGAAAAAGATTCTTTTATTGAAAAAAATGCTTTGCAGTTAAAATTCTTTAATTGGTATAATTCCAGGAGTCCCAACAAAAAAAAAAAAAGGTAAAATAAAATTTTAGTAGTAATAATAATATAATAATACAACAATAATAATAGTAATAGCAATAATAATAACCTAGTTTTGGAAAAAGAGAAAATACTTGTCAAAAGAAAATGTAGTCACAATTTAAGCAGACTAGTTAGTCTTCAGGGAGGATCAGTGACTCCCTTTTATGTACTCTGAGAGTATCCAGCTTCTAACAGATAATAAAGGAGAGGGGATTTCTCCACAGAATTTCTTCAGGTTTTTGTTCGTTTGTTTGTTTGCTTTTTGAAAAAAGCAATTAATAATGAGCAGTGCAGAAGTTCCAGTACAGAGCAAGTGCTTTATACAGCATTAGATAAGTTAGGCTAGTCAACTCAAGATTTTTTGTATGTGCTCCTGTTGTCATATGGAAGGTGGTTAAGAGTATACAAATGAAATATGCCACTAGTGAATAATTTGAATACACTGGGTCTCAGGCTCTAAAAGTATATCTTTACATTATAAAGCAAAACTGTATTCTAACTGAAATGGTTAATTATGATAAACCATACTGATACTGCAGTGCTTGTAGCGTCCACTGCATTTGCACAGCTGACTAGTAGGATAAAACATCAAAATGAAAAACTGTTTGGAAAGAAAGTAATTTTCTGTGGTTTCCCTACATTTATTTTACAAAATATTACTAAGGAAAACTGAAAAAAATTGTGTTTATTGGAACCCCTATTTATTTCCAGATATGGGACCTCATTACACTAATAGTATACTATTATGTAAATGTATTTTCTATAAATGTCTGGTATCTGTAAGTTGTTTAGTCTCTAGGTCCCTAATGTAATATATCAAACAATAACTCATTTGTCAAAGAGAGACAGTTCATTAGTATTCAGCAATCATTTGGACAGAATAAAACAGCAACAGTATAAAAATTGATGTTGCGAAACTTAACAAATGAGGGAATAAGGAGAGTGTGATTCAGGAAATTGCAGGCCTGCCCTCAAGGGCCATTTTTAGGTCACTTGTCTGAATTTTAATATTACATTTGTTTTAGAGAGAGTCTCCAAGTTATTAGGTTGGGAGGGAAGCCAATTTTCAATCATGACATCAATATCCAGGGGGTTCAATAAATGGGAACATAACAACACTTGGGACAGACTCAGGGTGAAAAGGTGTAACACCACCAACTGTGGTATCATAACTCAGTTTTGCAATTAAATTAGTGAATGACATAAACCTTAACTTTTAACATGTTTAAATACTATGAAATTTGCTCATGAAATCTCTTACCTTTTAGGACAAGAAAAGAAGTAGGCACGTGTGTATATGACTTAAAGTATGATACTTCTTGCTTTCCATTTACGTTTCATAAGGTCCCAGCTTCAAAATTTCATATTAGCCATTCTGCACAATATTAGATGTGTAATTCTCAGTTTCTTGCATGTTGTGTTGCTGTTTCTTAAACTAACAGCTTCTTCTCACATGTATGGGTCCATCTTCCAATGGTATGCATAAAATGAATTGTAGAGTTATAGAATTTTTACTAACTTACTCAAAAGGGATGCTTAGAACAAAGATAAAAATATCTGTTAAGTACCTTGTCTCTCATCATCACTGCTCTAAGGGTTGCTCGAATTTGGATCTCTTTTATGTGTGGAGTTTGAAGGACATTGTGTATGGCCTTTAAATACCTTCCTAGGCAAAGATGCTTTTTCTTCTCTGACTCACAGAAAATGTTACCAGCAGATTTTGTGAATATGTATATATTTCTACATAGTGTTCATCTCAGGTGTGAGAACAGCACTGGTGAAGTTCTCTTGCTTTGATTGTTCTGACTGCCATCATTGTGTGTTGAAAAAAAAAGTGGTTATATTCTAAAAGAATCCACTGTTTCTGACGTGCAATTTGTGCAGTTTACTTTTAATTGGGTTCTGGACATGAAAATAAATGAAGTGGATAGATAGGTACCCACATACTGAGAGATAGTTTTCCTATATGCTTGATGTCTCTCTTGTCAGGCTTATTCATGAGGATGTGCCTGTTCCTTTGATTCAATATTCTGTTCTCCAGCTATTTTCCTCCTAAAAGCATTGTAACCTCCATTCATCAAGTCTAAGATTAGCCATCTACGGCTTTTCCAAAATTACCAAGAGCTACACAGTTGCTGTTGAATCAGAATTAGAATAAAACCTTCTTACAATGCTTTCTCTTTCACATTCAGCACCCTCATTTCCATCTTTCAAAGCTAAATCTGGTTATTTAGATTACAGCAAGGTCTGAACCAACTCAGATGAAAAAAATTATCTTACAGATACTATTTACATTTCTTTAATGGAACACTACATTTGCTTTGTATTAATATTTTTAAGAGCAAAACAACAACCTGAAAAAAATTATTATTCTTTAAAAGCATAATGTAGATGACAGTTAATTGAATGACATGTCACAGTGGTGACTTTATTTGAGATTCAAAAGATAAAACTTCCATAATGGTATTGGAAATACTTATTCTGACCACTGCAAATTACATTCACCAATTCAAACTGGAGCTGTGATAAACATTTGTGAACACTGGGCTTGTTTTAAAAAGTAACAAAGACATGTGCATCTGGAATCTGATATCCAACATTTGTTCTCATAAGGAAGCTGTGGTGCAAACCAGCCCCTTTTCACAGACCACTGGCATAGCAGGACTCATGGAGTGATGCCATCTCTGCCACTTGCACATCTCAAATTGGCAGGATGGAGGGCATTGGGTGGTTTGCATTTTGGGAAGTGCCTGGTGATGGACCTATCCATTTAGGTTATATCAGATCTTTTTACTATATTTTCACAATGCAAAGTCAGATGGGATTTAAAAAAAATATATTTTTTTTCTTGTATTTTTCACAGCTGTGGAAGTGGACCCCAAATCTGAATCAAACCTATTTCACTGGCTGGTAGATGGTAGCCAAAATTTTGTATGTTAAAAAAAAAATTTGATGGTAGCCTTTGGTTTTGTCTTTAACAATGATAATTTCATTTCCTATGTGGAACACCAACAGAATGAATTTAAATGGATCTGTCATTCTTTTTCATTAGAAGTGAACATTACTGTCTGTGCTTGAAGAAAAGGAATCCTACAGCTCCAGCTTTAAATCGTGTTTTTCAGCCTCTACTCTCATAATGAGAAAGATCTGCCTTGGCAATCTCTAAAGCTAGGAAAAAAATTAGTGTGATTTAGCCCATTGTTTTAATTGTGCAGCAATTGATGTAGTAGGAGGTTTCTGATATTGTGAAAATTTGACATGAAAATATTTGATATGTGAAAAATAACCTGCCATTTACAAGGTAGTTTAAAAAACAGACAGTTCAGAACAGATGCTATAGAGTGATAGTCTTTTTCAAAATGTCATCTGTCTGCTGTCATGCTTGCTGTGCTGCTTTGGTGAGCAAACAAGAAATGTTACAAGTGTAGCTGATGAGCAGGCAGAGACCATGCATTGATGAGACTGAAGCAGTGTTTATCTTTGGTTTAATACAATACTGAAAAATCAAAATCTAGCCTCATAAAGAGCTGTTTGAGAGGTAATGAGTCAATGGCAGCCTGCTAATGACTGACTGTCAGGTGTGGGTTTACGGAAGGCCCTAGGAAATCTATGCTAATAACAAGGGGTTTTATTTAATATTACCTGAAATGTCTCTTCAAGGCAATATCTATATTATCCCTTGTTACTGACATTTTAGAACCTGTGAGGTTTTATGGTTTGTTATTTTGGTTTTTTTTCCTTTCAGAGGACCTCAGTGTCTTGGAACAATCTCAAAGATTCTTACAAACACATATTGCTAATAAATGATATGTGTATCATTTTATACCAGTAGACATCAAAATAATCCTTAGAAGAGAGAATTGTAATCTTCATCTTTAATGTGTGAAAAATGAAACTTGGAGCTGTGATCTGTCTCAAGCTAAGAGGAAAGGATGCAGCTGACAACTAAAAGAGAGGCTTGCCACCCACTGCTGGAGATAGGCTTCGTATTCTAACAGGCTCAAGCAATGTTATTGAATAGCCACTCATTTCTCAGTCATATACTGTCTGAAACAGTATACAGGAGGAAAGTCCAAACTCAGTCCGTGTATAGATAGGCAGATAGCTTGCACTTGTTACACTAGGTAGGAATTTAGCCCTAGTTTAACTATTCATAAAAACACGACTCAAACTCAGAAATATGCATTGGCCTCCTCTTTGGGGTGATTTTTCTGGCATCCCAATAAGGAGATTAATATATATGCCAGATGGTTTTGTTTTTTTTGCATTATGTTGTTGAAGCTGTTGTGGTCCTGTTACATGACCAGCTCAGAGTTGCTGTTAAAGCTGTAGCTGCTTTTGACCCAAGGTATTATTGCTTAATCACACTAAGATTGAATTTGGTCAGTACAGTAATATGGTCCATGTTTTTGTGTCTGCTGCAAAACAGGGCCCATGTTCACCTAGGACTGAAGTGCAAGCAGGAGCAGCCATGTTGGCTTGCTGCCAGGCAGACACAGAAAGGGCCTCTCCACTTTTGAAGGAGAAATGATTCTCTTCTAAAGCCAGCAAAGTTCAACTAATTGTTGCTACAGGTTAATACAGAGAGCTTGTACATGGGAACTGACAGTCATGCAGATGAAGGCAGAGGTCCAAAATGGTAAAATGTGTTTCTAGCATGGGAATAATGTCACCCTAATGAAGCTTTGTGGATGCATGCCTCTTCAAGTTCTTCAGCATCTCCTCAGCTGAAATCCATAGCAAGCTTATTTATAGTAAATAAGAGTTTTGTGTTCTTCATGTTTTACAGACTTTAATTCGCCAGAGCTTAGGGTTTTACCAACCTCCAGCTTTCCAAATCTTGAATTTCCTGGCTAGTGATCTATTAAAATACAGATTAACTAAACTTCAAACAGATTTATTGCAGATGACTCCTGCAAAACCCTTTTGGATTACCTGCTGTAGGACATCCTTTCCTAGTCTGTAGGGGTTTATTAAGGACAGATTTGAATGTGTTAGCTGGGAAAAGGCCAGCAGAAAGAGCATGTTGAAAATTGTTCATATTAATATGCTTGATGTAGTGATACAGACTTGCCTCTTAGGAACTTTTAAGCTTCTCATTTGCAACAAGACATGCAAACATGCTTCTTGTATCATGGCTTTGTTTAAGAGTGCATTTCATAACCTTTGAGTTATTTGTGGCAAAGGAAGTAGCTGTGCTGAAAATGCAATGAGATGCCACAGTGCATGCCCCTCTTAGCTACCAGCTGCAGCAACTCTATTTTCTTCTGAGGAGAGGATTGAGATTCAAAACATAGCCATGAAGCATTTTGCTTTGTTTCTGCCACCTAACCCATTTTGAAATACATTTAGCCTGGGGTTAGATCTGAGGTTTATTTCATTATGCTTGAAAAAAAAAAAAAAGAAAAAAGAAAGAAAAAAGAAAAAACAGTGTTTAGACTTACATGATTCACTAATTGACTGCCATTCGTTTCTTTAGAAATTGGCATCAACGCTCTTCAGTTTTTCTGGAGATGTATTTAATCTAAATTTATGCAAGAACACTGTAATGACTTCTTCAGACTACAAGGGGTTTTTAATCGCTTTCAACATTTTGCCCCTGATTGGGCAAAGCACTTATATCTAAGTACTTGGGTGCTCAAACTTCTCACTGAATCAGGTCTGAGGACTTAATGCTGAATTGTTGGTTGCCTAGGTTTTTAAATAAAGTGGAATTGCAGCCCTGTGAACCAGCATCATCTTGAAGCTGTTTAGCAGATACGCAGTAAATTGGAGCCCTTGACAGGGCCAGCAGTGCCATTTGAACAGAGGAAGCCAGGGTCTGTCTTGAGCTCCGCTATCTCCCTGCCTGTGTACTACCTAAACAGCATGCTCTCACCTCTGGATTTTATTCTGTATTTACACAGGTTATTTAGCCTCCAAAGTTGTTTGAAAATGCTTTCCACTTCAGATCTCTAAATGTCTTCTTCATTATTGCAAATGAGAAATTTTAAGAGTATTTAGACAGTGTCAAGCTTGCAGTCCAAACACTCTTTATAGGATCCTGATCCAATTTACTTTGACTTTGGTGGGTACTGAAATCACTTTCAGTGTACACCTATTCCAAGCTGAAACAGCATACTTCATTGACAAGCACTTGCCAGAAAAACTGCCAAGCACTGAGGAGTGTTCACCCCTTTGGTCTTTAGACTAAGTTGGCTACGAATTGGCTATAGTATGACAGATACATTTCAAATATTGAAACCTGGTCTTCACTGATGAAAACTTAGTGCATTAAAGAATGATGGCAGTTTGTTCCTGTGACTAGTGCTGACCCTCACACCTGCTTCAGCCGTTTTGTATTCAGTCACTATGTGCTGGAAACCAAATTTCCAACCATATTTCCTTCTAAAATGTGCTCCTCCACTCATGTGAACAGATGTTTTCGCAGCTACACTTGTGCAGGTTAACAGCCACAATAGTAAAGTGCATGTGGGTTTTAGAGTTTATCCCCTTGAGCTTTCATAAATGCTCTTTTCAGGCTCTAATAGCATTGCTGATGTGTGTGTAAAGTATGCTTGCAGGCATTCATGGCTTCACAGGATTGATGAACATGGCAAGTGGGGGTTGAATGGCAGGTGCTGAAAAAACTACCCTTTTTTCTTTTGGTTTTTAGTTTTATAGATCTCTTTGACTGCAGAATGATTCAATTTTATTACAAATGCAGCTATTTTCCATACCATTATAAGCATAACTATCATGACTGCAGTTTTAATCTGTCATAGATTTGATCTCACCATCCAAACAAAAAAGAAAAGTTTTATTAGAGGCATTTTCTGATAATGTACTTCTAATCCTAAATGCCTGGAAACAGGAGTTATTTGCCAATTTCTAACTGGTAAACAGCATGAATGCTTCATATGCTTCTATAGCCACTTTGAAAAGACACTGCCAAGGTACATAATTCATCAAAGTTTGCATTGGAAAGGGAAAAATCAATCAGTTCAGATACAGTTCCAGCCTGAAGCTTGTTGTGCTTGGGTGTTTGCTTGCTTTCTGATAATGTTGGGAGCCAGAAAGCTCTCCTGGTTTGGAAAAACTTGGATGACTGAGCCCTTCTCTAATGGTTATGTGACCCTTGGAGAGCCCAAGGTCTCTGTTATTTTACTTTCAGTGAATGAAGAAATCAGATATAGAAATGTCAGTAGGAATGGACAAGAGCTACTGATCAGAGTAAAATCTGATAACATGGCTCAGTTATGTGATGGATTGGGTTAATTTTGTTGTCTGGAAATTCAGGGAGGCATGAAGCGGAGGTTTCCTATCGTGACAGAGAAGGCAAAATTCTTCAGAAAAGCCTGGCCCTTACTTCCTAAGGCCTTATTGAAAACACATCAACACATTTTTATAAAAAACGCCTTTTTCTAGGGAGCTGTGCAAAGGATCTGAAACATATTGTGCACTCACATTCCAGGTTCTCTAGCCTTCTGCAATAATTGGCAGCAAGCCTGCTTCAAGGATAAATTTATAAAGCAGAGAAAGCCTCCCATATGCTTTCCCTTTTAAGGAAAGTCTTCTCATTACTGGAAAGCAGGAGCACAGTGATGGTAAAATACTGTAAGAATCATTTATCAATCATGCTATCAGCAAAGCTGCAGAAGCACAGAACTAGAGAAACTGGACAGGGAAAGCTTTATTTTTTCATTTTCATCTCCCCATTTCCACCAATGCAAAACTTTGTGGTACTTTATATCGCTTAGTTTTAAAAACTCAGATCAAAGAGGTATGCCACCATTTCTCTAATTTTTAGCAGTTGCCATAACCATGAATCATAGAATCATGGAATAGTTAGGGTTGAAAGATATTGTTCGTTTCTTTTTCTTATTTTGATGCTGTAATGTCTAGTGATGACCTTCTGTAGTACCCTGAATAATTCATACTGTAATGTACCTGTCATCCTCAGGGTGTTTTTTAACCAAACCGTTTTACATTGTGTTGTTTACCCATTTTTAATCTTTTCCAGACTTTTCTTCAACACCTTATCATTTTTGTTTCTCTTTCAGGAGCTTACTCCCATTTGTTCTTCCTTTGTATTCCAGATAAGGAAGACATAGTGTGACACCCAGGTTGTTTAATACCTTTCGACTGCTAAACAAGTGCTAAGCTGCATTTGCAGAAGCATCACTTTTGGCTGTACTATGGCAATACAAACCTAAGATGGACTTAACTGGGGTAGAAGTGGAGAAATTGCTAACATTGTTATCCTATATTCTCCCATTTCTCCCTGGGTTTAGCAGCCTGCATTTCTTCTGAAGCTAGTCTTTCTTCACTGTGTTTTTATACTCTCTGCCTCTATTTGTTGCTGCTGTGTTCACAAGCCCCTTTCCTTTTTAGTGTCATTGGTTAATTTGACTGATGTTCTTCCTTCTTCTCTATTATTTTTCAGGGTTTTAAATGAGATGTTAAGCCCCCCCCCCCCTTTTTTGTGATGCTCCATTCAATGCCCTGT
Organism: Melopsittacus undulatus; assembly: GCF_012275295.1. Lineage (NCBI taxonomy): Eukaryota > Metazoa > Chordata > Aves > Psittaciformes > Psittaculidae > Melopsittacus > Melopsittacus undulatus. The sequence goes on from NC_047532.1 coordinate 42,644,287, forward strand.
AACGCTAACATTCTTCCCAAAATCAAGCGCTCAGTCCATGTGAACTCATGAAATCTTCACGTCATGTAGGAAGTGTCTGAATGAAAGAAGCAGACAATCATAGGCAAGGAACAGAATTTGATAAACAGCATTCAATAATCTCAAATAAATGCAACTGTCAGCCCTATGTTGATGAATCACAGATGTACCTCCCTATTCCCAGCTTCTTGATTTCCCCTTCCTGACTCTCAACATTCTAATTATAGGGATAGTGAGAGGTTTGTTACTTCATCCTTCCAGCTTCTGTTTCTAACAAAAGTATAAATACATTCCCAGTCTTCTAGTATTTCACTTCTTTGGGGGATTTCTTCCCACTAAATAGTTGCAGTATTCTTTCCATTTAATGAAATAGTTTCAGCTTTCCTTCCAGCTTAGTGAGTTGGAAGTTAGCAGGGAACGGGAATAGTCCATTGCTTTGGTCTGTAGTTTATGAAATCTGTGAGAAGAAAAGGAAAAACTCGTGAAGGCTTTCTGCAGGCTCAGGAAGGGTCTTAATTTTGCTTTTCTAATTTTATTTGGAGTACATGGCTTAGTAAATTAGATTCAGTTCAGCAGAAGTGTTATCCAAATGCTATAGCTTTTTGTTTTCCCAAATACTATTTTTCAAAAGTCATTTTTTAGGATGAGTTTTATATTTTTTCCTCAAATTTACTTACATTTATGGTTAGCAGTGTGTAAGGTCTAAGAGGATTTTAGACATTAAGCAACCACACATAGACATCTGCATTCTGATTCTTTTGTTGTTACTATAATGTAAATAAGAAATTTTTAGATGGCCATTAGTGTGATACTGTATCATACTAATTGATTAGATTGCGGTTTTCTAAGTAATATACAGTGGTTTCTAAAGGGGTTTGCAACAATTCCACAGCACCATAAGAATCTGTGTGTTTTACAGTGAAGTCCATTATATGGAGTCACACATGCAGGATAAAAAGGCAGCACAAGCAGGCTTTATCAGAGTAGGGCCCCCAAGGGTTGTACACAATACAAGATAATCCAATTAGAGCCACAGGCAGTTTTTTCAGTCTCTTAATCGGTATTGCAGTGCTGCAGATGGATATTATTGCCCAGTACTTAAACTTTATTACTCCATTTTTCTGTCTGTAGCCCTTTGCCTTGCCAACCCACCTTGAAGAGATGGCAGACGGAACCATATAAAACTTTTTATGACCTTGGCATCTGCACTGTTTTGTCACAAAGATAAGTACAATTGTGACGGCAAAGAGGAAGCTGGCAACCCTTTAAGATGGTTTTACAAGTGCAGTTTTCCCTGCATCCCAAACACAAGAATTAGCTGATCTGCCTGAGTAATGCTTCACCCACCCTTAATGTCTGTAAACAGAATCTGCAGGACCAACATCTTTCTGAGGCTAATGCTTTTAAAAGAGGAGGCAGGATGATCTAGGGCAAAGGAGCAGGTGCTGGCTGCATTTGAGCTCTGGTTTGCAGGAGGTACAGATTCATTGTGTGACCTTGCATTGAGTCACTTGACTTCCAGTGTTTCAGTTGTGCTATAAAATTGACTAAAAGCAGGAGTTAAACCAGACACTGCATCCTGGGTAAATAATAGAGTCAGAGAAAACATATAGGAGGAGGAAATTATGTTAAGATTTTTGTATCTTAAAATACATTTTCTGACAGAAAGGGTGGGTCTGCTATGGATGAATAACCTGTTAGCATAAATTACTGTTATTTTCAGTGATGGCTTGCCAGGTGTATGTATCATAGAGTGATACAGTCTGCTTGATTTTATGGTACATTAACTTAGCCAGAATGCATTTATTATATTTAAAACCTCCTAGGTACCTGCTGTGGGAACAAAGATTGATTTTTTTTTTTCTATCTTGTGGGAAACCAAATGCTTTGAATATAAAAGATTCTAAGGGTGAAAAGTTAATTCTGTTTGCCCCTCCATAGTGAGAGTATAGGCAAAAGATAATCAGGTTACTAACTTGAAAACAGAAGAAAGAAACCAATACAGTGATGAAATAACTGCTACTTCCATTTCTGGCCTTTGTATTATTGGAAATAATAAATAGATGTAATAGGTGAGCTGTGATGCTTTCATTATTTTATGACAAGCAACTTCTACAATCAATTAATCACTTTGGAATTGCTTCAGGGGGTTGATTTTAAAACATATATGCAAGATTTTGCTGCAACAGCAATAAACAGCAGGAAATGTACCAGTGTTCAATTCCTGTTTTAAATGAGGAATGCAGAGTCTATTATGACATTAACAGAAATATCTTCATTAAGTTCACTGGCTTCACTGCCTCAGAAAATAATCATCTGTTCTTGAAAGTATCGCAAAATCCCCATGAGCAAATTCATAGGAAGTGATGGATAAAGGTTTCAATTTTGGATGGCTTTTCCATACAGGTTTTGGGTGAGTTAGTTATTACATTCCTACTTGGTTACTTTATTATCTGATCTCTTATCATCTATTTTATAACAACTGTGCCTCCTTATTCACTCTATTTTGTACGCTGGCCTGTAGTTGATCTACCTATGTGGGGAACAGGTCTTGGTGTGGATACTGTGATATGCAGAAACCTGTCCAGTCGGTATTGTCAACAATGAATTTCATTGATTCTGAGATAGATAGATATGTATATTTTACAAAAAAAAAAAAAGTTAAATTCACCACCATGTTTTGAAAGCAAAGAGCAACTTGCTAGTTCCACAACTCCTCCTATGCCTGGAACAAGATAAGGGATTAAAATTATACATATTTAGAGTGTAAGAAGCCTGAAACTCCCAAGCAATGGCAAGCCAAAGGAGGCATTCAGTACTATGATCTAGACATGGACTTTATCTTTTACTCTGTGAAGTGAGGTACAACCCACAATACCTGTGAGCTTATCAGAAATAGCTTTTAAGTCACCTAGAGTACTCTTGAATGCAAAGTGCCAATGAAAATAATGGCCATATAGTTAGAAAAAGTGTGGTACTACACAACAGTCCAAACAAGGTTGCTTTCCTTTTTTCTAAATTTTTGGCTGTCCAGCTATAATAACCTTTTATTCAACATTATTTTAGTACATAGCACCTTTTCTCCATCTTTATATGTATTTTGACATAGATCTGGGAAGAAGGACAAAGCTAGAAAGAAGCATGAACTGTCCTCCATGGCCAGTTCCAACAGCTATCAGGAAGTGATTTACAGTATTAAGTAACTATTTTTCAAACCTTGTACAGCATTATTTTTGTTCAGCTACTTTTAGTGTGAGATATAACACATTGTTGACTCTGATGTATACATATTGTGAAACAGTATTTGGGGCAGTGCACAGCAGTATTTAAAAGTGATTTAGAATGAATCAGATGCCATAGCAACACAGGGAAACAATGTAAACTATATATATATGTTTTCAGAAGTTAACAAATGAGAAGAACTTTCTTCAGTAACTGTCTCATGAGTAACGAACAAAAACACAAGTACTTGAACTGTCAAGTTATGTTCTACACCATCAAGTACAGATGTAAAGTTAGGCACATGTTACATTAGAAGCTGAGAAATCATATAATCATATAATCAAGCCAGCACATCAACTCATTGTATCACACTGATCCTCTGCTGAAAACAGTTGGTATTTTGCTAGAAGTACATTGCCCAAAATGGGATGTGATTCTGTATTGCAGTGTCAGAGATGCTTTGTTAACTGAAACAATCCTCCGAGTCAGCAGACTTAATGTTCAGTATAAATACATATTTTTACAGATCTCAAGCATACAGAGAATGCAATCTGCTGCAATCAGCGGATGTGCTTTACATTCAATAACTTTGTCAGGATGTTACAAGGGTAGTGGAGAGGGACTCTTCATCAGGGACTGTAGTGATAGGACAGGAGGTAATGGGTTTAAACTTAAACAGGGGAAGTTCAGGTTAGATATAGGGAAGTTGTTTACTGTGAGGGTGGTGAGGTACTGGAATGGGTTGCCCAAAGAAGTGGTGACTCTCCATCCCTGGCAGTATGCAAGGCCAGGTTGGACAAGGCCTGGGGCAACATGGTCTAGGGTGAGGTGTCCCTGCCAATGGCAGGGGGGCTGGAACTTGATGATCTTAAGGTCCTTTCCAATCCTAACTATTCTGATTCTGTGTTGCTTGAGATCTGGTGGTAATTACTGATGTGTTATTTGGGGTCTGTTGAGCGAAATCTATTAAAACTTAATCTTTTTAATCAGTTATCATGCAGCTTACGTTATACAGTACGTTAAAAGAGTATTCACACTGATATTTTAAAGGCAGGCATGTGCTTGAAAAGAATCTTCAATATACAATACTAAACGACAGCAAAAATCACCTGTTAATACCTACTGTCTGTGATCTTCATTTTCAGATAAGGTGGTCTTTAGTCCTGTGCGTTGATATCTCCTGCCTTCAAGTGAAGTACATGAAAGAGGTTTAGTGGCATAGTCCTGGCTTTATTTGTTTTTCATATGTAGTGATATTCCCTGGACTGGATTAAACATTTCCCCTTTGTAAATAATACAGATACCATTCTACTGGCAATGCAAAAAATACTAGGCCTAAGTGACAAGCTTTGCATATGTAACATAATCGCTTGGAGAGATACCTCCCATTGAGTGCATCTTCCTATACAATTAAGGAGGCTGTTTTCAGTTACTTAAGAGAAATAAGTGCGGGAGAGTAGAGCTCTTAGAAATGAACATTAGTTATCCCAAAAGGGATCTAGTGAAAATGGAAGCTTAAAAGTGTCTACATAGTTCAATTCATGCACCATCTGTTTTGGGGAAAATTAGCACAGATTAGATTTTCCAACTCATCTGAGGCTAAGAAAGTGCCTTTAAAACCTGTACTATTTGGTTAAGTGTTAAAAACAAATTAGAGCATTTTACTTACTGTGTGAATACTGTGCATATTAGTTCACTTTGTAGTAAGCTATAAGAATTGTAACAGGAAAATAGAGAACTGGTGCCTCTGAGCAAGCTTCTCTCTCATAACATTTCTTAGCTGCCTTATAGCAGTGCTTGACATTCCTGTCCTCTTATGAGCCCTGTTTTGTTAGACGTGACCATCTTGTATAAATTCAGTTCTTGCTCAGGGCTGAGAATTTGTTCCCTGTGACCTCTGACTCGTGTTCCTTCTCTCAGTTTGGCTGTAAGTGGGTTTTGTAAGCTTCAAGACACCTAATTTCATCCAAATGTGAATAACTGAAGATTATCCTCCCTGTAAAAGAATCCTCATACTCAAGACCATGTAATTGTGTTGTATCAAAGTATTACTTTATGAAGTAGCTTTCAGAAAAAGTGTTAGATTTTAAAATACAGGACAGAAACATGAAATAATGTAGGTTTTGTTGGTTTTATTCTCCTCACTTTGCTACTTCTCAGGTTTCTGTATTCTTATGGCAAAAAGGCAAAACTAGCCATGCTAGATGAAATTACTAGATGTAATACTGCCCAGCTAGGAAGTGTCGAACACCTGGCTTCCTGCTGTGGACAGAATATAGGGACAGTCAATGCAAAGTTGCCATCTTTAACAGTATATTTACCTCAGCTGGACTCAGGTTTTCTTTCACTATATCTGTTGCAGGAATTTTTAAATTAGAGCCATCTCAATTGCTGGAAGCTGGATGGCATATGTAGACACCTTTTTCTCCCAAAGATTTCCAGAATCTTATTTCAGCTTCCAGTCATCTCACATGATTAATTACCTGAAACATCTGTTATTTTCTGCTACCCATTAACTATCACTTAGTTTAGCTGCTTTGTTAATGCCATGTATTTGATGCAGTATCTATGAGTACGCTGACTAATGTCATGCTTTCATATATCTCAAAAGATTAAGGGCCTGGAACCACACCCTTGATTGGTTCAAACTGGTAAGTTTTCTTGACTTCACTAGAATTAGTCAGCTTTAGAAGAGCAATGAGGCTGGTCCATCTGTAGATGGATATATGCTTCTTTCCAGGTAGTATAGTGTTAATGTATTTGATAGTACAGAGTGGAGTGAAAGGATCCAACATCTTAAAGAAAACTAGAGCTCTGCATTTAGTTGAGACTGCATCAGACAGTCTTTTAAAGAATTTTTTAACTGCAACAAAATAAAGTTAAAAAGTTGTCTTTGACCAACTGAATAAACATTCGAGATCATTACTGGAAACAGTCCAAGCATTTTTGTGTTGGGACTTAATTAGTGAATGAAACTTCATTTAGTGAAGCTGATAGCATGTGTCTGCATGTGCTTGCATGTATAAACTATTTCTTACTGATAGCTTTTAATAAAGATATTTCAGCTTTGCTTATGTGGTATCAAGGTACTAAATGAAAAGTGAAACTCAGAGTACTAGGTTTGTTCTTCTGGTAGTCCAGAAGCCTACTTTGAGTTAATCAGTGATTTTTTATAGATGACATTTAATCTATAAGAATAAATTACTTTGCACTCTTACTATGCCTTAATTGAAACGCACCAATATGAAACTGCAATAGATGGAGCTACAGTTATTCTAGCCTGAAGTAAGTTAGGGTGGATTTGAGGCTTTTTTCCCTCCCTTTTCCTTGGACTAAGGACAGTTCTTTGACATCTTGTATTTATTTAAATTGTTTCTAGAAAAGATAGGGGATATGCATACGATCAAGTGTTTTTTAAGACTGCCCTGAAGAAACACACAGGAATTGTGTGTATGATCCAGATACTAACACGTATCTTTTATGTCCTACTGTTTTGTTTAACAGCTGTACAGTCCACAGTGGCCAAATCCCTCAGGATTGTGCTGGGGAGGAATAGTTTAATAGCCATCTTTTTTTTTCTTTGTAAATGCAAGTTATCGTCTTTGTAACAGCAACCCTCATCCCGTTTGTGACTTTTCTTCAGAGCTGTGCATTTAAGAGAAAAAAATGTGTGTTGCAGTGCAGTAAAATCATTGTGAAGAGATAAAGCATCTCCTCCTATGGAACAGGACATTTCAGATACAGCAGAAAGCAAGAATTCTGCTAGGAAAGGCAGGATGCCATGTATGAAAGTAAGAGACATATGGTGATGCAGTTTAATTCTTAGTTCACATTTTACCAGAACTCTTAGATATTTACCAGGAAATTAGATTTAATGCCTCTGTCTAGGCATATATGCTCTTACAAATGTTTCTGGTGTTCAGTTAATAGCATTAAAAACAGTATAAGAACCTTCCTAGCACAAGCCTGTATATGAAGATAGTTGTTTGCAGCATATTTTTGTTACAGACCTCTCTGGGTTTTCCTTAGTGGCTCAGATGGTCATAAATTATGTTTGTGTTTGCTGTTAATTGGTTTGCTTTTCTTAGTGATCTTTGGTCTCTGAGAAGTAGTCCACAGAGTTTTAGAGGTCCACAAGTATAAGTTGAAAGCCTGCTATATTTCTTAGCTTTCTCACTGTTGGACAAGTCCTTTTCTCTGAGTAAGAATAGAATCAGCATCTCTGTCTTCATAAACAAAAAATGGCAGCTGCAGTTTCAAGCTGTGATATATATATATATAACCTGATGTGCTACAGTTGTGGTGGTGTTGTGATGTCCTCCAACATGCCTCACTTTAGAATTCAAACTGAAACTGTGTTGCTGTTTTTTCTACTTACTTTTTCTTACCAGAAGTCATTTCTACATGTAGGCTAAGATAGCCACAAATACAGTGTCTCTAGTGAGACAAATATGTCTCTAGTTTTTTAAAGAGACAAAGCAGAATGTCATCTTTCTGATTGCTCTGCTACCATTGCATATTTTATTGCAGCAAGAAAACAGATGGGGATGTGATACCACAGATAGGTCAAGGAGCTGGTCAACCACGTAGTGTCTGTAGAGAACGTGGCAGATTGTTATCACAGGGGTAAAAATATTACCAGGTACTCAGGAGGACTTGTCAAATGATAAATTGATTGTGTGCCCCCAGGTATATTTCAAAGAGCATAGTGGACACATATAAATTCATGTGAATAACAGAACTCAAAGAGTAATGTTGATACTGATTAAATAAGATTTAAGGTTTTAGATAAAGAGAAGGGAAGGGACAAGGAAAGGTGGAGGAAAAGAGAAAGGAGCAAGATAGAAAAGTTTTATTTCTCAGGCTTTCTCAAAGTTGATTTGAATTTCAAGTACATTTACAGTGTCTCTCTGCACTGATCAGGCTACAGAAGTCAGATCTTGATGATTGAAGTCTCGTATGTTGTGTAACTCACACATTCAAAAGCAAGGAGGCATTTTTGTGATTATCTGGTATCACCTCTACCTGTATTATACTGTTCATAAAACTTTCCTGAAATAAATCTTATCCTAACAGTAACATATCTTTAGAAAGTATCCAGTTCTGATTTAAAAATGCAAGTGATGACAGTTCTTGGTAAATTGGTCCAATGGTTAATCTTTTCTATTTATTTTCAAATAAGAAGATTTGAGTTCACAGTAAATTAGCACCATAATTTCTGTGTTCTGATTGAAAGATTGCACTTTCAAATAGCTGCTAGGCTTCTAACTAGTTATTTGCATATATAGTTTCACATGAAGATTTCAGACTTTCTTTTCATCAGCTCATAGAATATATATTAGCATTGATTGGACCCTCATTGCCAATCTTAACACTGTGAAGAAGTATCAAAAATTAGGATTCTGTCCCTGTCAATGGAACTCATAATCATGGGGGTTTCTTTTTATTTCTAAAATGCATATTTTCCCTTCTAGTGAAATTAAACCCATCCTTTCTCTCAGCCACATACATATTAAAAATTCTGAAAAACTGAGTGGTATTACTGAAAATATATACTAATATGCAACCAGGGTGACCATTATGCAGCAAAGATGATTTCCAGGCTTAAGTCAGAAAAAGCGTTCTCTGGCACATAACAATCAATTGAAATGTATTACCTAAAAGATGCTTTTGAAAGCTGAATCTGGACTATATGTAGTTCTAAGGAGCTGCATTATTACACTGCTCATGATGTAGCAAAAATTTCTCAAATATATTGGGTAGAGAGATCTTCTGGGCTGTCTTGTTTAATATCTTTGTCGCCGACATGGACAATTGAATTGAGTGTGCCCTCAGCAAGTTTGCCGATGACACCAAGCTGTGTGGTTCTGTTGATACGCTAGAGGGAAGGAATGCCATTCAGAGGGACCTTGACACACTTGTGAGGTGGGCTGATGCCAACCTCATGAAGTTTAACCATGACAAGTTCAAGGTCCTACACCTGGGTCAGAGCAATCTCAGGCACAGCTACAGGTTGGGCAAAAAGGAAATTCATGGTAGTCCTGCGGAGAAGGACTTGGGGGTGTTAGTCAATGAGAAAATGAACATGAGCCAGCAGTGTGCACTCACAGCCCAGAAAGCCAACTGTATCCTGGGATGTATCAAAAGGAGTGTGACCAGCAGGTCGAAGGAGCTGATCCCGCCCCTCTACTCTGCTATCATGAGACCTCACTTGGAGTACTGTGTGCAGTTCTGGTGTCCTCAACATAAAAGGACATGGAACTGTTGGAACAAGTCCAGAGGAGGGCCATGAGGATGATCAGGGGACTGGAGCACCTCCCATATGAAGACAGGCTGAGAGAGTTGGGGCTGTTCAGCCTGGAGAAGAGAAGGCTGCGTGGAAACCTCATAGCTACCTTCCAGTATCTGAAGGGGGCCTACAAGGATGCTGGGGAGGGACTATTCATTAGGGACTGTTGTGATAGGACAAAGGGTAACATGTTGAAACTTAAACAGCAGAGGTTTAGATTGGATATAAGGAAGAAATTCTTTCTTGTTAGGGTGGTGAGGCACTGGAATGGGTTGCCCAAGGAAGTTGTGAATGCTCCATCCCTGGCAGTGTTCAAGGCCAGGTTGGATGAAGCCTTGGGTGACATGGTTTAGTGTGAGGTGTCCCTGCCCATGGCAGAGGGGTTGGAACTAGATGATTTTGAGGTCCTTTCCCATCCCAACTATTCTGTTTCTATAATGGGCTCATTTTTCCCAAATCTTGGTGGAAAATGGAAAGCAGACTTTTTATTAGGTCAATTTTGACTTTTAAAGTCTTGCACATTAAGAACATTGATATTTGTTAACTCTCCATTATAATGTTTTCCAAGTGTGTAGCTGCTGTCTTTAAGTGTATCATCCAAAGTTAAAAGTTATGGCGTATCGCATAAAAGACTAGCATATCTTAATGCTTTGTTTCTGATCTTCCTACTGAAAATGAAGTGCTGAAAGACCACACTGAAGGACATATACTTGACACAATGTGCTATGGGCTGCTTAATTTTTGCATATTGCACTACTTGAAGTATGTCATTCTGGAACAGCTGTGCACTTAGTCCTGGTGAAAATGAGAATCTCTCCCTCAGGGCATCACTTTCTTCTGCCAAGTAGGAAAGTCAAGTGATGGCTTTGGCTATGGACTTCTCTATTCTCTCGTGTAATCCATATCATTTGAGTTTTGGCTGAGTATATTTGAAAGGATCAGTGTTGGTTTGATTTTTATTATTCTGCATTTTATAATACAATAAGTTTTGATTTTACATATGCTCTCTTTTAGAGACTAGTATTTATATTTTTGTTACTCGGAGATGGTGGTTCATAAAAGCATTGCTACTGTGTTAGTAATACAGCCTTGTTAATTTCCTGTGAAAAGTTTGTATGCAAATTAAAAATACTTCAAAACAAAGTTCTATTCTTCAAATAGACAGTTCTATTGCACTAGAATGTGACTGAACAGTGTACTAGTAAATATAGTTTTTACCTTGTGGAAGACACATATGCTCGGTTGATGGCAGAATTGCTGATTTTTTCAAAAATTAAAATATTAAAAAATATCTGCTCTTTTTTGTAGCAAGCTCCATCTTTTTATTTTTTTTTACCTGTGTTTTTAAAGAAGAAAAAGAGACGATCAAATCAAACATACTCCAGCTGTCTTTTGTGTCCACCTGTGCCAAATGTCATTCATGAATTCTTAAGGCGTACTTCTACTTTCTGATATGTGTCAGCATATATCATTTAAAATCCTGTAAAATTAGTTTCTGCAGCTGTGTTTCTGAGGCTAGAGTAGCCTCCTCCTTTTGCAGCATATCCAGAAATCAGTATTAAAGGTCACTGCTAGTGCAGCAGTATTATTCCTTATGTAATTCTTCCAAAGTATGTCTGGGGAGACCTTATAGCAGCCTTCTGGTATCTAAAGAGGCCTACAAGAAATCTGGAGAGAAACTTTTTATAAGGATGTGTGGAAATAAGACAAGGGAGAATGTCTTCATGCTGAAAAATGATAGGTTTAGATTAGGTATAAGGAAAAGGTTCTTGCCCTGAGGATGGTGAGGCACCGGAGCAGGTTGGCCAGAGAAGCTGTGGCTACCCCACCCCTTGAAGTGTTCCAAGGCCAGGCTGGATGGGGCTTTGAACAACCTGGACTAGTAGAGGGAAACCATTTGGGACCGGCTGTGTTGTACTTTGAGTAGGGGTCTGACAAGCAGAGGGGAGCTAAAGGCTCCTTTTTCTGGCACTGAAGCCAAAACATCAGCTGCAATAACTGCCTTTAAAGCAAAGGATCAGCTTACGCTTCCCACCTTGATACCAATTCTACTGCCTGAGCTTAGAGAATTGCTTCTGTGAATCTTGTCTCTGCAGCTGACAGTACTGTGACAAACAGCTGACTTTTTGTATTCTTATCATTGTTCCACGTCTGACAACCTGCCACACACTGCAGGAGCTGTGACCCACTAACCGGTCACACTTAACATATGGGTCAGGAGAGCTGGAGAGAAACACCATTGTGCCGTGCTGTGCTGCAGGCAGAGAAAATGGCCAGCAAGGTGCTCTACAAACATTGACTTGCTTCATTGTGTGGGTCTGCCCCAAACCCTGACCCCTTGTGCAAGCATGGGATTGTCACAGGGACTGATTCAATGTCTCACATATAGAAGATACCCAGAATTTTAGAGACTTCTCATAACTTTCCTGACATAACAGACAAGACAGAATGGAAAATAACCATTGGCCATGTAAAGGACAGGCAGCTAAAGATTTTGAAAGCAAACTCAAACTTTTACCATTTCTTTACTGAAACTTTAAAGGCAGAGTCAGTCATCCTCTTCTTGCAGCCTCAGAGAATGCTAGAAATTATAATCTCAGCCTGTTTCAGCCTACAGGATACTTACCAAGAATGTCACAGCAAATCTAAGTATCTTCCTTCTGTAATGGCTGAGGATAATCTTTCCAGGATAGGAAAAAAATGGCTTAATCCAGACTTTTTTTTTTTTTGTCATTTAAAGAATTTGATATAGCCTGTGAAAGAGAAACTGTGTTTTGAAAAAAGACTGAGGGTTAGCCTGCTCTGGGCTGCATTGCACCCAGTGAAGTTGTGCTAGTACATCTTTGACAATGGAATTAAGTGTTCTGGTGTGAGACACTACATGCTTTTGCAGTCCTCCTGTATAAGTTTTCTGTAACACATCAGCACGTGCAAAGGACAGATGCCAGACTGAAACAGCTGCAAGGGACTTCTGTAACTTGCAGTGTCAGTTTGTCCTCTCACAGGAGAAGAAACCAAGAAAACGCAAAGCCTTTTTTGTAGGTTCCAGCAACTTCACTAATGTTAATTAGAGGGACTTGGTATGCTGGAAAGAATGTTAAAATTCCAACAGTAAAATAGCAATGCTGAAAAAGCACATCAGAGCTTATACATCATCACACACTTTTCTCCATATATACTTTCAGAATTCCAAAGGATGTAGTTACAAGTTCTTGTATTTATTGATTCAATTCTGTAAATTGTTTACTTTGGTTAAATGGATGGGAATTTCCAAAGGCTAACTTCTAGGGCAATAGCACTGGTCAGTAGAGTTGGTACTGTTGGTATTTTTAAGCAATTCTGCTTCACAGATGCACCACTTTAGAGTTTTATAAGTTAATGAATTACTGTAGCTGTTTTGCATTACTTGCAGCACAATTTGTTGTTCACACACTTAACCTTGAGGTACTGTTCTTACAGTAACACAGCTTAATTAAGACAGTTAAGTAGTTGAGTTGTTTCCTAAGTTTTTTCCAAGTGACTAAGGTTATGTGAATAGTAAGAACAACTATGCGCAAAAAACTTTTTTGTTTCTGAGGTGTTCTTATTAAGTCAGCCATATAGTCCAGCTATAGTGAATGGATGGATTTTCATTCTATAAGGGTCTTGGGAAAAAAAACAAACCACAGCTCTAGAACATTTGCAATTGAACTTGCCTTATATCAGAACTCTTCCTGACCTTCACCAGGGCCACTGTTATGTGGCACATTCAGGTCTTTTGATAGTCACAGCTTGTTCACTGCAGAAACACAAGCCTAGCACATCCCAAGACAGAGCTGTGAGATGAAAAATTCAGTTTAGGCTATTTGCATGGAAGATACTTATCCTTATTTTAGGACCATATTTTGTAAAGTTTATGGAATGGCATCAGAAAGTATATATTTTTGAACAATTAATGTGACCAGTCACTTAACTTTATGATGTGAAAACTGAATTGTTTGCAAATATATCCATATAATGTATAGAATCACAGGCTCATAGAATGGTTTTATTTGGAAAGAATCTTTAAAGGTTAGCTAGTCCAAACCCCCTGCAGAGAGCAGGGACATGTTCAAGTAGATCAGGTTGCTCAGAGCACTGGCCAACCTGACAATGTACATCTGTTAACAAATATTTTGCAAGAGAACATTCATTTTCTAATTGTTTAAAAGTACACCTGCAAAGATTCTGACACATTAATGTGCCTTCTATACATGATCATCTATGATCATGCCCCTGAACTCAGCACTGGTGGGGCTGTACGTAGAGTACTGTGGTCAGGTTAGGTCACTACAAGAAAGAAACTGAGGTGCTGGAGTGTGTCCAAAGAAAGGCAACAAAGCTTGTGAAGGGTCTGGAGCACAAGTCTTATGAAGAGCAGCTGGGGGAACCATGGTTGTTTAGGCTGAAGAAAAGGAGGCTCAGGGGAGACCTTATGACTCTTTACAGCTACCTGAAAGGACGCTCAAGAGAGGTGGGTGTTGGTTTGGTGGATAACAAGCAACAGGAGAAGAGGAAATGGCCTCAAGTTGTGCCAGGGGTGGTTTAGATTGAATATTAAGAAAAAATTCCTTTCCTGAAAGGGTTATCAAACGTTGGACCAGGCTGCCCAGGGATGTGGTAGATTCACCATCCCTGGAGGCATTTAAAAGACACACAGATGTGGCACTTAGGAACAGGCTTTAGTGCTGGACTTGGCAGTACTGTGTTAATGGTTGGACTCTGTGATCCTACGGGTCTTTTCCAACCTAAACAATTCAACGATTCTGTAATCTTAAGCAGCCAGGAAAGAGTGCATAATTATATAGCATGATACTTTTCAAATCTCATGGACCAATGCTAAAATTTTGCACTTCTGAAATCATTATGTTTGTGGCAGAAAGCCACAGAAACAGATGAGTACTTTGCTAATGTTGCAGTTACTCTTTTTGTATATCAAATGAGTTTGGTACAAAAGTCCTTATTTAGCAGCACTTTCAGAAGACTTGATTTATCTGATTCTTGAGCAGAGATATATTGCAGATGTCTAGAAAGGAATACTTTTCTTGTACTGAATAGTTTATATTCTCCTATATCTTCCTTATGGGAGTTCCTAGTCCTTTTAGTCACCTTACCCCGTATCTGTTACTAAAATATGCTAATAATATTAGGATGTGCTGGTCAGCAAAGTGAGCAGTATCCTCTGCTTCATGAATATCACATATACATTAATGTTCACAGCGCTGTTGCCCATGTAATTCATTCAGATTATTAGCCAATGCAAATTCAAGAGAAATGTCTGAGATGAAAATAAATCTGCTCTTTAATTTTAGCCATATTGCTTAAAATTTGCTTATCTTGCTCGCATTTCTAACTGAGTAGGTATAGCTTAAAGGGCAACTGAAATTTTCTGTATGTGGCAATTACCATTCAGTATTAATGGAGGGTGTCAAACAAATCCTAACCAAGGAACTAGCAATCCAGAAGGCATATAAATTCTTCCCTCAAAACATGTCTTGAATTCTTCCACTATGCATCGGTGCATTTATACTTGTACATTTTAACATTTGCTTTTAACAAAATCAAAAATCACATTTGACTGCATAGCTAAATTATTATAACATGTGCCTGAACAGGTGGGTAGTATTAAAGCCTTAAGTGTTACTGCTTTCAGTAGCACAGCTCTTTCAAAAAACCTTTTAGGCACATCAGAGCAGTTTTTATAAGTTCTTGTGGTTTATTTTTAGAGTAGCATTTGTTGCTTTGTATTTTCTCACAGGCAGATTTTTTTTTTTTTTCGAACAAGACATTCTGCCCCTTACTTTCATCCAACCACAGTGGCTGCTGGGTTATGAAACACTTACATGGACAGAACTCATCAGAGGGAAGGTTTGGTTCTCTGTGATGTGAAATGGCACTTTCATACCCACTAGCCTGCACCAGATTTTTTACTGCCTCACCAAGTTGTACCAGTCTTGGAAAAGTTCTGTCTTGGCCTTGAATGCTCAAATTAGGCCAGAGCTTAAAATAATTCAATCTATGAAGGTGGTTTTTTTAAAAATATTTAAATTTTCACAACTCTGCTATTTTATTTGCTCTTTAAAAATGCTGGAATCATATTAGAAAAAAAAGATTTATCTGAATGGCAAGCAGAAATCATTATCCAGGCAGATAAACCTATAAGGCATTAAAATTTACCTTAACTCAAAATACAGGGCTTGGTTGTGGCAAGCTCTGCGTATTTTACTAAGAGACATGTAACAGAGAAATGGTCCAAATGAGCTTAATAAATCTCCTTCTTAAACTCACAAAAGACCACATCCTCACTTCCATAATTCTATTAGAGTCTACTCCTTTGGAGGAGATAAAGGTAAAAGATAACCTCTCCATTCAGAATTATAAAATAGCAATTATTCAGCTGATGATTGGAATATTTCCAGTAGAAGGACTTAATTATGGAACAAAATTAACTCAATCTCACCTATTTAGAGAATAATGCAAAAATAAGTTTTTTTTTCCCCATTTTTTTTTTATAACTAAAATAAATAATTTGCTTCACTTTTTTACATGAGGAAAAGGTGGTCGCATATGACAGCAGTGTTCTTGGTCAGATGACAATCCAAGGATAATAAGAAGACAGCAACTGCAGAAAAAGATTACTTATTTTAATAGACTACCTGATACAGTTTAAAAACAGACTGGCTTTCAGACCCACAGGCCCTTTTCAGCAAAAGCAGGTTCCCCTCTGTGGCTCAAAATTGCTAGCTTAATATCTAGATAGAGCCATAGAAATTCATAGTAGTGTATGGAATCTATATTAATTACATACTGAAAACTCCTCTTGTGATAAAGATAAAACATACTTGCACAGACCTACAGAGTGGGTATGCTGCTGTGTGTTAAAGTATTTCTGTGCAGGTGTTTGGTTAGATGAGTTTATCTGTATTGAGGCACTCTTCAAAAAAGAACCAACAAACCCACAAACTGAAAAGAAAAACCTCATCTATTTTATTAGTCCTATCTCTGATTTCATGACATTATGAGTGCTACTAAGCCATGCTGATATTACTGCATGGGAGAAAAAAAGCATGAACAGGTGGTGATATTAACAGGCTTCTTATGGTTCTGAAAAATGAGATAGAAATGTTTCATGTCATGAAAGTCAACATCAATCATCATCTATCTTGTGCAGATATGGAGGTCAGCCAATGTGGTTCTTGCTGAGGAGGCGTGAGATATTTCTTTAGCATCGGAGCTGTTGCTCTGGACACAAGTCATAATTTGTCTAATATAGATGAATGAGAAGAATATTACAAATACTTTTTTTTTTTTTTTTTTTTTAATAACCTGAAAGCTCCCCCTTCTGGCACATTTCCTGAATTGAATGTAAAGTTCCTGATGTCTACTTTTAGCAACAGGAGACGTTTCCTCTGTTGCTCTCTTTTTAACATCCTTTTCACAAAGATTCTTTAAGGTTCTTGTAGGAATATACTTATAGTTTCCCAAGGATTTCAGATTCCCCCATCAAGCACTGGAGCTTGATGTGAGCTTATTCCTCAGCAGGGGATTGTCCTAAGGCTTTACCTGTAATTCTAATGTTACTTTTCCAGGCAAAGGCTTACTTGCTTCCCACTTTGCTGTGTATTATACAGAGTAAGGAAAACAACTTTCTCAGAAAGTTTGTGTTAGCATTTTTTTTCCTTCAGGCAATGGCTCTGTCTCAGCTATAACCCTAACATCTCTCTTCCTAATAAAGCACTTGGAGTCACTTTGACAAATCTATAGGACCTTTTTGAACCAACACTGTAGCTCTGCAGAGAGCAGATCCTGCTCAAGTTCAGGGAATCTGCAAGCCAGGGAAAGGGGAAAAAGCAAAACAAGTCCGGGGCAAAGTTTTGGTAACTGCTGTACTGCTGTCATCTCATTTCTGCCTGTGTTTCCAGGACCACCAGTGTCAATCATTCTTCTAATCCCTTAAATAAGTGCAGTCACTTATGTGCTTAATATGGTGAACTGATTTGTCACTGATTTTCTGCAGTCATATACTTATGCAAACAGAGGGAAAGACTTTCCCAGCATGGGGAGCCACAGGATCCTGTATTTCCTATAAATTCCTACACTTTAATTTTGTTACAGTCACTGGTACCATACTTCAAGCAGACTGACAAAGACAGTGAGAATGGTTAGGAAACTTTCATTAATTTGTGATTAAAAGACATATCTCTCTGTGTCCTTAAAACTATTTATGGGAAACAGTATTTTGCTGGAGTGTGAACACAGGAACAAATGCTTCTGTGTGGGAAGGATCATACTGTGGCCATCCTTTCACACACGCATGCACACCAGTCACTCTGGCTACACAGAAGAAAATGAAGGAGAGTGAAGCAGAGTAAAATAACATGATATTAAGCTCAATTCAGTGATGAGCTCTAATAATGAAATGAGAATCAATTAATTACATTTTTTATTTCCTTTCTGGGTTTTCTGTGAATATAAAAGTGGCATTTTCTTCTATGGTAGTGATGCTACTTTGCTTTTTTGTTTTAGTTGTAGAATAGCAGATATTTTAAAGTCTAGTATCAGAGTAACGTTTTTTATGGCTACAGTGAATGAACTATGCCCATTAGACTTGGTCCATTAGGTCTGGAAGTAGGAGAATTGCTGGCCTGGCACCTTACACCACTTTCCTGTTCCCTCTCCATGGTAACAAAATTCAGGACTGACCTACACAAACAAAGCTGCTTGCCCTAAACAGAGCATAGCTCAACTATGGAGGCAGCAAGGCCAGTTAGCTTTCAGTGCACATTACAGCAAAGGTCTGTTAGTGTAAATGTCTATACATACAACAGAATACCAAATGTAAGCTTGCCATTGGAAGTCAAATCAACATATTAATAAAATAGCAAATTACATGTTCATTATATGCATGAATATAGGCACACACATGCACCAAATCTGTATTCTTGTTAAATCCTTACTTTATGTATGAATATGCACGTGTCTGTCTTTAGAAATGTCTCAGAAGCTGCTTTTATTATCACAACAAAACAGTAGGACTCCTTTGAGAGCCGTTTGTCTGAAAAACTACTGTAAACTTCTTTTGAGGAGGCTGGCTGCACTCAAGAGAGTTAAATCAGTAAAACTTTGATGAGACTGGAAGACCCACTAATATCTAATTAATGTGGAAATAATTGTTGTAATGGTTGCATTTCTTTACAAAGTATGTTCTGAAAAACAGTTGCACTGTCAATTTAGTGGGCATTAAATCAGTTTGATACATGTATGGAGGTGCTCGCCTACTTCATAATGCTGATGTTATTTAAACATTTGTTTATTAAGCTGAGAAAATTGGAAATGTCAACAACTGTGATCCAAAAGCAAAAAATCAAAGCAATGTCTTTTATCAACAGAGAATTTCTTCAAAGGTTTTATTGTCCATCTTTTAGAGTCAGTAGGCTCTAATGACAAAAGTAAAAGCAATACTACAAGGGTACTGCTGGAAGTGTAAAATAGTTGCTCCTGAACAGAACAAGTTCCGCCATTTTTCTTTCAGTATGAATAAAACAGACTGATTCTTGCACTCTCTGGATTACCCCTGAGCTCTTATCTTTTGAAGTTAAGAGTCATGGAAACAGCTTAAATTGTCTTTATCCATTTAATGTAGATTCAATTAACTCAGGTTAATGACTATGGGACAGAGCTCAGGGAGCTGAGAGCTGCTCACATTCAAACCAGCTTATCTGGTGACATAAACTGCATTCTGGGGGAAGAAAAAAGGAAGAGTGTGTTGCTGGGACATACCCTAACACAGCTTACAGAGAAGTTTTGCCTCTCAGACAAGCACAAAACTTATGATTGCTTCTAAGTACAAAAGTGCAATACACAGTTGACCAAATCACATGCAAAATGACTGCACCATATCCATTTGCTGAACCTTTACTCTTAAACTTAGTACAATCAAAATTAATTTTTTGGGAGTAATACATTCTGATCTGTTAAGACTTAGAGGAGGATTTTGCCTGGGATGTATCTTCATAATTCTTATATTCATATATATATCATGGACAGAAGTGTGAATACCAAATAATTTGTTTCAGGAAGAGTGAAAAATTGCAAATTATTGTCCAATGAATATGGAAAATTATGTAGTTGTATAATATCTAATGGCATATATATTTGAAATCTTACTTAGAAGCTTGCAACAGGATTACTCAGAAGTGCACTTACTAACCCTTTCCTTTTTCATTTACTTTCACAGGATTTTTGAGCACTGGGGACCAAGCAGCAAAAGGAAATTATGGCCTCCTTGATCTAATACAGGCTTTGCGATGGACTAGTGAAAATATTGGGTTCTTTGGTGGTGACCCATTAAGAATAACTGTTTTTGGATCTGGTGCAGGCGGTTCATGTGTCAATCTGTTGACATTATCCCATTATTCTGAAGGTAACCGTTGGAGCAATTCAACCAAAGGTATTATGCAGGTTGCAAATTTTGACAATTTTGGTGTCTGCATGCCACCACCATTAGTATTATGTGATGTTCTGTATATTCTCTATGCCTCTATGAACTCCTGAGTGCAGCTCAATATTAAGCAAACTTTTTAAAGGCTGTACAAGCTGTCTTCTCCCTCAGCTCTTCTCTGCATGTTTAAATTTTGGGTCACATTCTTCTTTTTCCTATGGAGCTTTGTGGAAACACTCTTATAGCAGACTCCTGAACAGCATTTTCTTGGTGCATCATTTTGGTCTCGTTTCTTTCCTACCTAAGGGTATCCTTTTAGGAAAACCAGTTAGTTGTTATCACTGTTGATGAGGTAATCTATATTCAGACAGTCATGAAAGGCATGTTTAGTTTGGCATGAGAAGCAGAATTTAAAGAAAATTAAAATGACACAGCTTCTTTTCTCAGGCTAACAGCTAAAATGCTTAAAATTATTATTTTGTGTGAAGGAAACAAGTACCTAGTTCAGAAATCTTTCATCTGAAACTGCATGAACTTCACTTGCTGTCATCTAATAAAAGAATGGTTGAATGTTTTGCATGCATGATCCAAAATTGTCAAAGCATCCAAGTTGCAAATGGATTTTCTTCTATATGTTTTTTTTTCCCTATTCCATAACTAACAGCTTTTCTCTCTAGTTGAGGCAGACAGCAGGGAATTAAAAACATGCTGTTTGAGGCATCCAATTTTTTCCCAATGATTTTTGCACCACAGTTCCACACAGTTTCTCTCATTTGCATGGCTATTGCTTATTGATCATATTACATTTGTCTCAATGTTTTCATACATTTTTATCTGTATTGTTTAGTTTTACCAGGACATCACACTGTGCCCTGTGCATGCAATCCTCCACTAATTGATATTTCTGTATCTCCATGGGGGACTAATTGGCCAGTCATAAAAAAATAATTCTACTGATGTTAAAAGAGCTTAATTTACCCAAAGTCATGATGCAGACACCACTGAGGTCAATAGAAGTGACAGACTCTTTAGATCAGGCCTTTATACTATCTTAAATTATAGAAAAATATGGCTTTTACAAGAAAAATCTAGTGGAAAATAGATTCTGGTTTAAATTTTAGACTATTTCCACAATTTGATTTTTAATGTAATCTGTTTCCCATAACTACCTGCACTTAAACAGGACATATTTATAAAGTGGCCTGTAAGAACAAGATGTAAGCATTACCTGATTATACTGTAATCTCAGGGTCACACTGCACCATCTTTTTTCATCAGAACTCACAAAAATAACTTTTGTCATAGAGGATTTAGCTTAAGGTTGAGTGAGGAGGCCTGATTTATTCTCCACTGACTCTCACTTGATCTTAAACTCAATCTTCTTGATGTAACAGGACATTAATGTGAATTTACAATATCTGGACAGTCTTATGTTGCCTCTTATCAGCAGATTTTTCCCTGTCATGTTCTAACACATGGCCAAATTCTGCCAGGAGCAGAATTGGTTTGGGAAAATGCAGTAATCTTTCAACATAGCAGATCAAAAGATTCGGGAGAACACTGGAGAGGACTTAAGAATGTATACATAAAATCCAATTGTGAAAGCAAAGTTCTGAGGTTTTCTTCTATAAGAAAACAAAAACATGCTTTACTGAGATTTGTATTAAACAGAACAATGTGCCACACCCCCATGTATGCTATGTTGCATTTTGGGATGGTTAGACCTGCCATTGAAAAAAATATATTGAAATCAAAAATGGTCAACTTCAGAAAAGTTATTTCAAGTTTTCAAACCTTTTAAAATATCTTAGCATTTTCAAAAAAAGCCCAACCTTTTGTTTCACATTTTAACCAGTTTCTTTATAAGCTGTAATTTCACATGCTGTCTTTGCTTCCTTGCTTCCTTTTGAAAGGATCTCTTGGTAGTTGAGAGGAAGCATTCAGCCTATTTCAAGATAGTGCTGTTCATAGTGCCCATCTGCAAGTGGGCAGAAAAGCACCCATCTTCAGAAAGTGCTCTGAAAATGTGATGAATATATGCAAATTATTATTACTTTGGTGAGGCTTTGAATAGAAGTCAAAGCAATATGGTCCATTGAACATTTAAATCCTCCCATCAGTCTGAAGCCCATGAGCTATAATAATCATACACATTATCAGATAAAAATGTAGTTCTCCATCCTGTGTGGTACCAATTTCTGACAGGAATTATGTGACAGAATTAAAATATTTTTTTCATACTATTGCTCATTTTTCACCAAATGGTTTGAGAGGATGAATATTTCCATAAGAAGTCTTAAGCAGAAGGAGGGATGTTGAGTTTCATTTCCTACAATAACTTCATGCCAGAGGACTTGACCATTTTTACTTATTCCAGCGTTTAACGTTTATGTAGCACTTAGCAAGCCATAGTGTTTATATCAGCATTTTCTTAATATGTAGCTTACACTTTCTGTCCTTGTTCAGAGATATTTAATAAAGCAATAAAAATAGATTTACACAATATGCAAAAAAGAAACATTATGAAGTATCATGAAATACATCTTTGTGAAAATTTGGTTTTGTCATTTAGTTACATTTATTACAAAGCCTGGATGCTCTGCATAATTCCACTGACTTTGAGCTGATTTATACTAGCTCAGTATCTGACCTTATAAACATGCAAATATATTTTTACCTGCTTTATAGCTCAAGTTCTTTCTTAGCTTTTTTTTTACCCATAGCTTGCAAGGAAATAATATCTTGGATATGACTTCTCATAAATTTAAGGAGAGGCTTGGGATTACATATTTCAATATATTTCAGTACACCTATCTGATTTTAAGACTTTTGGATTTGGACCGAATACAGTCTATAATGATTTAAAAAATCCTCAGAAGCTTATATAATGTTTTCTGCCAGCAACTGATTCCAACTAACTTCTGAGGTGTGGTGCTGCAATAGAAGCTGTAAAGGCATGTCTCTGACTTCGTTTAGAGGCTATGGAAGTTTTTTATCAATACTAATAAGTTACTTATCAAAGTAAATGCTATCTTTTGTGTTACTGAAATAAAAGTCTGAGGTAAGCTGAGCACCTTAATGCCAGTTCCTTTAGTGGGAGCATCCAGCTATTTATTCATTAAGCATTGGACCAAAGATACATTCTTAGCAAGATTATGTTAGTGAGGCCAGATGTCATTTCCAGTCCCTAACCAACTGCACCAAAGTCAGTGGAATTACTCCAGGTGCCTATCAGCATAAGTAACACCAAATTTTGACCCATGCATCTTAAATCAGCGTAACTTACCTATGCTATAAATCATTTTGTATTACCCACAGTGAGCTATGGGAGATAAGGTTCAGTATAAAATATTTTACAGTAATTAGGGCAAAAGATGTGCTACTGAAATGAGCTGCATGTGGTTCTATGCAAAAGCAAAAAAAAAAAAAAAGAGAAAGATGACAGTTACCTGAATATAGTCTGATTTTCTGACATTAGAGAGCATTCTTTTGTGCAAGGTTCAGATTAGATATCTCTCTAAGAACTGGAATTATTCTCCCCAAAGGGAGCAGGAAAAGGCAAAGCCCCCGCACAAAAGGAACATAAGAAGTGCCAGGACAAGGGTGGAGTTTTGATTGCTTTAATGTTTAAAGCAAAAAAAATCGGATTGATTCACTGGCTAAAAGGGAGTGAGGCCTTCATCCATGATATGCTCAAAAATGCTTACAGTAGGGAGAGGGAAATGTCAATTTAAACATATTTTGTTATTTCTGTGAGTAGAATTCTTGGTCCAGAGTGCTAGTTAAATCAGCATAAATTCAAATTAATTGCACTGAAGTCTGGGATTTGCTACAAGTTTATAGGCAGTGCCAGATCTTACTCTCTCTCTCTCTCCCCTAAATGAATATCTAAACATATGTTTAAATCTCCGAATTACAAAGCTAAGTAGTATAAAATATATAATTTCCATTTTTATGTAAGTGTGATGACTATAAACCTTTACGAAAAAAAACCTTACGAGGAAGCATCTTGACTTAGACACTTATAAATTTAATAGCTGCCTAGTACCTTCTTATCTGTTACTCCAGAATATAAACTTTTGCTGTGATATACAATTCAAAAGCACTGTACCTCTCAAACCAAGTTTAATCCCAAACAAATCATAAAAAAAACAGTAATTGGCTTTATTCGGCACCCAGTTGTATGCACGCATATTGCAGCTGGTTGGACAATACCCAGAAATTCAGTCCATTTCAGAAACATGTTGGCTTTTCCTCCAACCTATAAATTGCTTTAACTTTTGCAATTTCTTTCAAGCTGATAGTGTTATCCTACATAAGGTAATGCCACTTCTTTTTCTTCTTGAGTTTCTTTTGAATATCTGTTCCTTAGCTGGACTACATCGAGGTAGAATCATTTGCTTCTATTTCTGCACATACTGCATTTATTTTGTATATATTACCTGTAGGTACAATGACAGTCAGATCTCACCATCTTGTGTATTTAAGGTCTATTAAGATTCAACTGTCTCTTCTGGTAAAGTTCTCTATTGTTTCAAAGAGCTCCTTTGAATCTTTCAAGTATGTAGCTGTTTCAAGGTCACTTCAGTAGTTTTCAAATATTTCTCCCCACAGGACTGTTTCAGAGAGCAATAGCTCAAAGTGGAACAGCTCTCTCCAGCTGGGCAGTTAGTTTTCAGCCTGCAAAATATGCCAGGATGTTGGCTACAAAAGTTGGTTGCAACATGTCAGACACTGTAGAATTGGTAGAATGTCTACAGAAGAAGCCTTACAGAGAACTTGTCGACCAGGACATTCAACCAGCAAGATACCATATAGCCTTTGGACCAGTAATTGATGGTGATGTGATACCAGATGATCCTCAGATATTGATGGAACAAGGAGAATTCCTCAATTATGACATCATGTTGGGAGTTAACCAAGGAGAAGGGTTAAAATTTGTTGAAAATATTGTGGATAGTGAAGATGGCATATCGGCTAGTGATTTTGACTTTGCTGTTTCTAACTTTGTCGATAACTTATATGGATACCCTGAAGGCAAAGATATATTGAGGGAAACTATTAAATTTATGTACACAGACTGGGCAGATCGACACAATCCAGAGACCAGAAGAAAAACGCTGCTGGCTTTGTTTACTGATCACCAGTGGGTTGCACCAGCAGTGGCTACAGCAGATCTTCACTCAAATTTTGGATCGCCTACATATTTCTATGCCTTCTACCATCATTGCCAGACAGATCAGGTACCTGCATGGGCAGATGCAGCCCATGGAGATGAGGTTCCTTACGTACTAGGAATTCCCATGATTGGTCCTACTGAATTATTTCCTTGTAATTTCTCCAAAAATGATGTCATGCTAAGTGCAGTGGTGATGACATATTGGACAAACTTTGCAAAAACTGGGTGAGTACCAGATAATGAATAGTCTTGTATGCTCACGATATAAAGATGCTGTGCTTTCACTCGGTTACCTCCCTTGGGAATGCCTCTGTACTTGCAGGATGAATAAGACACGGTGAATTGCATTAGATATTTATGTTTATTGTAATGTCACTCAGCTCACACATTCTAGCAAAAAAGAGGGAAAAATAACTGAGAACATTCTCTGTGTTAATAAAAATACTTGGTACACAAAAATTAAATAAGGTACCACCAGAACAGTCCAAAACTAAGCATTTAACGTATGTATAGTTAAAAATGGTTACATTAATAACTGATTTGTCCCTGCACTGATAATATTTTCATTCCATGAGACAGAAAATTACATAAATATTGCACCAAATATATTACAGCTTATTTTAATAATGTTTTGTGGTTTAAATTGACAATTCTGACCATAAAATGTGACTTTAAACTTGCAAAGTTTTGTCATTTTCGTTAATTCTTCTTTCACTGGTATTTCAAAACATCTTCCTACCTTCAGCTGTTGGACTTCTAAGTCACTTTGTATTATGCTGAGCTATGCCCTGCCATGGTTTTTCACCTCATGGCCACAGATACCACATATGAATTGAAATGCTGAGCTTCATGTTGCTAAAATAGAAAAGCAAAGCTTAATGTACTCTCATGCTGGTCTCTCAGACATTTGTCCACATTACCACATTACTGGAAATCTGTCCTCAGCAGCAAAAAACATTCAGGGTGAGAGATACCAGCCTTTTGGAGAGCTAGGGAAGTCTCTGAAGTCTATGTACAAGGGTTCATTTGCATAATGTGTTTCTAATCAAGATTATTAAGGCCTCTAATTTTAGGAAATAGCATTCTGCTCTGTCCAAAGGCAGGCTTAAATATTAAGTATGAAATCTTAATTACGTTAATTTTATAATTCCTTTTGAAATACTTGGTAACATTGAAGATTTTTTTTTTTTATTTTAGTGACCCAAATCAACCAGTGCCGCAAGATACAAAATTCATCCATACAAAACCAAATCGTTTTGAAGAAGTAGCATGGACCAGATATTCTCAGAAAGACCAACTGTATCTTCACATTGGATTAAAGCCAAGAGTTAAAGAACATTATAGGGCCAACAAAGTGAACCTTTGGTTGGAACTGGTACCTCATCTGCACAATCTTAATGACATTTCACAGTATACCTCTACCACAACTAAAGTGCCGTCAACTGATAATACTTTCAGACCAACAAGGAAAAATTCTGTTTCTGTTACTTCAGCCTTTCCTACAGCCAAACAAGATGATCCCAAACAACAACCAAGCCCATTTTCAGTGGATCAAAGGGACTATTCAACAGAATTGAGTGTTACTATTGCAGTTGGTGCATCTTTGCTGTTCCTGAACATTTTGGCCTTTGCAGCATTGTACTACAAAAAAGACAAGCGGAGACATGATGTCCATAGGCGATGTAGCCCACAACGTTCTACTACCAATGATCTTACCCATGCACAAGAAGAGGAGATAATGTCCCTCCAAATGAAGCACACTGACTTGGATCATGAATGTGAGTCCATCCATCCACACGAGGTGGTTCTTAGGACCGCCTGTCCCCCAGACTACACGCTAGCTATGAGAAGGTCTCCTGACGATATTCCCTTAATGACACCTAACACCATCACAATGATCCCCAACACTATACCAGGGATTCAACCCCTACACACATTCAATACATTTACTGGAGGACAGAACAATACTCTGCCCCATCCTCATCCCCACCCCCATTCACACTCAACAACCAGGGTATAGCCAGACAAGACGAAACAAACTTTATTTTTTGATGGATTACAGTAGGTGATATAACTGAAGATTACTTGGCTTTCAACCTACAAGACTCTTACTATTTAAATATGGAGGAATAATATGTGAATATACATATCAAGAACTTTGGGGGTTTTGCAAAAGTGAATTGTACATATAACAAATGAACTTAAGAAAGAAAGAAAACAAATTAACAACAAAAAACAAACAAACAAACAAACCAAACAGCTGTTTGCAATTGCTTGAAGCAGTTGTCCTGAATGATATTTTCATTCATATTCAAGTATTAATTTTTTGAAGATTTAAGTTACGTAATGGAATTAGGCATGTGCAACACAAACAGGAAAGAACTATGACTGCAAATTTTAAAATCTATAAATATGCACAAGGGACACACTAATGGAATGTCAGATAATTTTCACCAATTTTTATTTGGACCTGTTTTCTTGTGTAGACCATATTTACATATTTGAATAAGTACACAAAGCACCAATGCTGTTAAGGCCTTAGAAAGGGGCTCATGCTGAAATCTGCCAGTCTAAGAAGTTTTATAGCCTGGCAGGTACAACATTATCACATAAGTGCTGTCAGTATAAAAGTTGTGGGAATAAAGGAAACTGGATATTTTTAGCACGATGTGCATGATAATTTGTATGCTTGGTGGCTGTGCTGCTGATTAAGCCGTAATTAAAATTCTTCTCATCCCATTGGAGTTTTTAATAGAAGCTTTCTTCATCAATTGGAATAACCTAAAGAAGTTTTTTAAAGGGGCAGAAGTAATTACAGTAAAATATTTCATGGTAGCTTCAGAAATAGAAGGAATTGCAACAGTTCTTCAAGGTATATATAGCATTTTAGATATACAGTGGTAAACCCTCACTGATAGGAATCCCAGACAAAAAAAGTCTCTATTATTTATGTTCTTTTTCCTTTCCATCTAAATAATTCCTAACTTTAACATAACTATAATTTTCATGGAATATCCTTTGATGAAGGATTCTATAATTTATTATTTGCTGTGATTTAATTACAATATATTTAGTTCAAATTGTTGAAGTGTGTCCAAAAAATTTAATTGCAATGATATTTTGCAATACAGAAATGCCCCAGTGTTATCACTTTGATTACACCTTTCAGCTTATTGTTTAAACTCATGTTGCATGTTAAAAAGTTTACTTGCAATACTTGAATTGCTATACATTAGCTTTGCCACTCAAATGAATTCTCTAGACCAGATGGCAACAGTGTAGAAAAAGAGTTTATGTAAGAATGGGGAGAGAGCCAAGAACTTGAAATTTCAAAATCTGAATACTACATATGTTTGTGTGATTTGAAATGAATGTTCTAAAATAACAAATTTCCATTCCCCGGTTGCTTTCCAGTAATTATATATCATGGTCCTTTCAAAATCTTTGTATATGTAATCAGATGTACATTTATATAAAAGAAATAATTGAGATGGACTTAAGAGCACATCCCTGATAAATACTTTCTCTCTTATCTGTACTATATTTCTATTAGACTAAAGTTATGTGATTTTTTTTTACATTTTTTCAAATTACTAGCAATTTTGATAGTTTGTAAGATAATGCGAAGAACTTTCTCTGACAAACTAACTGCAGTAACAGAAACATTTCTTTTCAGTTACTCTTTTTCAAGAATGAAAGCTTATTACACACGAAAATTGTATACTACTTGATGGAAAATTACTTTGTACTTCTTGGCCATATTACTGGTCACTGAGTGAAATAAAGATAATCTGGATAACGAATATTATTCCAATGCTAAGAGACCTGATCTTTGCTCATTAAAGAGCTAAAATGTTTATTGCTGTTTTGTCATTTTTTAATGAAGTAATGGTAACTGTCTCAAATAAAGAATAATATCTTAAGACCAGTCTGGTTTTTGAAGACGTAAGCATGCTTTCTACAACTAATACAACTGCATATTTATGGGCCAGTCCCAGCTATGATAATTTCTTACAGAATTACTGACATTGTGACTGATGTAATAGGATTACACACGTCTCCCCTAGTTCTCAGGAATAAGTTAAAAACACAAATACCAACACCAAAAATAATCCAAGGAACAGGCCTAATTGAAATAAATCTGCAGTATCCCATGATGGACAAAAAAAATTACCTGGGTTTTATTTGGGTGACTGAAATTTCATAAACAATTGCTAGGAGGTTCAAAACATGTTTGCTAACTCCAAGCACAGATGTTAATATTGAAGCTGAGAGCGAAATAAAGTACTACAATTTCAGTCATTTTATTTAGCTATTAAAAAAAGACCAAACCAAAACAAAGAATCAACGTCATTCATTAGTGCTTATTACAGTCCCCAGTTTTAAATTAAGGTCTTTTGGTAGAAGCATAAAAAGTAGTCTTCAAAATCCAGGATGGTCTATGTGCAATTTCTGCCTGATGTGGTTGTGCTTTTAGACTGTGACCTGCCAATGTAAACCAATAAAAAAATTGTCTGCCATCTGATAATTATTGTTTAACAGGAAGATTGTATTTTGCTATGTTGATGAAACAAAACAAAAAACACAGAAAAATACTGATGGCCATAAAACATGATATTCATGAAATATGATTTTATGTGCTTTTCTTAACTTTATCAAAACCAAAATAACTCTTTACTATAGTTTATTGTGGCCATATATCTATATATCTCTATATATACAGTATCTGGTAATTGTTTACTTTTATTAGTTATAAAATAAACTATTTAGGTAAACCAAGCATGACACTACACTTTATTTCTGTTAGCCACCAGTATTTAAAATGTGAAAGATGGAGGCAGTAACACAAATTTAATCATGCCTGTTTGGGAAAAAAAAAACCCAAACAAGTCCATTCCTGTGATACAGATACTGTGAATGATATTTTAGTGGCTACTTTATAAGTACATTACAGCAGCTGGCTTTCCAAAAGTAAGATGGTATCCCACATTTTACTATAGCATTAAGAAAGAGCAAGAGATGTTTTAAAGCTGAAACAAAATTAAAATATAGGAAATGGGTTTGGAATATCTTCATTATGCTTCATTGAATATCAGTTTGTTCTTTTAAAAATACTTACTGTTTGATTTATTTTCCACAGTAGCCTATAGGAAAGCAAAATTGAGTGTGATATTTAATTTCTTGTATCATCCTTGGACCAGATTTCCAATAAAATTAGGAAACCAGTCAGTCTTTGTAAGTTCAGTAAAAATATAAAAAGCCTGCATTTATTGCTTTCACACTTTTGTAAATATGTTTGCAGACCTTTTTAAGAAAATGTATTCTACCATTTTGAGAAAAAAAGTAACAATGGAATCATTGTCTCATTTAGCTATCAAAATTACAGGCAATATAATGTGCTGTGCTGACATTTCTAGGAGAAATAAAGCAGATAAAAACACATTTTGCTCGATGGTATTTCAGTTGGCTATATATGGTATTCTCCATCCACCAAAGACTTGAAAGGCATGCATGAACTACTAGAATACAGTGGTCCATAAGAAAATAGAGTTATATTTTTCCTTGTCTGTATTAAACATGAATTCTTGTGTCACAAGTCACTAATAATTGGATATTTTGGTTATTGAAGCACCCTGAAAAACAAATTAGTAAAGATCTAACAAATAAATGTTGCAGTTTTAAAGACGCCACTGCACAGAAAATGCTGGAACTTCTGTTGCCAACTTCACTAGAGATAAAACCATTGACTTTATAGAAAGCTGACAAACATCATGGCATTCCTTTGATGTTTGTAAGTTGTTAGGTTTTTTTTCCTGTGGTGTTTTAAATATTAGCCTTTTTCCCCCCTTTTTTCTAGTAATGAACTGTTACAGATGATCACTTTTTAATGTAAGCAAACATTAGATAATTTAATTATTATTGAGAAAATGTACTCCCAAATAAATTAGGTTAATGAGAAACTCCCTGCAGAGGTTTTGTTATTTTTCATTCAGAGCTCTTGTCAAAATAGCTGTTGCAGCAGTTCTGCATTATTTTCAGTCTGTACGCTAAGGGAATTTTTCCAAATATCATTAAAATCTCTTTTTCTATTTGAAATAATAATACAATAATATTTAGATGCCCTTCTGAGGTCTCCAACTAAATATGAGCAATTTGAAAATAGCAAACTGGCTTTTACTCTGAACATTCTAATTTGTCTTATTTCTGGCACGTCAATACATTTGTATGCAGACTAGAAATCAGTGGCATTTCATAAGACATTCAAGAGAACTGTGCAGCAGTTAATCACTGGCCATTTGCAAAGTCCCTTTTCTATTAGGTTCTGTTAATGCTATTATATAATTAATTTTTTATTCACAGATTCAGTGAAAACTTCATGAAATGGGAAATTGTTAGAACAAGGTAATGAACTTTACCTGGTGGAAAATGTTTGGAAAAAAAATGCGAATCACCTAGGATGTGCAGATTTTTATGTGCAACCTTCATTGCTTTTTGTTGATATTACAGTTCTCAGTAATTTATATACATTAAAAACTATAATTTTTGTAATAAGCTTTAGTTTCTAAGAGAAATTTAAGCGTTGTATGTTAAATTGTGGGTTAAAGCCTGTTTTGAGTTTGGTTTCCCTTGCTACTGGGACAAATGAAAAACCTCATACATGTGCAACAAATTTGGACACGTAATTTTCATAGAGTACCTTGAAATGTTGGGGGTTGTGTTTTTTTAAGATAAAATTACTATCACAGCAGTAAAAGCCCTGTTAAGTATTTATTTGTCACAGAAACTGCCTTCATATATATATATATATGCATTTTTCTCTCCACGTGAGTACTCATATGCACTACTCGAGCAAATAGAGATTTCAAAAAGCACCAATAAACCTTTCTACACCATGCACAGTCAATTAAATGGTAAATGCAAGTACTGAGTGTGGAGGTAACACCTATACCTCATTCTGCATTCTCCACTGTTACTGCCCACATGCTGAGCTCATGACATTTTTTTTAACACCAGCTGAATTAGTATCGTAGGACCATTGAAATCAATGAAGCCCTTACAATTTACACCAGCTATGGATCAGCTTACAGACCCTTAATGTTCATCATGGCTCATCTCACTGTCCAATTTTGAATATCTTCTCACACACATGAACACCCCCTCACAGAAATTATTACAACTACCTGATTTATGAGCACTATCGGGCACAAAAATGTGCTTTAAAATATAGTGTTATTTGTACGTAAGTCCAAAATTCAGAAATGCCTTCTACATACAAAAAAAAAACCAAACAAACCATAAATCAGCAACAACAACAAAAAATCCCTGGAAATTACACTGATGCAAACAAAAAATTTGTATCACGGTTTGCAGCTTTAACATACAGCTAAGTTTTATGCTAAAATCTTTTCAACAAGGAACATTCAGTTCTGCCTGATCCTCAAATCATGTATGTTGACCATTACATCAAAGGCACTATCATACTGTACAGCAGTGGTAAGCCTGCTCCGCTATGCTCCATCCTGAAAGGGGAGATGTACAACTGAGACACAAGTTTGCCATAAATTCAGGGCAGAAATAGTTGGATTTCCCCTGTAATATCGTCCTGAGTTTAAACCGCGACACATACGAATTTTCCCTTTTTAGTCTCAGAAGTGCCAGGCACTCAGTGTTCATGAGCTTAGCTTTAGAATGATGCCATTTAAATAACTTAACGAGGAGTTTTTAAGCCTATAGAGTTGGACGATTAGTGTTCAGGTTTTCTGCTTTACAGCTTTAAGAGCCAGCAACTTTTTTTTCAAACAGAAGTTGGTAGTACAGGCAACCAGAGGTGAAATACTAGAGCCCAATTAACAAAAGGTTTGTGAAAGACTGTGTGAGCTGAACAACTCAATTTAACTGCATAATTTAAAATAAATAAATAACTTTTGCATCTACTGATTTTATTCAGTTGCTGTGAATTTTGCTGTTGACTGAAAAAAGGATCAGTTCATCAGTTCCTATATCTGTATGAACTCTTGTGAGGTCCATATAAAAGTTGAATAACTATGACCATGGCTTCAAAGAGCCTTTGAATGTTTCCAGACTTTCTTGAGTTATTTATCCATCTGTACTTCTGCAAAGAGGAGCATGCTAAGGTATTCACGCTTGGTCGCTGAATATAGACAGGTCCTTCCCAAAAAGACACATCACTGTGATAACTGCAAAAATCAATTAATACACCTTATTTTTTAGCAGGTCTTGTGAGCTTGGGCTCAGCACTGGATCAGTGTGGCCACGTGGCTCTGGGCTGGAGTGTGATTGTACCTCATGGATGGGTGTGAAGAACAGAAAAAGAAAACTTGTTATTGCAAAGCAGTCATGGCCCACACCCAGTACAACATAAAATGGGGGGGGGAGAAAAGGGGACATAGAACCTTCTGGCAAGAGGCAATTTGGGAGAGTGAGATATACAATGTACCTATTTAATCTATCCACTTGTAGAAACAACTTTGGCAGCAATTTAAACCAACTAAGTCTATATGAAAGGATCTAAAAATAATATATTGTTCATTTGTCATGACAGACATTTTCAGAATAAGTCATGAAATGTTTTACTGATTGATTATAAAGACATGATTGTACAGTGTTGTTTCTCTACTTTTCACAAGGTTACTCCTATGTGAAATTTGTCCACACAGATGAATAAATTTTGCTCTCATTTGCATACAGGTAAGTCTAGAACAACTTCATGAAAGTGGAAACATGGACCTTCATTAAAAAAGGTAAGTAACTTCCAAACTCAATTACTATTGGCCAGCTAGCAGAGATTCCCAGGTTAATTCTTATGATTTTTTTTCTTTAGCACTCATCAGTATGCTATAAATATATTTTTCTCTCACCAGTCAGTAACTGCAGTAAGCATACTACAATCTTTACAGAAGTTGAAAACAAAAACCATTGATTTCTTCTCAGGAATTATGACTTCAGTGTCCAGACCAGAAAATGTAATAGAATTAAAATAGAAAGCCGGGTTTGGGGGCTTGATTTGTTGGCAGTTTTTGGTTGGTTGGCTTGATTTTTGGTTTGGGGTTTTTTTTTTCCTGTAGGCATATTTTGGTATCTTGATTCTCTGAAGGCTATCCAGAACCCAGGAAAGGATACAACCTTGATTGCTGCAGACAGAAGCTGTGTTTGGAATTCTCCTTTTTCCTTATGCAGGAGGAAAGGGCAGGGTTAAGTTTTAACAAAAGGAGATTTCACCAGAAAAACACACCCACCTGTAGCTCTGATACACATCAAGGCAG
The DNA here is from genome assembly GCF_012275295.1 of Melopsittacus undulatus. Taxonomy (NCBI): domain Eukaryota; kingdom Metazoa; phylum Chordata; class Aves; order Psittaciformes; family Psittaculidae; genus Melopsittacus; species Melopsittacus undulatus. The sequence goes on from NC_047532.1 coordinate 42,678,738, forward strand.
TGTGAAAACACTTGCAAATTCTTCAATGTTTGACAGAAGAAAGAATATATATTGTTAAATTTCATAAAATATTGACAATGTTTGTATTTTTGAGATTCTATTAACTTTGTTTAAAAAAACCTCCCATATAATCCTTTTTCAACAATACAGTTTACCTTCAATATAAGAGGGCTACTTGGTAACTAGAATTTGGACTATGTTGTGATATATGTTGTGATACATGCATGTGAGTTCCTCTTTGTCCTATGCTTCTCCTGGTTTCATTCTACAGTTCAATTCAGGGGTTTTATTTTAAAACAAAAAAAAACCCTGTTTTTATTTAATTACTTCAGTATGGGCTACTGTGAGGTGCAATTTGTTATAATTCATTCATCATTTACTCCAAAAGTATGTTATCCCAATCCTTTCATTTATGATTTATGATTGTTTTTTTTCTTACTCCCTTTGAAGTTTTTTAATGCTTTCTGTGATAAGCACAATTTTATCTTCTTCATACCCTCTCACATCATTACTCCTGTCTCACACAAACGTAAATATTTGAAATAATTTAAATCTCTGTTTTCCTCACTTATTCTTATCAATCTTTCATCAGAAAGTAGTGTTTGGGTTCAGAAGAGCTCTGAAGACTGAACTCTTTTATTAACTTATGAACTTCCTGCCACAGAGGAATGGATATTCATCTACTCTAGTATCTCTAGCATCTAGCATGGCCAAGCCCAGTTGCTTGTGGACAGGTACAAAAACCTGACATGGCATGTACCAGGAAGCTCACAGCCATTGCTGAATTATCCTTATACACATGCTAGACTGTAATTTTTCCCTTTGAAAGATGCTGGAGATACAAACCAGACAAAAGTTGACCTCAAGCTAAAGCAAGAATGTGCTTCCAGAAATAAGCAGTGACTTGTAAACTCTGCTTCTTGATAGATTAAAAAGCTTCAAAAGGCTATGAATAGTTTCTAGTTGATGGCCACACTTCAGGAAAGTGTTGACGTATTTCTCCTGGCTGCACAGACACTAAGGCCTTTGTTTTGAAGTAGGCTTTGTCATGGTGCCTTTATCTATGTTACAGCTGTTCCACAGAGCTGAGTTCCTGCTGATCCTACTGCAGTAAACAGCAGAATTTCTATTGGCTACACCTGAGAAGGATGAATGCCTTCCAAAGCAGAAGGGAACAAATTACAGATGTGAAGCATCAAACCCAATCTTCTACTGTTGAAACAGTACTAGAATCTTCTACTTGCAACAGCCATTTGCCTCCCTTCTTAAACAGCAAAAAGAGAGCTTGACAGTTTGGATGTGATTGTGGGAGGTGGTTTTGATGTAGATCTCTGGCTGGATGTAGAAGTTTATCAGGGTGAAATTCTTCTTCTCTAAATTTAGCTACCAATATTATTTGCCGAGCATAAGGAAGCTCACTAGATCGCATCTGAAGTTAGTAAGAAGGGGAATCTTACTACTGGACAAATCAAAGTTTCCTGGTATGTGGTTTTCCCTGTTAACTGAGAGGGAATCGGAAGTAGGTGACAAGAAAACGCTGTCCCTTCTGTCCTTCAGACAAACTTAACTGACTTTGAAAGCCTGAAACCTTTTCATGAGGTAAAGCATTTATTTTTATATCTGTATACTATTGATAATTTTTTTTAGCTGCACAGAGCAGAATGATTGCTTTTCACACCTATTGTTTATTTTATTACCATAGTGCCTTTGACTAAGGGAATACGACCAGCAGTGATAAGAATTAAATAGCAAATACTCTGAGGCAGTATGAGGTAATGAAAAATCCTCACTTTAAAAACTTTATAGTGTAGCAACTTTCCAGTGGTAAGCATAGATAAAGCTGGAGTAGGTTCCATATATTTTCTGTAGTACAGAATGCATTTCACAATGGATTCTGCTTTGGGATGGCTAGATGGGCTGAAGGTTTTCTTCTTATTTCTCCCATCTCTCTAAATAGCTCCAAGGTTCTTTATAGATAAGGCACAGCTATACGGTTTACAATAATTGCTAGTTCCACAATGTTATTTTATTCCATGTGTTATTACTTTGTGAGGGATAAGCTTTGTTAGTAGTGAGTTGGCAAAATGGAAATGCAGAATGGAGAAATTCTATAGGGGAGAGAAAGGAGGGAAGAATTGCTGAAGGAAAAAGATCAGCCCAGAAGACTGAAATCTGGGGATTAAACCACTACTAAGCAGTCTGGCTCACCAGTGGAAACAGAGGCTTCTTGTAGCACATGGCAAGACTGCTGTCTTTTGCCAGTTTGAGCTTCTTTGGTCAAGTAGGCTGATTCTTCTCAAGTTAGCATGGGTATAGATGCACTTAAGTCACAGCAGCTGTATTCAACAACAAAAAAAAAGACTAGCTGCCTATTCTGGTGTGATGGAGTAATTTTTTTACATTGTCAGACTACAGTCCTTCTAGTTTTGGGTGTGTTTGTAGGCTTCAAACCTTTGTCTAAGGACTATAAGAGATTGTAGGAACAGCAAGAGTTCACATGTGAAAAGGATGAGAATTGTATTTTTCAAAAACTGCCAAAGAGCAAAAGGGTAGTTAGTTATAAAAAGCATAAGAAATTCTTTTGGTCAGTTAGCAGCCTTTGGTTACAATGTCACAGTGAACTGCACTATTTTAACCTGTGTGGAGCTTGAAGATGTACAATAGACACATCAATGTCAAGTGTTTGAAGGGCTTAATGAATATTTTTAGACTTCTGTGTGGTCTCTGGCAGACAAGCTCTTAAGACCACAGTATTTCTAGAAACATGCTTTAGTGCAACATTTAATTTACATCATTTTAAACATGCTTTCCTGGAGAGACAACCAATTGCTGTCCTGTAAATCATCAGTAGTATTAAGAGAACTATGCAAAATGTGATTGCTTATCTCTTAGCGAATTGTTGTATATGCCTTGGCTGTGTTTCTTCAGCTCTCTGAACCTCGTGCTATGTGTTGCCATCAGATTAACTGAAAAACTTAAAACAAACAGAACAAAAAAGATAAAACTCATAGCAGTATTTGCCACATGCTGAGGTCAAGGAAGTGTAAAAACAGAGATATTGATGGCTTCATTGCCTGTGAAACTACTAAACATTATCCATTTAGAGGAGAGATCAATATGAAAAGTACCAGCTAACAGTAACTACCTGTGGTGCAATCACCATCAACTGCATGTCCACCCAGCTGATGTATAAGGCTTTTCTGTAAAGCTGGTTTCTTGGACCAGAGGTCAAAGACAGAAAGCTCTTAATTTCAGAGAACAGCTATGAGCTTTCACAAGACTCATTGACTGTAATATCTTCTAGGAACTCTTTCATTTATTTATTTGCCAAGAAGTTGTCATCTAGTTAACATAGATACCAGACATAGGAGACTTTGGTTTATAGTAGAATTTTTTGGATTAAGGGTTGGTATGATTACATATGGTTCACATCTGATCAGCAAAAAATAAGCTTTTTTGATACTGTGACTGTCACCTATGTGTCACTAGCTTCAGTCTTGCATTATAGATGGCATTTTCTGAGGAGGAGGGGCAAGGAGCTTGTGCAGCATGCTTACCTGCATAAGCTTACCTGCATAACCTGTTTATGTTTAGGTTTCACAGAGTTAATAAAGAGCACTTGTAGGAAACAGCTTGTCTTTCGTCATTGACAACAGGAGTTTCCCTGCTGGCATTTGGACAGTCTCTGTACTTAGATTTGCATTAGTATCTACTCCCTCTCTTCACTCTTATAGGTATATGCTAATGAAACAAGAAAACTTGAATGTTCTTGTTCAGCTTCTGAATTTAAAAATGTCTTTGCCTCGTTGATGTTAGTCACATACAACCCTAGGATGTTCTGAGGCTGTTATACATATACGCTTTAACCTGATCATTGCAAGTCACACTGGAGTACAATAGGACTGTACAATGATTATGGTACATTGTGGCCTCCATAGCTCCATTGGCTGTCTTGGCAGTGCCGAAGTCTCACTGAAAAGTCAAGAAAAATTATGGAAAGGCAACACTGGCACTGGGAATCAACTCTTGCTGAAGGCTAATAAGGGTAAGTGGTCATAGCACAGCTGAGTCCATCAGGGACACTTCCACATGGTGTTTTGCAGGCATCAGCCTGAAAAGCAGCAGCAGGGAGCAACCAAAGAGCTCATTTCAGGTTTTCATCACTATCATGATGGTAATAGACCTTGGTATGTGGTCTGGTGTGATAAAGAAATAGAACCAGCAAGTTGAATCTTGGTAAAATCTTAAGGAAAAACAACCAAACATTTTCTGAGCTTAAAATTTTAATCTGAACCGTTGGCTTGCTGTTGACTGTAACTCATAGGTGTTATAGCAGACCCACAGTAGATGACAGTGGCTGGAGTATTCAGGTGCTTGTTTCCAAACTAAAGCACATCTGTAGCTGCTTCTTCAGCTTCATCATTTCTGTGGTTGGTGATCCATCTATAACTACACAGGTGCTGAGTTTGTTTCTTGAACGTTCTTCTCAGCTCTGTGTTGCTGTGGCCAGAGCTTGGTTATGGATAGAAAAATCTGATCATAATACAAGGAAATGAACTTGGAATTTTAAGACTGCAAGTCTTTGGCAGCCTATATAGCAAACTATGTGGGATAGGCTGTATTTCTATTGTGTGTGTCCTGGTTTCAACTCACGTAGAGTTATTTTTCTTCCTAGTAGATGGCACAGTGCTGTGTTTTGGCTTTAGTCTGTGAATAATGATAACACACCAATGTTCTAGTTGTTGCGAAGTAGCGCTTAAACTGATCAAGGACTGCTCAGTATCTAAACTACGGAAAGTTACCTGGAAGGGGCCGATCACTGCTTGGATCAGGCTGGGTATTTGGTCTGTGAGTGGTGAGCAATTGTACTGTACATCACTTTTGTGTTCTGAGTTTTTCATTTACCTTTTTTCATCATCCCCTGTTATTATTATCAGTATTGTTATTGTTGGTATTGTTGGTATTATTTCTTTTACCATTATATTTTACTTAATTTCAATTATTAAACTGTTCTTAACCCACAAGGCTTGCACTCTTTTTATTCTCCTCCCCATCCCACCTGGAGGATGAGTGAGCAGCTGTGTGTTACTTTGTTACTGGCTGGGTTTAAAACATGACAGTGGGAAAATTTTTAAGATTGGATCATCTAGAGATAGTTTCATACAAAAATGGTCTCATTAAAAGTCAAAGAAATGCTATAATAATTTCAACAGTCTTTCATTTTTTGGTTAAAAAAAATTGTATTTCCTCTAGTCAAATTTAGTGATACCTTTAAGTAATGTATAGAAAGATAGCCTATATTTTTCAAAATTATTGCAAAATTACACTGCAGCTATTATTCTGAATGAATCAGTTTTATTGCAGATGTCTTCAACAACAAAAAGAAAGAACAGAAATAAAACATCATGTTCTGTAATACCAGCACTGAGCACTTACCACATGTAAACCTGAGATGCCTACCCACAAGATATGTCCTCCAACATTTACAAAGTCAGTCAGCTGCAACATGAACAGGTATCAACCTTCAAGTTGCTTTGAATTAAACTGGCAGTCCTATGAAGCATCACTTTCCAAGAGGTAGAGTCTCTGCGATATGATGGAGTGTGTGAACTGGGCAGAGGAAGAGAGAAGACATCAGTACCTGACCTTTTTCAGCACCATTCAATCATCTATGGAAGATGGACAGAACCAGAATGGCACAAACTCATTTTGTTACTACCAGCAACCCTACTCCAGCTTCTTCACAGGCACTCCCTCTTGCTTGCCTTGGAGAGACCTGTAACAGCATGAGATTGTGCCCAATTAGGCAAGGGTTAAACCCAGCAATTAAAAACGCTAACATTTAATTTTAGAAAGTAGAGGCAGACTGGAATAATCCAGAGCAGACAGCAGGGTCAACAGCAGGCATGGTCTGTAAATTGACTCTGTCTGGTGTGAGCAAACTAGGTAACTGCTGATTAGGCAGGTCTTGTGATGTGCCTTTTGTGAAAACAAATTCAAGCTGCAGCTTTCCATACACAGTACAGCTGATGATGGGTTGTTACTTAAAGGTCTGGGAAAGCAGTTTGCAGATCCCAGGCTTGTCAGAAAAAACAGCAGGAAGGGGCACAAGTAATGAAAACAAATGTACACTGAACAGGTAACACTGGTGCAGAAGTCAACAATGTGATGTGCCCTGAAATGTATTGCAGGAAACTGCAAAGTCAAAGCCAACCCAAGGTACTGAAATAACCTTTGTGTATTTATTATTTGCTGTGTTTGGGTCCTGATGGAACAAACAGTATCAATTATGCTTTTCTACCCCTATGCAGGGCGTTGCAGTTTTAAGATACTTCCTATCCATGCAGAAAGAGTGCAAAATTGTACTGGTGGATATAGCTAGTTGTAGGGGGAAGGAAAAGCAGCAGCTAGTGATGGCTGTGCAGGGGAGGCTGAAGTCCATTGACAAATGCCATTGCCAGCTGGAGCAGTGCTAATGTACAAAATGCAGGTCAGCATCAAAGGGGGGTGGGGGAGGAGGGGGCGTGTTCAAGCTATTCCTGTAAGCCCCAGTGACCACAAAACGTTTTCCTTTTATTCAGTATGAAGATGGTTTTCAGACCACACTTAATGAATCACTTCCCTTATAAATGAGTAGCAGAAAACATCCTTTAATCAACAGAACCCTCTCATTGCTGTTGATAACAGGTTTTTTCACAGGTGCTCAAAAAGTCTCATTTCCAGTTGTCACATGTGCACAGTTCTCAAAATAGCTGAGAATTTGGAAGCCATTTTATGGAGTTTTAGGTTTCAAAGAACTTTCTGACTGTGAGATGGAACTGAATAGAAAAAGGCAATAAGAGCGGGGCACCAGGTTAATTTATTTCTTTAGAGACCACACTCACTAGCATTAGGAATAGTTCTCACTGTTGGTACTTAATTCCTGGTAGTAGATACTAATTTTACCAGAAAAAAATGATAACTGTAGGAAAACCTAGTGCAATTATTACTTGACCTGCTCTGCAAAAGGTAGCTTCTGTACTTTTACATGCAGTATCAGCAGCAGCTGTTTATCTAATGAGCTTTGGAAGACCAGGTCTGCCAGCTTGACAGCTCTGAGAAATACAAAAGCATGGCAAAAAGTGACATTGATGTTTCAATAACTGATGCGACATTCCTCTGAATCAGCATGAACAAAATGCCATGGAGGAGTGTTGGAGGCAGTGGGAGACACCACCTATAAGTAAGACGTAAAGCCAGCATCCATCCTCACATTAAAAATAAGAGACTCTCCAGCACAGGGATGCTAAATATGTGCACATGCTCATAGATTTCAAGAAATCCATGCAAAACAGAGACATTTTGGTGAAAGCAAGACACTTCTTTTGCAATATGCTTGAACTTAATAAACGTGCTCTGCTACTGCTGCATTGCATAAGCTGGTTCTAAACAAGTTCGTTCAGCTCTCTTAAACATGAGTTATTTTGTAGCACTGGACCTGCATTCAGAAGTTCGCTGCAGGTCCATATGATGATGATGCTCCAATATAGTGTAGTATAAGTCTCATATCTTTATAGCATTGTGCCAGAAAGTCATGATGTCGTCATATTTGTGGTTAAGCTTCTAGCCAAGCTGTCGCTTCTGGTGCTCTTAGTGTCCTACTGCTAACATCTGAACCCTAGAAAAATGTTCATATTCAGGTTTAGACAAAGAGCAATCATAAGTTGGCATTAAAGCTGCGTTTCCCATTTGGCTTTGTTCTGATCCACAATTGTTCTCACAGTACAGGTAAAAATAAAGTGACCTCTTTCTATCTGCTGTCATCATTGTCCAGCAGATGCCCTAACTTCCCACTGCACCCTGCTGGTTCTGCAGCCCCTGTGGTCTCTCAACCCAAAGAGGTTTCTGAACAAGAGACATGCTTTTATGGAGCCTGGCAAAGCTTCAGAAGGGGAAAGGAAAAATCAATACTGCTTCAAAGTAAAGTGTTTGCTTCAGTGAAAATGACATTTGCCCTTTCTTCACTAGTGGGAAAAACAAGGACACTTACACTGGTGATGGAAATAGAATGAATAAAGAGAGACCTTCCAGGTTTGACTTGTAAAGGAAAATAACTTTATAGTTATTGTCCCTGTTTGATGACATGAAAGGCAGGTGTAGGATGTTAGGTGGTGCAGTCCAGGAATGAAGTGGAAAGCAGCACAAACTCAAAGAGAAGAGTTGAGGGAATCTGGAGCAAGTGATAATGGACTCTGCTGAAGAAATGGGGAATGAAAGACGACACAAAGGTCAGGTCCATTGCTGCACAATCAAATCAATTATAAAATGTCACTTGCAAAGGTGGGCCATAATATTAAAATGACTTTCCAGTAAGTTTTACACCATTTAGACACCTTTGTAGCAACTGAAAATGGTGACAGAAGCTCACACTTCACTAACAAACAGTTTCTTGGTAGGTTCAAGCAGGTCAGAAATTTCCCACCAGAAGGTGAAAATGCCAATTTAAGAAATTAATGTTTCAGCAAAATCAAAACAACTTCAAAAAACTCTCACTGATCTTTTTAGAGGATTTATAAAAATGTAAAATAAATGTAAACCTTACTGTTCTGCTTCACTTACTTTTTATACTCAAGCTATTAATCTAATTTTCATTTCATTTTGACTGTGGGTTTTTTCCCAGCTCCTTTTGTTTCAAAATAAGGTGCTTGTTGCAGGTTCTTAATTTCATTCTTTCTTGACCAATCCACTTCTGAGCTAGTTTTCCAAGCTGTTTTGATGTTTTCTACTTCTGTGTCATTCTTTACATGCAACTTTGTGGACCTCTTTCTTTTGGAATAACATGGATTATTTCAAATAGGGTCTGTATAAATGTTTGAAAATAGTCTTTTTAAAAGAATTTTCCTTATGTGAAGCTGTGCCTTCAGCTGCAGCTGCCACTAGATTTTTGTAGTTTCTGACCTGTGCAGTGGGTAATTTGCAGCACCTAACTTCCTCTGCTGAGAGGGGATCCTGGGTCAGCTGCTGTTGTTGAAGTCATATAATAGTGCAGACTTCATCCTTGGTGAGTCAAATAGCACAATTTCTGACGAGCACACTTGTAGTGTAGCAGGACAGTCATGTTCTCATACTCTGACCCCTGTACTTGTGCTGGGTGAGAGTTCTGCAGCTACAAGAATCAATAAAAATGTATTGATTTCTCCACACCATCATAAAGCCTGTCTGCTCTTATCTCCAGTTTGCAAGCTGAAAAAGGAGACTGTAAAACTAGAATTGTCTTGGACTTTTTCTGTATCGTGGTTTAACACCAGCTGGCAACTAAGCACCACGCAGCTGCTTGTTCACTCTGCCCACCCAGTGGGATGGGGGACACAGTTGGGTTAAAAAAAATAGGTAAAACTCATGGGTTGAGATAAAGACAGTTTAACAGGTAAAGCAAAAGCTGCTCACAAGCAAAGCAAGGCAAGGAATTAATTTACCACTTCCCATGGTAAGGCAGGTGTTCAGCTGTATCTGGGAAAGCAGGTATTCATCATGCTTAATGGTTACGTGGGAAAACAAACACCATCACTCAGTGTGACCAGCAGGTTAAAGGAGGAGATCCTGCCCCTCTACTCTGATACGCTGGAGGGAAGGAATGCCATCCAGAGGGACCTTGACACACTTGTGAGGTGGGCTGATGCCAACCTCATGAAGTTTAACCATGCCAAGTGCAAGGTCCTACACCTGGGTCGGAGCAATCCCAGGCACAGCTACAGGTTGGGCAGAGAAGAGATTCAGAGCAGCCCTGTGGAGAAGGACTTGGGGGTGTTGGTTGATGAGAAACTGAACATGAGCTGTCTGAGTGCGCTCACAGCCCAGAAAGCCAACTGTGTCCTGGGCTGCATCAAAAGGAGCGTGACCAGCAGGTTGAAGGAGGTGATCCTGCCCCTCTGCTCTGCTCTCATGAAATCCACTTGGAATCCTGTGTACAGTTCTGGTGTCCTCAACATAAGAAGGATGTGGAGCTGTGGAGCAAGTCCAGAGGAGAGCCACTAGGACAGTAAAGGGGCTGGAGCACCTCCCATATGAAGACATGCTGAGAAAGTTGGGGCTGTTCAGCCTGGAGAAGAGAAGGCTGCATGGAGACCACATAGCAGTATCTGAAGGGGGCCTACAGGGACACCAGGGAAGGACTCTACATCAGGGACTGTAGTGATAGAACAAGAGGTAATGGGTTTAAACTTAAACAAGGGAAGTTCAGGTTAGATATAAGGAAGAGGTTCTTTACTGTAAGGGTGGTGAGGCACTGGCATGGGTTGCCCAAAGATGTGGTAAATGCTCTGCCCCTGGTGGTGTTAAAGGCCAGGTTGGACAGAGCCTTGGGCAGCATGGTCTAGTGTAAGGCATCCCTGCCCATGGTAAGGGGGTTGGAGCTAGATAATATTGAGGTCCTTTAAAACCCATTCTATGATCACTCCAAACCTCCCTCCCATCTTCCTTCTTCCCCAGCTTTACCTGCTAAGCGTGATGTCATATGATATGGAATATCCATTGGGTCTGTTGGGATCAGCTCTTTTGGCTGTGCCCTCTCCCAGCTCCTTGTGCACCTCATTCTGCTCACTGATGGGATGGTATGAGGAGCAGAAAAGGCCTTGACTCTGCAAAAGCATTGCTCAGCAGTAATTAAACATCACTGACTTACCAGCACAGTTTCCAGCACAAATCCAAAGCACGGCCCCATACTAGCTTCTTTGAAGAAAATTAACTTTACTCCAGCAAAATCCAGTACACTCACTTTTCTTCCCCATTCCATGCTTTTTGCACAGGAAACCAAGGTCTCTTTCTGACAGGAGCCATAGCCCTGCTTGCTGTATCACAGCATCCTATTCTTTTAACATTTGGATTGTGAAAAAAACCCTTAAAGGGTTTCTAAATAAGGAGATGTGAATGGTAGATTGCTAAAGGTTAGAGTTGGATAACTTCTGGGGCTTAACTCATCCCTCTACAGGCAGGTAGTGAAGGACATGTGAGTGAATAGCTCAGTGCCATCTCTGGATATTCCAGATTCACATAAGGTTGCTTTTGGGGGCAGGTCATTTCAGCTCCCTTTGTAACTTCTTAATGTTTTCTGTTCTAGGAAGAAGGCAGGTAGCCATCATTCATTTGAAGAACATGGGGATGTCCTTCCCTGTTTAAAATTGTTTCACTGGTAAAAATGAATCAGGTAAAGCAGTATTTTCAATAATATGTTTTACAGAAATTGTCACCTAAAGCCATACCTGTCAGAAGGTGAGTGGACAAAAGCCTGGTTTTGGTACTCAGACTATTTGGGAAGCTCAGCTTCAAACTTCTGGGGATGGATGCAGCTGTTTGTCAGCTGTGTAGTCAGTCTGGGATAAATCCCAAAGTCCTGATAAAACACATGGAACACAGTCGTGGAGCAATCAGATTGGAAAAGCTTTATCCAGAAGACAAAAAATATCCCACAAGAGTCCTGCAAACTGCAGAATACACTGATGCTTTCCATGATTTCATTAGCTATGTCAGCAGTATCACTGAACAATCATATTAAGAGATTTACAATAAAGTTAACAGAACAACATAAGGTGTGACCACAAACATCTTTGAGTGTTTAAAGGCACCAGTCTTGGATGCCTTTTTTTCTATAGAGAACAAAGGCTCTGACACTCAGCTTTTCCCATTAAGAAGATTCCCAGCTGCACCAATTTTGATAAAAATATATGCAGTATGGTAGGTAAAACTGTTTTGGCTGTTAGATATATGCAAGCACTGTTCAAATGACCAACTCTATATCTCTCATTATCTATATTTAAATTGTGTGTTACTTAAGGCTAGGTATTTGTGGCATAAAATATGAGTAGCCACTGATTTCTGCTCTACATGCTGAAGGGTGAGTCTGACCTGCTGACAAAGAGCAAAATGCCACGTGGTTTATCTGCTATACTACCATCTGTGACTTTTCCTACCTTCCCAGTTTCAAGCACATAATTCATAGATTCACACAGTTGAGTCTGTTGCATGCAGGATGTTGGGAAAGGCTCTTACGCACAGAGTGTTATCAGCAGGGTCTACCACTGAGAACACAGAGAAGAAAAAGGAAAAACTACCCTGTGGGTAGCTAGGAATAGCAGTAGTGGGATGCCCACCTCTCCTGTGCAGCAATGGTGAGGGTAAAGAGAAACATTATTATGGGTTTTGGCATGTTTCCCACTATTTATTATACACTTTTTTCAATAAGATCAACTCAAACTCCCTCTTGGATGTTCCTCTTTGTGGTATGATTATAGCTGAGTACAGTAATTAGATAAAATGTTGCACATCGGTCATTAACCTCTGTGCACATATATTATTGGATAATATTTTAGTATGTAAAATACTAATAGCATTTAGGATACAAATACTGCTTTAAGTAAATACTGCTTTGTTGCGGGCTAATTTTAGTTGTCCCTAATATAAACTAACATCTACAAACTGAGGTATGAAAAAGTTGGTGGAAAGGGCTGATTTTCACACCAGTGGTAATGGCTTCCAATGAAAACCTACCATATAACATTATTGGGGTTATAGGTGCAAGGCCATGGGAACAATAAACAAAGACATGAGAATGGGAAAACCCTGCCTCCACAGATGATGTGAAAGATTACAGAACTGCAAAGAGCAGTCCCTTAGCACTGCTAGGGCTGAGGCACAAGCACACCTAAGGCACAGTGCAACAGGCCAAATTCAGTTTTAGCATAAGCAAATGCTATGTCATAGTGCTCAATGTCCCATCTTCGCCTCAGACACAAGCCATAGTCTTGCAGTAAAGTATAAGAATACAGCCCTTACATTGAGATATACATGTAAGCCAGTATATATCTGGGGTCTCATTTTAGACTTTTTAAATATGGTGTTTATTCAAAGGAGAAAGAAAATCAGGCTTCCTAAATAAACAAGCATAGACTCATATCACTTTCCTCCTTGCCACACAGAAATTGGTATTCTGTAGCCTACAGGTTACAAAGTGAGTCATGCTGAAGTACAGAAAATACAGCCCAATCAAGCTGGTAAAACAGCCTAGATTTTAGAGATGAAGGTCTCTAAATTAAGAGTGCTCTTCTGCTGCCCCCCAGGCTGTTAAAGCTCATGACTGTTTGCTCCAGCACCACAGTTGCTATGGCAATTCATATAGACAAAAGCAGTAACCTTTCAGGATCCAACCAGGTAAAAAAATAGGACTTAAATTATACTCAGAAACAAAGAGGAAGCTGATATAGATGCCAAAGGATCAATATACTGTATTCTCTGTGTCTAATATCATTTCACAGGCAGGCAGCTGCATTCTGCACAAGCTGAACATTCGTAATGCTTTTGACCACTTACACGACATAGAAGAGCACATTGCAGTAACTCTGACTTGGAAAAGGAAACAAAAAAACTCATGTAAAGAAACTGGGAAAAGGAACAAATGTCTAAGCAGACCCAGACAACACCTCGTAGGTGCTACTAAAAAAAAATAAAAAAAAAATGCATCTTACAAGTAGAAGACAGGTGAGATATTTTTCTGATTTTTTTGACAGAACATGCTAAGACAGACCCCAAGCACCTCCAAATGATAAATCTCTTTAACAGCAGTAAGACAAGCATGTGGTTATGATGGGATCTCTTGTAGTTTAGAGATAGCAGGCTGGATCTTATTTCCATTTAATTAGTGAATCCATCTTGTTCATGCTTCTAGGACTATAGCACCTTAAATTGTATTAAAATATGCTTCTGTGTAGAAATGTGATTGGAAAAGACAACAGATTTGTCAGCAGCTACTTTTGTACATATAATCTTAGTTTTGTCATCTTCAGTAATGAAGTCAATGATAAAAGAGATTCATCAGATGGAAGCTACAGATTTAGTACACTGAAACTTTCTTATATAACTCACAAATGTCATTATAAAGCACAAAATATCAACCCCCCAAAAAAAACCCAGACAAAATATATACATGAATCTGCACTTCTAAGAAGGATTTTCAGTCCCTGACTTCTTTCTCCACACCTGGAGGTATGGAGAATGGTGAGGTACTCCTGTCCTTCCCCACAATGCAGTCGGTAGAGATTCTAGATGGTCCAGACCAGAAAGACTGCAATTCTGACAAGACTGTGGCATAAGAGATCTTCCTTATGGGCACTACCAAGATAGAAACAGTCACTTAAAGCAAAGTTGGAAGCATAAAAGTCTGACATCTCTCATAGGCTGTCAGAACAGGCCTCACCTTGATTGTACCAAGAGTTTGACTGAGCCAGTATTACTGTTAACTTTGACAAGCATCATTGCAGGGAAGAAGCAAATGTATCTCTTGTCAGGCACAGCATCTCCTTGCAAAGCTATGTGCTGGCACAACTTGATACTGTAACATTTCATCCTTTACCAGGCTTGCACATCTTCCTTTTTTGGACTGCTGTAGATAGACCAAGTAAATCAAAAGGGATAAGAATTTATGAAACCCAAAGCAGCACTGAATTTTTGGAATGACATCATGATTGTATATGGGTACTAATAAAAGGCAAAGGTTCACTGAAGCTGCGGGCTATGAAGTGTAGTAGTGCAATATGATTAAAACAGACTTAAGTCATATTGAACTTTGAAGAAAAAGGCATTCCATACTGACATGTTAATAGATCCCAAGAAAGATTTGTTAACGGATTAAAAATTGAGAAGCTCTTTGTAAGCAGAATTAAGGAAAAAGAAAATCACTATTTCTTTTTGGGTGAGATTCACTTAAAAAGAAGCTGGACAAGGCAAGATCACCAGCTACACCCAGGTCTGTCTTGCTGGCGCTTGGAGGCAGAAGCACAGGGCTGGTCCTAGTGCGCTTTCAGCCCTGGTGCTGCACTATGGGTCTGCACAACCACAGCTGGTTTAGGTCTTGCTTTCCACCACACTGAGCATAGGAGTCAACAAAACCTTATGATTTGGGTCTATGAAGGCGGTTTGGGATGTAGTGATTTCCTGAAGACTTCTTCCGGAGTGTGAACCACAGCGTATGTCTGAAGATCTATTTAAATAATGACTATTTTTCAATGAAAAGACAGTTCAGTTGGGCAGTAGCTAGAAATGAAATGCAATGTCATCGAAGTCTGAACCTTGTGAGGACACTGAGCCTAGTAAAAAACTTCATCTAGCTGGTATGAGATAGTAAAACTTACACTGATAGCCACCTGAAAGCAATTGTAATATGGGGGAAAACATGGCAGTGAAATGTTTGTCTTGGCCTGATCTCACTTCTGTGATCTTCTTTTCAAGCTGACATGTTAGAAACAACAAGTGACAATGTTTTGGAGCACACTTGTCTCTGAACAGCAGAAAGCACCAGAACAAGTAATACCGTCTCCTCTCAGTTGTGAAAGACTGATTTATTCTTCCTTCGTTATTATAAAGGGTATCATATTTTGTAACATGCTGAAAGCAGTTGGGGAGCTTTGCTTGGGCCACCTTATATCTTTGCCTCAACTTCATTTTTCTAATCGGATATTTTCAAGTTTACACACTATTAAAAACAGAGCAAAGGTAAATAAATCAAGCACCTTTAGGTAAATTAGTCCATAATCTACTGTGCAAGTAGTCAGTTTTGCATTAGCTATCAAGCATCTTTAAAACCAACTTCAATTCCATGGCACTGAATTCCATGAATAATTTTTTTTCTGATGATATTCTTATCCGAGAAGTTAAAACCTCCTGGCTGATTTTTAACTTCCAGGTCCACAACTTTAATTCCAGGCAATTTCTTTTCTCCACTGACTTGTCCAAATGAACCTAAACTCAGATTTCCTAATGTAAACTCTAACCTGTGTTTCACAGACAATGAGAAACTGGCATCAGGAACTTTGGATATGGCTTCAGAGAGGAGTGGATGTTACCAGGGGTAATTGCACAGCTGCTATTATACCATCACATGGAAAACCTACAAAAGAGGTTATCTGACATGTTTCATGAATGAAGGTCAGCAGTGTGTATCAGTGGTGACAAGAATTAATAAAAGAGCTGCCTATATGCCAGCCCTGGTCCAGCCTTGTTGTGCTTCTGCTGGGATTTCTGCTAGAGTTCCTTGGGTTATTTCTTCAGGCTTAAGGCTGTGAGGATTTCAGGGCCCAGCAAGATACCAAGGAGCATGCGCTCAAGCCTCAGTCTGGCAATGAAATTCTTCCCCTGCCCTTGTGGCCAAATGTTTTCCACTTGGGAGTCTAAAACCAGGTTGAATCCAGGTGATGGAGGCCACTCTCAGATAATTGCAGCCAGCTGTTTTGCACTAGAGAATCAGTTCAGGGGTCATGAATCACATATATGTGCCAAAGGGGGAATGGTTAATTTAGGCCCATGAACATCAGTGGTTGTAGCCTGACAGCTAGTTCTATCTCCCTTATTTCCTGACATGCCAGCCCCTTGGGAATCTCTGCTGGAAAAAGACTTTTAGAACTGAGAGCAAAACCAAAGATGCGGGGTGAGAAGGGAAGAGGTGGGTGGACGGCAGAGGAGGGGCTGCTGCACTGCGGCCATGATCTGTTATAGCTGCAAAGCAGCTTTGGAGGAAAGACTTAAAGGAGGGAGACACCTGAATGTCTTTAACCAGGCAACAAGACTTTGCCTCAAAGCAGAGTTGGGTGTTTGACTGCCTTAGGGGGGAAAGGTGTGAAGTATTCTTATGGTTATTATACAGATAATCCTGAAGGAATGTTTCTTGAGGTGAGGGTAAACCAGGGGAGTTAATAGAAGCACAGCCAAGGAGCTGTAATCACTCACCTTGCTTTTCATGCAGCAAAGCAATGTAATGAGTCAAATGAAGGAATTCAGTATTAAAGAGAAGGGTCTGTTTAAAAAAGAAAAAGCCACATGTCTTTCTCCTGAAGTCGTACACGGTAGGCAAATGTGTAAGTGTTGACTTCCTTAGGATACTTATGAGCTTAATTTCTTTATTGACTAAATGCTTGTACTCCATGGTTGGTTGGTTGGGTTTTTTTTTGTTCTCTTTTTTCCACTTCTTGTGTTTTTACTACAGTTAGCACTAAAATTTAAACTATGTGAGATGGAACTGTCCAAGGGGGTATTGTTTGTTATATGTCACAGGGATTTTTTAAGATTATTTCCATATTAATAACTACTTAGCTTTTACTTCTGGCTTTTGTTTTCCCTGAGGAAATAATACCTTTGCTCTCCTTGTGGAAGAGGGGGAGTGTTTGGGTGTTTTTATTTTATTTTTATATCAGTATGTATTTCTTAAGCGAGAACAGTCCTCCTTCCTAAAATATCTACCTTCTGGTGAGCATTGTAAATCATAAAATCATATATCTATCACTGCTTTTAATTTTTTTAAAGGCACAATAGAGAGGAAAGCCATTTAGCAAATCAGGTACAAACCTAACATCTATGTTTTAAGAGCTGCAGGGAGTTGGAAGAAAATTGGCTCTTGTGATGAAGCATTATTCAGTCACACATTGAAGTTCATCATTCACACATGTGAAGTCCAATTTTGCCCCCGAGGTGAAGAAACTGGTATTTTGTTCCCCCTTCTATATATAACCTTGGAATTCAGAAGATTTCCCTTGTCTACATTACTGTGCCACTTGGAAATGGAACGTATAATGTTTTGGGATATGCTAAGAATAAGGGGGGCAAGTATGTGCCTATTTGCAGACCTAAGCAGGTAAGAGTAGTAGGAAAGGGACAGGACTGATATCCTCCTGCTTCCCCCATGTAGCTGCTTTTCACAATGGGAGAATGGGGGGTTTATTGTTTGGGGTTTTGAGCTGTTTGTGTTGGGTTTTTGTTGTTTTTTGTTTTTTTTTTTTTATTTGATGTTTCGGTTTGGGTTTTTTGTTTGGTTTCTTTATTTTTTTTCTTTTTTGTTCTGAGCCTCTTCCAATTTTCATTGCCTTTGATAAAGAATTGATAAAAATAAGCAGTGTCTGAATTAATTTGTCTGTGTGCACAGGACCACCCCAGAGGCCCTGAGCATTGTGTACAACCTGTTTAAAGTACTAGGGAGTCATCAGTGCTTCTGCATCACACCAGCGTTCCTTGCACTTTAGGGCTCTGTCTGTGGTTAGGACTATTTCATGGTCCTTAGCAGTGATTTGAAGGTAGGGTAAATCAGCCATTAAATTAAAAATTGGGAGACTAAGTCAGTTTTAATTATTTGAATGAATGTACTGCTGTAAATCATTAATAGATATATGCCAAGAGGCAGGAATGGGTGCATGGTTGGTCCCCTCCTGAGCAGAACTTCAGCAAGCAGCATTCCTGGAAGTAATGTGCAGGTTTGGAAAGCATGGAGAGCAAGAGGAAATGGGGATGTGCTGCAACAACACCTCTTCAGTATTTCCTTTCTTTCATGTACAGCTTATTACCTTTAGTGTCACTGTGATGCATGAGAATGACTGTGAGTGATGTTGATTGTGTGTTGTGGGGAGGATGGAGCCTGAATTCTCCTTTTTGACTTTCCAGCACTTTTTTTTGGTACAGAGTAAGATTATTTTCTTGCCTTTTCCTGTTCCTCTTCAGAGCACTCTAAGAATACTAACAGCGTTCTTGTTCCATTGTGCTATGCTGAGCACTAGGCTGCAAAATCCAGCTGGCACTTGCACAGCGATTCATATAGAAAGCTATCCTGGCTTAACCCTCTATAAAGCCAGCCATTCCATGTTTCAAGACATAAGTTTAATAATAATACCCTTCTCCCCTCAAGAATATAATGTAGAAACTGCTGCTGTGTACAGCTCCATAGTTGAGATAGCTGTGATAAGACTATATCTTGAAGATAGAGGGCAAATCTTGTGAAAATGTTAATACCTTGCCTTGTAAGGGAGAGGGGAATGTGTGTGTGCAGAGAAAGAATAAGGTTTGGACATAAGGAAAAATTATTTGAATGGTATTCTGAGCAAAAGTGCCAGAAGGAAGATGTACGTATTTCAGAGAGACAGATTGGGCAAAGAATCCTGGCAAAGAAAATCCTTGTAGCAAAGCTGTTAAAAAGGCATTGTCTTCAAGCAGTGAAACAACTCTGCTTTCTTGCATTTCTCTGCATGAGTTAACTTGACCCCAAGCCATTGTTTCCTATGGGAGTGGAATATCTTGATAGGCAGCATGAGGCAAAATTATTTCAAGTCTTTCAGGATTGCTTCCTGTAACCAAAAAAGTAAACACGGACATCAGCATGTAAACAGGATGCACAGCTGCAAATTAGAGCAAGATGTAGCTTGTTCTACATTCAGCTTTTCCAAAAATAATTCTGCTTTAGTAAATAAGACATTCTGTATGTGTATCCTACTTTAACACATTTCAGATTGCTGTCAACAAACTGTAAGATTTTAGTAGAAGGTGTTTTCTAAATAACAAGTAAGGCAAACTGGATTTACTAAATCAGACCTTCTCTGTTTTTGTTGCTAAACTTTTGTGTGGAATATGCCTTTTCCATATTTGGATAAATGCTACTAGAGATTTACTGTTCTATTTGTGAATGTGGCTGTTCCTATAGAGCAGTCTTATGGTTGGGATTTTGGGATAACCAAGAGGTGGGTGTTCTAGTTCTAACACTGAATTACTCATTTGTTCCCCGTTGTCTGTCCTCTCCCCTGCTTATCCCCCCTTTACCCCGAAAATACTTTTGGGAAAGTAGGGTGTGTGTTAACTTGTTTTGTTATCTTTTTTTTTTCTTCCCATTTTGTTTTTTGGCTTCTAGATAAAGCTGCTGCAGTTTCCCTTGGAAATCATAATTTGAATATATAGAACTGCATCTCATAACATAAACCATAGGTCCCATGGCACACTGCATTGAGCAAAACTGTGATACACCTGGCTGTATGTGGCACCTGCCAGTGGCCATCCTTTGCCATTGAGGGGGTGATCAAAAAGAGAGAGCCAGGCTTTTTACAGCAGTGCATGGCAGGAAGCTGAGAGGTAATGGATGAAAGCTGGAATTACAGAGATTTATGTTAGATTTAAGGGGAAATCTTTCTCATCATTAGGCTAGTCAAGCTGATTTTGGCCAGAGAGGTTGTGTAGTCTCCATCTGTGATGAGTTTTTCAAAACTTGATTGGATAAAGCTATGAGCAGCTAAGGCAGACAGACAGCAACTTTGGATAATAATCTAATGCATTTTTTGTCAAAACCTGGTGCACCTCTATAAACTTCTTTTAATGTATGTGAGCATAGTAGCAGGTAAAGCAAATTATACTCTAGAAGTCTAGGTTTGTTCTTTTTTTTTCTCTTGACATTCTAGTGAAGATCATGGAATCTAGGGTGGTTTGGGTTGGAAAGGACCTTAAAGACCCTACAGCTCCAACCTCGCTGCCACAGGCAAGGATACCTTCCACTAGATCAGGTTGCTCAAAGCCCCATCCAACCTGGCCTTGAACACTGCCAGGGATGGGGCAGCCGCAGCTTCTCTGGGCAACCTGTGTCAGTGTCTCACCAGCCTTCTAGTAAATAATTTTTTCCTAACATCTAATCTAAATCTCCCCTCTTTCAGTCTAAAAAGTCATTCCTCCTTGTCCTGTCACCACATGTCCTTGTGAAAAGTCCATCTCCAGATTTCTTGCAGACATTCTTTAAGTACTGGAAAACTGGTTTAAGGTCTCCCTGGAGCCTTCTCTTCTCCAGGCTGAACGAGCCCAGCTGTCTCAGCCTACCTCTGTAGGAGAGGTGCTCCAGCCCTCTGAGCATACCTGCGGCTGTCCTCTGGACTTGCTCCAACAGGTCCATGCCCTTCTTATCTTAGCGGGACCAGAGCTGAATGCAGTACTCCAGGTGCAGTCCCACAAGAGTGGAGTAGAGGGGGAGAATCACCTCCCTCAACCTGTTGGTTGTGCTTGTGTTCTTAACATCAGTCATATAGCAGCAATGTAATAGGTACAGTGCAACATAATGGCTTTCTGACTCCTTAAGTATCAGACTCAGTTCACATAAACTACGCTTGAGATTATTTCTGAAACACTGTTCTTATTGGACCCTTGGAAGGCATGTCAGATAACTTACTCTTGACAATAAAGTTTAGGAATAGGGCAAATAAACTACCATTTGTCCCTATCCAGATATTGCATATTTTGTGACACACATCACACCTACTGTAGAGGTACAGGGTCTTGTATTTGCAGTGAGTATTATTGTTTGGAGGGTGAATTCAAAGTGTGTAAGATAGGTTATAAATATGAGGGAAAGTGTTAATGGAAAAAGGGCAGCTGCTTGTGACTTGAATTTTTTCTCCCTTCACACATACGCACATTGTGTAGAGTTTTAAAATGGCTGGCTTACTGCACCCGTTTGCCTCTCAACTATCCTTCAAATTCAGGCCTGGAAGTGTGAGAAGACAAAATCAATGGGCTGTGAAGACTTGTTTCTTTCCTTTTCAAATGTGTGTGCGTATCATTGCTATTACAGTGTACCTAAAAGCCTGTAAGTGGTCAGTCTCAGCATAGCTGTTACAGTGAGACCAGATGAACAGGCTTTTTTGTATTGATTTACCTTGGTTGATGTCTTGGAGTAACTTGCACCTTGTCTGCACCAATAAGTGTAGATACATTTGAGTAGTGGGTGATTTCTGAATTCTAGAAACGGAAGTACTTCACTTGCCCCAATAACAGAGATTTTTGTAATTTTAAGTATCCAGATGGTGATACTTGTGAAAGTAATATCTTAAATGGTTTAATTCATGCTGCGGTTGTTCATTTTGATGCTGGAGATGACATCAGAGTAGGGAGTGTTTCAAAATGAAAATGTTTGTCCAAAGCCATTTCTCTTTCAAGTCTATGAATAAAAAGATGAGAGGGACCCAAAGGAGCAGCTACTGGCTGTTAATGGTGATCGACAATGTGAGTCTATTTTAAGTGACAGACCACTGAGAACAATGATGATGCTTTCAGCCCTGAATACGTTGTTTTGAGCAGTCAGGCAGTCTGTAGAATGGCTTTGGCCACATGCCATCTTCATCTTAAGAATCATACCCCAGGCTGCTATGGAATATTACACTAGTAGTCAAAAAGTGGGCACTGTGTATGTCAAGTGTCTCACTTTTTGTTGCTGAATTCCATTCTCTGCATGCTATGGACAACACACATTTTTCTGTATATTCCTAATGCAGTTCTGATTTTGGAAAAAAAGGCAATAAAACACAAAAAGCAAGTGGTACGAGACTTTGCAGGCAAAGACCAGAAAATACTCTATTATCTTTATCCAGTTTATAAACATTATGCACTTCTTGCTTTAAGCTTTATATTCTAAAAACATTGTTCCTTAGCTGCGTGGGGCTCTGAGCACCTGTTTTCTGTGTGTTCCAAGATGATGATATGCACCCTTCAGTATGAAAATTGCTATGTAGCCTGCAGCTTAAAATAAAGAGGTTTTTTTGATGTTCCAATTCCTGATTCAGGAGTGCTCTGATCACTCAGTAGCTTCTAATTAATGGGAGAGTCTCCAGTTAGCAGTGTAATGTTCAAGAGTAGTGCTGCATTTTATCAGTAGTTTTTGCTCACAGCATAGAAAAAGAACATAGCACTACAGAGGAAACCAGTGACACTGTGTGTTCTGTCACAGATGTAGGTGGTTGGATGGAGGAAGAGGCTACAGGACAGTATAAAAAAATCTGAGTTAATTGGTATAGTTGTTTGCAACACCGAATACTAATGCTCTGTTAGAAGATATCCCCACAAGCAACTAAGCTGAAATGAAGACTGTTATCCATGTCCCAAACTTTGCTGGTTACAGTCACAGGAGCTTTGATGAAAGGCAAGGAAGGTCAAGCTGCATGAATCTCATTGTGTCATCTGAATCCTAGGTACTATTTGAAAAGGAATGAAGGTGTCTGGAGGTAAAGAGTGTATTGCTCTAAAACATTTAAAGAGCAAAAGAAAACGGACTGTACTCTGCCATTATTAAAACATAAGAGGTTAAAAAAAGCAAATATAGGATATATTTAATTATTTGTATTTTTACAGTGTGATTCTCTGTTGCACAGTCAGCCTTTTGACATACTTCAAAGTCAGGCTAATTGTCGAAATCCACAGCTCCAAGATGGTTGCTGAAGTTATTCTGCTAAATCCTCATAAAAATCAAAAGTTAAAAAAACCAAACCAAACAAAAATAGAAGAAACAAACACCAAAAAAAACCACAAACCCACAACAACCCAAAACCAAAAAAGACCTTCCTCTTCCCAAATACTCCTCTAATGACACTGTTGTTCTAATAAAGTGATTAGACCTCCTTATCCCAGCCAGGGATGTTGTTAAATGAAGTTGAAATACCCATCTTGCTGGGATTATCCTTTAGGCACAATTTAAGTGACCCACTAGCAAATATATCTGCTTTAACCTGACATGTGTTGTCCTTGCTGCTTTCTCCTACTAGTTCTGTAGGAGACTTTAATTTTTTCCCTCTGAATCATGATCAGCATTAAAAAAAAAAATTAAAATCTGTCTTTATTCTTAGAAATGACATTCTTGTTGAAGAGACCTCCACTTTCACTTATGAACCTTAAATTGTATGCTGTTTTGACAGCATTTTTAGCCTTGGAAGCATCTAGCTACACCATCACACTTCAGAAAAAGACTGTTCAGAGCCAAACTGTTGTCTTGCTCTATGCACTGGTGCTTGGAGCAAGAAAGTGAACGACATGAATATTTATTATGTGGTGACATCTTCAGTCCTGTGTTAGTATGAAATGATCTTTTATTCTGCTTAAGTTACTACCTTAGCAGTCTGTATGTTACCTTTTGATTAAAAGGTAATTTAATTGTCCTTAGTTTTAAAAGCTTTGGAAGTAAAGCTGTTAATATCCCAAGACACTACCAACTGAAATGAGAATCGGTGAAAATACTAAACCACCGCTTCTGCCATCTGATAAGAGGTACTGAAGCAGTGATACTTCTCACATGGTCTTTGATGGATCTCTTCTGCTTCCCTGTACTTCAGCTCTTTTTCTTATTTTATTCAGTCCAGCATCTCCAGTTACTCTCTTGCCCAGAATTTAACAAAAAAAAAAAAGCACAACATATTCGTATAAAATTGGCATGTATTTCTCTTTACCTGTCTCAGCTATGGATTTGTTTACCCTGATTAGAATTAAAGCACAGGCACTGCCTGTGTGAAGAGAACTAGTGTGAAGGGATCAAGTGGGATTATTTCATGTGTTTTCATTTAAATTGCAATTGCAGAAGTGTGTTTGGAATTAAAAGGTTTAATAACATATTCTTTACAGTGGCCTGCATTAGGACAGGTAAATCAGGTACAAGCTGTGCCTTAAAGAAAACCTAAGCCCTGGACAAACAACTCCCCAGTTTATCCCCTTTAATCTGGGTTATGTATTTTATTGGCATAACTTTTCTTTTGCTATATACAACCAATGGGTAGCACTGATAAGAGGCAGATAAGATTTTGATGAAATTCTTGTGTCCTATTAGGTTTGTGACTAATATTTTAGTGTGTGTACTCTGACTCCTTATACCTTGCTTGGGCATGTATCTGAAAAACAACAAAGAATTACAGCTACTGAATTAGAGAACAAACTTTACTAAATAGATTTCATGATAGCTGTAAAGCTATATTGTGACAGGTTTTTAGCAGACATTCTCTGGTCCATGCCAATCAGCTGAAGCTACCTTTTGAATCAGGCAGTTCACTGCTGCCTTCAATTCTTGTAACTTATGTAGTCTTCTATGTCAATGCAAGGGAAATAAAGTGCATCCAAACACTGTTTTTGGGGGGTTGTTTTGTTTTTTTTTTTTTTTTTGGTGGTTTTCTATTTTGTGTGGGTTTTTTTTTTTGTTTGTTTGTTTTCTGGTGGGTTTTTTTTGTGGTTTGTTTTTTGGGTTTTTTCTGGGCTAACAGGAATTTAGCCTTAATCACAAGACTAGGTACAGATTTCAGTGCAGGCTTCAAGAATGCTCTCACATAGAGGACATGTATGTAACAGAACCTGCTCAGCTGTGGGTACAGCACATATGATGGGGCAGAAAATACCATGGAAACAGAAGAAAGGGCACAACACTTGGGCGTTTTCCAAGCTTTTTAGATACTTAGGTCTGAATTATAGTAGGCACAGGCCACCTGACAGCAACAGAATACAGAATGTGCAAACTCTTGCAAGCATAACGTGAAGCAGGTGCAAGGAAACAATCCTAGTGCAGTATGGAGGGCTATCCCTGCTCTGAATAATGTTTCTCTGTGAATTTCTAAAAGCTATGAGGCCCTGGAATGGAAACAGGTGTTGACCTGTTAATGTTCGCCTGGCTCTATAGCAAAAGCAAACTGTACCAAGGACTTGCAATGTAAACCATAAACTAGATTACTCAGCCTATGCTCAGCACTGTATTGACAGGTTCTGTTGTGTCAATGGGACACAACTACTGACTTGAGTTGCAGCTTCCCAACAGGTACAGAGGCCTAACTCTGTCCCTACTCATACAGTTTTGCTCTATGTTTTTAAAAATATTATATTTTTTTTTTCCACGCCAGTTAAAATTGAAATATCCTTGACTGTTGACTTATGTGAGAACTGTAAAAACATTTTATTTTGTCAGGTTTTGATTGAATTAGCCTGTTTCAGGAGAAGATTAATATAGCATGTATAACCCTTATTTAAGTGCACCCAGTATGGTATAATAGCAGAGTTTATGCCAAACAAACAGCTGGGCCTCACCCAGAAGAGCTTATACTCTGGTGTCACAAATGGAAATACACAGTAGGTATAAACACAGAACAGTATGTGCTTGGTATTAAATAGAAATTATTCTGTTTCTGCAACTTGTTTTCTACAAGGTGCCTCAGAATTACAACTTATTATTGTTTCTTCTTATAGTCTTATCTCTTGATACCTTTCCCTTCTAAACACAGCTTCTGCTCCAATGCTCCAAATATTCATCAGGCACCTTCTTATAACCTCTGAGTTCTTTCCTTGTTTTAGAATCTGTGATAATTTTGCTTCCAAGTTACAGTATCTCTCCATCACTGACATTCTGTATGGTCACTTCATTCACATAGTTTATTTAAGTAGATTCCTGTATACAGGTGCAGTGCACTGGGCATAGGCTCTAGTGTCTCTCCTGACAGATCACTGGGTGCAGCTTCCACTCATTAGGACTCTGATGGGAATATGATTTTAATTATTTAAATAGTTATTAAAAAATAATCACAAACTACATTGAGAGAACAGTGCTAGGTATCTTCTTGAAAACTTTAAAGCAAGTGGAAAGAGCTGTCTAGAAGCTAGTTAGGCTTACATTTGCTTTAAAAAAAACAAAAAAGATTTCTTATTTATAAACAACAGTAAAAGCATTTGTAGAACACTTATTATCTTCTTACTGTTCTGAAAGCAAACTTGCTGGGATGAATCCTTCCCAGAAGGTGTAAGTTTTTTTTGTTTGTTTTTTTGTCTTTTTTTTTGTGTGTGGCTTGTCAGAGATAAGGTGGCTGTGTGGAAAACCATGATGATAGGAATCTGTAATTACTTCTGACTGATGAGCAGATGTGACATTGTTTCTTGGTATCCACTGATGATTCTAAGAGGTACGAGCAAAACAGACAATTTCGTCTGCTGGCATGGCATATATGCTCAAGATGCTGCTTGCTGTAAGGTTTTGGGCAGGGCTGTTATACCACATTGTGAAAATGTTAGTGAAAACAATGTATTTCTGGAGACCAGTTCATCAAATGTTTCTATCCATCAGGCTGGTACAGTAGGAGTGAAGAAAGAGAGTCCTGTGAGACAGAGAGCTCTTGCAGATATCAGTCCTCCAAATTAAATCCATAAGGGAAAATCAGAGCATCTTTGAGCAAAGACCATCTCTCTTTTCCTCCAATTATAAGCACTGCAATATTTTGAGTGGTGCAATAATAAGATTTTCTGGGAGAAGTTTATTGTCTTAATTTAAAAGTACCAATACATGCAAAATTAGAACTGGGCCCCTTAGCAGGTTTAGTTATTTTAACCTGAACATTTAAAATATTTTTTTTTAAATTTTAAAGTTTGAGAAGTTTTAAAAATATGAAAATTTTAAAATATGAAAGTTTTAAAAATATAGTCTAATATAAAGCTGAGGTCTTCGAGCTCAAATAACTACAAATAGACTTTCAAATCTACCACTAACCCGCACAACTACTTTTATCTGCATGGCTTAAATCAAATACTGTTCTCTAGAAGGGTAAGAGGATAATACTTAGTTTAACTGCACTTTATTTGGTACTTCACAAAATGATCAGTTGCAGGACAATCATTAAAATCACAGGCTATAAGTTACTGTCCTTTGAAGTAAATTATACGTTGCAAGATATGTTGGTCTTTGTCTTTTATCACACCAAATTGAACATGTCTAAGTAACTGGGTTATTTTTTAGGCTCTGCCTTCTTTTACTAGGTCTGCTGCTTTTAAATGTTTTGATTTAATAAAGAATAAAACCTCTTATGCTCATGTTGGTTTAAAAGCTGCTGTTTTGTTTAAGTATCTTTTCTTGCTAAGAAGTGACTACAGTGCAGCTCCTGATGAAATAAACCGATTAAGTAAGTAGGGGTTGTCTCCTTCTTCTTCCCACAGTCTTCTTCAGCAGTTACTTCTTTTGTTCAAAAACAACTGGAGGTCAGGTAATATGAAGGCACCCCATGACGAGTTAAATGATCAAGACCCAGAAAAGCTCAGAGCACTAAAGTCTGTGTTTTTTGTCCTCCATTTGGAACAAATTACCTCTCCCAGCTTCAAACCTCAATGGGGGTGAATATAAATTGTTTTTTATTTAGTCTTAATGTTGTGTTCACCACCCTACCTGTGCTCTGAGTATTTGTCAGTGTGAGCCCTGCAGGTTGCCGAATGACCACTTGCAATGCTGTATCTTCTGTTCTTGTTCTAGTTTTATTGTTTGCCACCCTAGATTAGAAGCTAAATGGTGTGTTGAATGTGAGGTGGAGAAACCTGGAAAGGCAGGAGGAAAGTCTGTCTGGAGAACAGCAATGCATGTATGTCATGGTAAAAAGGCATAAGAGGATCTGAAACGGCCAGGCTTTGGTAAAAAATTGAATAGTTAAAAAAATTATATGCTATAAGAAAGATTAAAGAAAATTAAATTGGAGGATTAAGGCTCAGGTTCTGCACTCTGTTTCAATTCACAAATACCTTCTAAAACCTACCAGTGAAGTGATTATTCTGTAATTAGAAAAGCAGGAAGTGGGTTTTCTCCATAACCTGTGGTTATAAGCTTTATCATATGAATTGTTTCTCTTGTGAAACAACTTTGAGAGTTGTGGAGAACTGCTTATTCGGGATGTTGATGATGTGCACTCATTTACATCTCTAATGAGTAGGTCTATGAGATCTTGAAATGTACACCCTGAACTGTTAATAAAATTACTTGTTAGGAACCCCAAATCCTGATTAAGTCAATGACAAAAAAACTTGCTTCTGGTAATGCATGAAAACGTCCATTACAGCCTCATGGACTTCAGGACAGTCTATGGTGCTTCCCATAGTTCTACAACGGCAACATTTTGACTAATGGTAACACCCCGGTGATTGTTCATTAGAAAATAACTTTTTGAAAGACTGTGTCCTGAGGCCAATCTGGCCACGGGAGTGATTCTTCAGTAAACTACTTTGTTTTCTTTCACAGTCTTATAATCTGAAAGAAAAGGACACCATTTTTGGTTTCACTTGTTCATTTGCAATTAATTTTAATTGGAATCAAGTGGGATTTTTTAGTGAAAGCCTCATAGTAGAGGTATTTCTTTGTACTCATAGCTGCTGTCTACCCTGGGCAGCTATCAGAAACCAAATACTTCCAGCATGGGTCTTGTGGTCCATAAAAACAAATTGATTTGAATAATTAAAAAAAAAAAACCAAATGCCCCCCCCCCCCAGCAAAACAAAATAAACACCCCCCCCAAAAAAACCAAACCCCCAAACAAGCAAAAAAAACCCCACAAACAAACAAACAAAAAAACCCTTGGAACAAATTAGAAATAAATTATGCTCAGGCTTTGGGGAATATGTTTTGCAGGTTAGGATATAGTTTTCCTGAGCAGGAGGGAAAAGGCTGAGAAAGTCCACTGTAGGAATGCATTGGTAAGAAATGGTGCATTTCAAATTAATTTCAATATGATAGATTTCAGAGTTAAAAGAAAATGTAATACTTCTATTGCATATAGAATTGTCTCTTTTACAGAAAAATCTGGTTCTGGTTTAATCTTTGAACAAAAATCAGAATTGCCTGCTTTTGTTAGTTACTCTTTGTAAGGCATAGATCAAGGAATAAAAAAAATCCCAGTGTAACAGCAAAACCACATAACTTCTTTTTGCATCTACTTAAACAATAGCTCAACGTGAATTAGACTTTCTTTCAACTGTGTAAAGTGTGTGTACTTAAACGTCTTTTTAGGAGGTATTTCACTGCTTATGGGATAATGAATAATAATGGTATTGTCTAAATACGCTGCATTGCTTCATGTTTAGTTAACCTTTTCTAAGTACTTAGGGAACCCACACTAGCCTTTTGTAATTTTGTAATTTTCTCACTTTCATAATACTATATAGCTCTGCACTACTATTGGCTTCAGTGGATCAGAGTACTTAGTTGTATCATGGGTAGAAACATACTGAGCAAAACTGGGGTCGCATTAGGGGGTGCATCAAGGCAGGTATGTTCAATGCTCATGATACATAAACAGGAATTATACCAAGTTTATATGATCCATTTCATGTCTTCATTCTTTAGAAACTATTGCTATCAGGAGATTTTATAAGTAGCACTCATTTTTGTTGATTTGTACTGTACTTTTCCAAATTCATTATTTACAAGGTCATTTTCCAAGGTTGCTAGGTCCAAAATGACCATTTTTGGCAGCAGTTCCAACCGTCTGTTCATTTCATTAATTTTCTTGCTGAATCATGGATTAGTTCTGTAAAAATACATATATCCAGTTAATTTTTCAGTATAAAAAGCAGAGACTACTCATAAAAAGAAATTTTAGAGATCTTCAAACTACATTTGGTAGATAATTGTTAACGGTATTTAATTTCTTATTTCTCCAGGTGGGGTTTCTGTTATTTAAATGTGCAGTGTTTTAGCCTGTGAAAGGAAGCAAGACTTGAAATTCCAGGCATGCCTACAAGTCATCTGGGTCTCAGTAACTTCTTTGATTAAATGCTGCGGGAGAGGACAATACGGGGCAGGACTGTAGGTCCATTTCAGACCTTTAAAATGACAGTTTGCATGCCTTCCTTCTCCCCCAGTGGAATAAATAGTCTATGAATCCAGTGATTCATGTCCTCCAGCAAGGATTGGATCCTTCATAGTGTCAGCCCATAAATGTGTGAACTAGAAAGTTTGGTGTTTTTTTTTGTTGTTTTTTTGTTTGTTTTGTACGATGAACTCTTTAAAACATGGCATTTTGATATTAGTACCTCTAATACGACCCGAAAGACAGTGTCTTAACCAACAAGTACTAACAGCCACACGATGGCACTTCTGCTTCATGTAAGGACTAAAGCTCAATCACTTAGCAGGCTGGTAAAAAACCGAAAAACAAACAAACAAGCCCAACTTTAACCTACAGAAGCAAAGCATGCTGCTTCTTGTGAACAGTAATTTAATGTCAGTAGTTAAAAACATAAAATGCATTCCTTTCAATAAAGCAGAAACTATTTTTGCTCTGTCCAGTACCTCAAGACTCAATGTCAGTGAAGTCTCTAGAATTCAACTTTGTCATGTTTCCATGAACATTTCCAAATTGCCTGAGGTATTTTTGATAAAGCCAGATGCTCATATACTTGTGTTCTATAGAGGTACTATCTGACTGCACTGTTTCCTTTCAGAAAAGTTTTATGGAAAGTTTTAGGTTTATATGATTGCCTTGAATGCTCTTTGATAGTCATATCCATTATGTTTCTGCAAAATTTAGCTGCATGGAATATTTATTTATTTTATTCTTTGTAGTGTAGCGTAAATATATTTCAGTTTTCCTGAATGTTGGGGCATCATAGAATAGTTAGGGCTGGAAAGGACCTCAAGATCATCTAGTTCCAACCCCCCTGCCATGGGCAGGGACACCTCACACTAGACCGTATCACCCAAGGCTTCATCCAACCTGGTCTTGAACACTGCCAGGGATGGCGCATTCACTTGCTTGTTTTGTGTGGTCCTGATTCAGTATTTAAAAAAAAAACAAACAAAAAACCAAAAAACTAGAGAAAATCCAAAAAAAAAAAAAGAAGAAAAAACGTTTCCTTGCCAGCTGACTCAAATGTTTTCCTTTGGCTACACTGGTGTACTGTGAATGCTTGCTTCTCCTGTTGCTTGTAATGAGGCCAATCCCTAGCAAAAATGTTGGGCAAAGAGAAGAACTATTGGAATGGCAGCAGGAAGATAAGGATTTGGGCAGCAAAGCCAACATGATTTTAGCAAAAGGGTAAATTTTAGATTTGAGTGACTTCTAGCTGTTGCTCAGAGTAATTAAGGGGCATGTCCAGGAATTTTTGACTAAGATGGAGCAGAGGCACAAGACTCTAAGCAGTCAGCTTTCTGATTACCCAACACATTTGAACCCTGCATTTGAAGTTACGGCTGGTGCATTGATTTGCTCTTGGAGACAATTTCTCTGCTGCACTGTTAGCTCACACTTGTGCCAAGCTCTGGGCTATCTAGCAGTGATTTACAGCTGAAGCAAGGAAATGCAGAACTGTGGTGGTGGTGGTAAATCTCTTTTGAACTTCAGTCTTTGCCTTTCACACAGAATGGGCAAGATTGGCTTATGCTATATGACACAAAAGCCTCAAGTCTCTATTTATGGTGTGACTAACAGAACCAGTATATTGCCATGGCTCTAAGCTGTAGATAGTCTAGAAAAGAGAAGAACGTTGGAAGGAGCAGAGTTGTAACATGTTTTTGCAGAAGAGAATAAACCCTGATGAATCATGCTTTCAGTAAATGTATCTGTATACATAAATGCCTGAGAGATTTCTGTATCCTTGGGCAAGACAAGTACGCCACCAGTTGTAGTTGTTTTGCTTCTGCTTAATACTGGAAAAGCTATTAATAAGGATTGTAGATTAATTCACCTGCTCTGCAGTGACTTCATTGCTCTGTGCTTTCTGAAATTGCTTTCAAAGCTACAGCATTCTAACCAGATTTTCCCATTAATACTTTATTAGCAGAAGCTATTTCTGCTATAAAAGCCTGAAATTTGCTTTTCTGTGTGCTAGTGTGCATAGCATATGCATGGAAGACTTTTAAAAGACATTGTTTTTTTGCCTCCTCTGCAGTAACTGCTGGGTTAAGATGCTGATTTTTGGTTTTATTTTTTTTTTTTTTAGCAGTAGTTCTTAGCATCCAGTAGAGAAAACATCTTAATTGTTCTCTTTGTTTTCCTTTTCCTTCCTACCCCCTTCTGGTAAACGTTTCTTGACATATTTCCCCTTCCTAAAATTAGTATTTCTATAGCTAATTCTCTTAGGGTAAACAGTACCTAAGAGCAGTCACTGGCTTCAGACAGTGAAAATTAACAGGCTGTTACTTCTCCTGCCTTTGTTGAAGACAGCTGAGCTCTGTAGCTTGCATGGTAGCAGCCTGGACTGCAAGACAAACACCAGATTTAGGACAGAATGCCCAGCAGAAAGCTTCCAAGCACAACTAAGGAAATCCTTTTTTTTTATAAGGAGAGACTATTGTACTGGGCCTGCACTGAAGAGTAAAGTTTATCTATTGACACTGTGAGGCTTTGTGAAAGTAGTATGACTGCAGCAGTTCAGGCACCTATACAACTGTGTGTTTTCTGGTCCTGCTGGTATTGGTGTCGTGACTGCAGCGCCCAGATGTTCACTCCCCGGAACTGTGCTGGAAAAACCTGCAGGTCTTGAGCACACTTCATAGCTCTCACTTCCATACCCGCGTGGTGGGTTTATGAGTAGTGTATGTTACCAGGCGAACTTGTTTGGGCGCAAACCCCTGCATATCCCAATTTACCACCAAAAAGACTTAACAGTATGCTTGAACACGACTGTATCTGTCAAATAATGTAGATCTGGATCGTAAGGCAGGGAAAGTCTCGGACTGGAGGAGCTACAGCTGCAGGCTCTGGTAATGGCCTCACGACAGCCTGCACAACCTGTTGTCACACCGTGCGAAAAGCTTTCTACACTTCCCCTTTCCCCATGTTCCCCGGGACCATGGTCTCGCTCGCCTTCTTCTCCGTCCCCTGTGGTCTAGGAGAGGGTTGGGGTCCCCAGGTACGGCAAAGCCCGTCTGTTCCCGGCGGCGGGAACCGTTATCCACGCAGGTAGGGAGCCCCGCGGCGGTCAAGTCCGGTGCTCCAGAGATGGAGCCGAGGTGGGGCGCGGCACCCCCAACCCGCCCCGCAGCCAAGAGAAGCCCCGCGCTGACCGCCCGCCCGAAGGGTCCCTTTCTGCGGTGCTGTGGCCCCTTCCCGGCCGCCGGCGCCGCGCCGCTGGGGAGAGTGCGCTCCCCGCTTTACGGCTGCTGAAAACCTCCCTCGGCGAGCGCGGGGCAGCCGTACGGCGCCGGGGCACCCACCCGGGGTGGGCAGGTAACGGCGAGGCGGCGCGGTGAGGAGGTGGGTGGGAGGGTTTGGGCAGCCGGTATCGGCACCCCCCTCCCCTGGGTGGGAGGCCAGTGTGTCGGTGTGCTGCTGCCGTGGAGCCCGGCTGTCAGCCGGGGTTGGTACTCACGCCAGAGCTGCCGGCAGTGAAGAAAACTTTGTCAAAGCGCGGCAGCTTCATGGGTGTTTGTCTGCAAGGAAAGCTCAACTCGTTACAAAAACTGTAGCTCCGGGCCACCTTATCGGGCTCGGCGGCTACTCCGCCTGTCCCGCCCCGCCCTTCGGCGCAGTAAGGTGTAGGAGAACCGCGACCCTCGCTAATTGATCCGTTGGTGCCGCCCGCTAACGAGGAGGTGCCGGCGGGGAGGCCTGGGCACGCTGCGACTTGCAGTGTAACAGGTAAATCTGCATTGCAAATGTGTCCTGCTGGGGGAGGGTGGGCTGTGCCCTCCCGCTCTTTTTTCCTCCCGAGTTACTGCGTAGACTTGCTCAGGAGTATTTTATTACTTGCTGTCAGGTCACTTAGCTTCGTTGAGAAATCATATGCAAGCGTTGTCTCGGCTAGATTTAGAAATTATGTGTTGAATTATGCGTTAGCTTCTTAAAGCTTCTAAGTATTAAAATTGAAGCCCCAAGGCATAGATATGTGACATCTTGAAAATTTTTTGGAATGGTCAAACAAATGCACTGGGTGGAAACATACTTTTCCTCCCTTATTTAGTGTGGCCTCAGATTAGCTGAAACACCAATGAATAATTTCACAAGTTTCAGTTCAGGGTAACACTGTAGTCCTGTGTGTGTACCTCAGCGTCTTGGTTTCTACATCCCTCTGGAGCTCCTTGACTTCAGTGTTTTCTTTTGTTTTGTACAGCAAGTTTCTCTTAGCCGAGATGGCCTCAAACCTAATTAAAATGTGCTATGTGAAGGCTGTGGGGTTGACACTTGTAAACAGTGCTGAGGCATCATGCTGACTTCAGCTGAAATGTGCAGCATTATTGCTGAGTCATCTGGACAGAAATATTCAGGCAAGAAATAAAGAATTTAGTTTCTACCCTAATATGAGCAGGCTGTTTCATATTGGTTTATTTATTACTTGGTACATATTTCTTGCATTTACAGACAAATTTATTTGTTCAGTGGTTAGCATATGGAAAGCATTAGATGGCTGAAATGGTAACGATGCTGGAGTCTTGTAAATCAAGCAATGCCATATATATTTTTAGAATTTTAATCTAAAGAGCTCTTTTATGTGTCCCAGTGCATGTGTAAAGCAGCATTTATCTCCAATATCATCAAAAGACTAGAGTATCTCCTGAATGTTGGTCATGGATCACATTTCTAGTAAATGTCTTAACTTTTTATGATAATCTACCATAAAGTTAATCACCTGAAACAAGCCCAAGAATGATCTTTTGCAGGAGATCTTTTGCAGTGTTTTTCAGCTGTTTGTTTTTTTTTAATTATTTTTAATGAAAAGCTATAGAGCTCTACACACAACATTTTCTTAAAAAAAAATAAACAACAGTTTTTTCTCCAAGTTACACCAGTTTTTCTTGTTTTAAGTATCTATCTAAACTTTGGTTCTTTTTTTTCTTTTCCATAGCCTTAATGTGAAAACAGTTTCATGTTGAAGATGCAAGCTCAGACATTACTAACAGGCCAAACTGCTCGATGATTAAGCAATTCTCATGTTTGTGCTTTTGGCAGGCTGTTTGATTTGAAGAGTTGGGTCCAGGTTGTTTATCTAAAGCAGAAAAAAAGGACTAAGTGGTAAAAATGTCAGAATTGTCTTAAGTTGATAGAAAGATGCTCAGGATTCATGTGAGTGTCACAAGCTGCAGATTTTTTTTTGTGGCAGCAGGTCCCAATAGTCACGCTGAATCATGTGACTTCTCGCTCTGCTGGAGTTTTAGCTTTGTCACTTACTGTGGGGCATACCTGCATTATTTTTTCCCTTCTTCAGTAACCTCAGGGTATGAATACAGACTAGACAAAAATAGACCTTTAAAGTGCACACCCCTCCCAGAACCCACCCCCCTTACCTCCCCCCAAACAGATTTGTTTCAGAAGAGTAATTCTTAGTGGTGCAGATGTAGCCCTCCAGGGAGTGTGTGCAGTAGGTCTTTGTGATGGTAAATCTGTCAAGTAGACATCTTCTAGATCCTCATACTCTTTTATTGGCTCTGGAGCTTAATGTTCTTTTGTTGGCCAAGATAGTATTCCTGCAATAAGGTATATTTATTTTACTACAGAATTGGTGTTTAGGCTTTGGTGATAAGTACGTGAAGCTATAAATATACATATAGTTATAACTGAGAATAATAGGAGCTTGGCTCTGAATTAGTGATAGAACTTAAAACTGGGAACTTGTAAGTTTCCTTCCTGTGCAGATCACTCTCACTTGCCGAGATGTAGAACAAAGGTTATAACACTTGCCTGAAGATAGCTGTGATTCAAAGTCTGAAATACAGGTGTTATCTCCAGCTGTGACATACAGAACAGACACTGAATGTCTTTATTTTTATTTTTTCCTGCCATGTGGAGATACAGTGGGTGCCATTCTTGTTTTCACTGGCATTTGACTTTGTTCTGTGTTTGATCTATTGGAAGAAGTAGCTCTCTGGGACTATATCTGCTTGATTTCTTGTCTGATGGGTTTCAGTATAAACTGGTGTGAAGAATGTCAGTTGAATTCGTTCTAGTACTCTATGCCAAACCTTCAGTTAGGTGGCCATGTACAGAGGGGACCAACTGTGTTTGTGTTATAGGCTGTTGGCAATCCAGCAGCCACTGGGTCTACGTATAGAGTGCCAGTAGTGGGAATTACATAACTCTTTTGTGTTGGTGTGAGGAAATGGACTTTTATGGACATAGAATTTGGCACTAGCACTTCCACAGATCGTGCGCTCAGTGCAGGTTTGATGAATCAAAGTGCTTTAATTAAATTTTATGCATTAAAACAGTTAGTTTCTTCTGAAATATACATCTCCTGGTTCTGTCAGTAGGGTATGCTTGGTTAACATTGCTATGCAGGAAAGTAGGAAAGGTTCATTCCCCATAGCTATATGGCTCCTATAAAGTAAAAAATCAGGTACAGCTGTTACAGCCTAGACTGAGTGCAGGAAAGTAGTTATTTTCCAGGAGCCATGGACTAGCCATGGGATCTGTTGGTCAGCTGGAATCTAGTAGGGGAAAAACACTTCAAGAGTTGAGTAGTTAAGGAGTAATCAAATGAAGGTTTATGAGCACTGTTTGCTCTGGTTTCTTGTACAAACACGGTTGCAATTGTGTGTGAGTATCTGAAGCACAGAATAAGTACAGGAGCTGAATAAAAGTCAGAATATGATATTATTTATTACTGATCCATTAGTTGTGATGTAGGTCCATATCCTGACTTTGATTGTTGACCTTGGAAACCCTTGACCGTTTATACTAGTAAGTGCAGCACTTCTCCTTTGCACAGAGACGAAGGATTCAGCCATGGTTCTTCTATGGTTTGTGGTTGAAAATCAGAGGGAAATGCCACCCAAGCACATGAATGCAGGAGGAGGGAAAATATGTAAGAGTCATTTGGGAATTTGAATTGGTAGAATTGTTGGGTCTGTTCCTTTGTTCATAATTCATAGCTGATTTTGAGCGTCTTAGTTAAATATTTTCCATGTAAATATGGATTAATTTATGGATCTTTTAAGGAAGAGGTTCAACATGATCCAATCTATATATGCCTGAGCAAAAAATGTACAGCATCTTTGTATTTGACAATAATGAGATCACTCCTGTCCAGAGAATCCTCTGTCCAGTATAGGTGTTCATACTTCAAGGGGAATGTTTAAGTCAAAGAGAATTCAGAGACAAACTGTAAGAATGAGTAAGGGTTGAAAATAGTTCCTAAGGAGTAAATTCTAAGAGCTCAATATGTTAAATATTATCAAAGAGAAAGGCAAGGGGAGACTTGATTCTAATGTTTACATGTGTGCACTGTGAACAGAAATTCTATTATGAAGCAGAAAATGATAGTATAACAAGATTCACTGGCTAAAATATGAGCCAGACACATTTGCAGTAGAAATAAGAAATGCATTTGCAACAATGAGGGAAATCTATTCCAGTTTATGTTAGGATATTTATCAATTATTCAAAACTAATTTAAATGTGATACCTTTCTTTTAAGATGTACTTAAATAAAAATTGAGGGCCTATGTCCATGTTCTGTAGAAGTCAGAGTATATGATCATAATATTCTTTCTGTATCTAAATGCATGAATCTAAATAAAAAGAAAATAATGAAATATGGTTCTTTAACCCAGGATACCATTGAAATTAAAACAGAGCTGATAGGTAGCTGAAGATTTCTAAAACATCTAAAATGCTTGGAAACAAGCTGTTTTAGAAGTTCTGTTTTGAATATTGAAGATCACCTAGTCATATTAGCACCAAATTTATTCAGCAATAGAAAGATGTCATTATACTTGATTACTGCATTAGTACATCTTGGCCATTGTCTGTGAATACTAGATTAACATCCCAGTTGCTAAGATACCTTACTAGTTTTCATGAAATTACTGTGGAAATAAAGATGGTTGAAGTCCATAATCTAAAAGAAAGGTGAAATTTGAAAAAAAAAAAATAAATTCCTGCTGTCATTGAGAAACTCGTAGAAGAGAATGCTTGGGCTGCTTTAGAAATGTGCTGAGTACAACAGGCTGGTTAATCGAAGAGCCTTCTCTCTGGTTATGTGTGCAGTTATTAGAGGGTTTGCAAGGAGGCTTTCATGGATCCTGCAGAGATTTCAGGGAAATCTGTGTTCTAATGCATTAGCTCCCTCACTGAAGAGCCAGAATGAACATTCTGAGGTTTTTAGTATGCTCAGCTTTACATGTCTTTAACAGGGTATGCTTTTAGGTCTTGTGCTTAGTGGAATTGTAGGCAGCTGTGCTGATTTTTTGTGGGGTAGAGTTACTTTTCTTCACAGTAGCTAGCATGGGTCTATGTTTTGGATTTTTGCTGGAGACAGTGCTGATAATTCAGGGATGTTTTAGTTACTGCTGAGCAGTGCTTACACAGAGTCAAGGTCTTTTCTGCTCCTCACACCACCAGTGAGTAGGCTGGGGAAGCACAAGTTGTTGGGCAGGGACACGCAGCTGGAACAGATGACCTCAATTGACCAAAGGGGTATTCCATAGCATACAACATTATGCTCAGCATATAAAGCTGGGGAAGAAGGAGAAAGGCTGCAAGGGGATGTTTGGAGTGGTGATGTTTGTCTTCCCAAGTCACCACTGGATATGATGGAGTCATAGAATCATAGAATCATAGGATAGTTAGGATTGGAAAGGACCTCAAGATCATCTAGTTCCAACCCCCCTGCCATGGGCAGGGACACCTCACACTAGACCGTATCACCCAAGGCTTCATCCAACCTGGTCTTGAACACTGCCAGGGATGGAGCATTCACAACCTCCCCGGGCAACCCATTCCAGTACCTCACCACCCTCACAGTAAAGAATTTCTTCCTTATATCCAGTCTAAACCTCTGCTGTTTAA
Source organism: Melopsittacus undulatus (assembly GCF_012275295.1). Taxonomy (NCBI): domain Eukaryota; kingdom Metazoa; phylum Chordata; class Aves; order Psittaciformes; family Psittaculidae; genus Melopsittacus; species Melopsittacus undulatus. The sequence goes on from NC_047532.1 coordinate 42,717,812, forward strand.
GTTTCAACCCATTACCCCTTGTCCTGTCACTACAGTCCCTAATGAATAGTCCCTCCCCAGCATCCCTGTAGGCCCCCTTCAGATACTGGAAGGCTGCTATGAGGTCTCCACGCAGCCTTCTCTTCTCCAGGCTGAACAGCCCCAACTTTCTCAGCCTGTCTTCATACGGGAGGTGCTCCAGTCCCCTGATCATCCTCGTGGCCCTCCTCTGGACATGTGCTAACAGCACCATGTCCTTTTTATGTTGAGGACACCAGAAATGAACACAATACTCCAAGTGAGGTCTCACGAGAGCAGAGTAGATGGGCAGGATCACCTTTGATCTGCTGGTCACGCTCCTCTTGATGCAGCTCAGGATATGGTTGGCTTTCTGGGCTGTGAGTGCACACTGCTGGTTCATGTTCATTTTCTCATTGACCAACACCCCCAAGTCCTTCTCCACAGGACTACCAAGAATTTCCTTTTTGCCCAACCTGTAGCTGTGCCTGGGATTGCTCTGACCCAGGTGTAGGACCTTGCACTTGGCATGGTTAAACTTCATGGGGTTGGCATCAGCCCACCTCACAGGTGTGTCAAGGTCTCTCTGAATGGCATTCCTTCCCTCCAGCCTGTCAACAGAACCACACAGCTTGGTGTCATCGGCAAACTTGCTGAGGGCGCACTCAATTCCATTGTCCATGTCAGTCACAAAGATATTAAGTAAGACCGGTCCCAACACTGACCCCTGAGGGACACGACTCCTTACTGAGTCCTGTTTTTCTGGGAGGGGCTGAACAGCTGCCTGCTCATGGGAAGTGGTGAATGAATTACTTGGTTTGCTTTGCTTGTGCATGGCTTTGCTTCACCTATTAAACAGTCTTCATCTTAACCCATGAGTTTTCTCACTTTTACTCTTCTGTTTGTCTCCCCCACTGCACTCTGGTTAGTGAGGTGAGTGCCTGTGTGGGTCTTACTTGCTGTCTGGGGTTAAACCACAACAGCAATATAAGGAGAAAAAGAACTGTAAATCAGAATAATGTAAACTCCTTTTGACGCTTAAGTTTGACAGGAAAAGCAGAAATGAAGGTGAAGTGCAAGTCAGAGAAGATATGCCTGTCTTGTATAAAATCCAGCTTTTTTTAGGAAAACACGAGGAATCAGCCCTCAGTAAGATGAGAGAATTGTCAAAATAAATGAAAAGGACCCAAGTAAATCCACATCACTCAGTGAAACCTGTCTTTTTGCTTAAATCTTTGAAGATACTGAAGCACTGACCAGAGGATTGATTAAGAGTGTGGCTTGGTGAACTGCATCATATATTCAATGAGATCCAGCTGGCTGTAATACTGCAGCAAATTAGAGCAGGAAAAGACTGCAGCTGGAAGGTTTTTTGAGAGTTTGAAGATGATTGTGCTTCTTTTCTCAAGTGATAATGTGAAAGTATCCAGAGAGTTTCATGCTACATGTTGAAGAGAAAGCTAGAAATTTGTTGTATTGATCAATGTGAAAGTTGGAGAAGTCTGCAGAAGTGTGTTGCTTTTTAGGGCTTAGTCAACAAATTCTAAGCCATTTGCTAGTAAGAGACTATGCAATGAGAAGTATTTAATGGCTTAGAAAGCAGTGGATAATGGATGTATGAAGTACTATTGCAAAAAAGAGATTCCAAACTCTGGAATGACAGAAAATCCTGCATAAGTGCATGTAGAGATGTTTGTCTATGTATTATTTTTCTCCATACTAACAGCAAAAGTAATTCATAATTGTGTGCATGTTTTCCTTTATAACTTTTTATTTTTCAAATTATTATTTCTTAAATTTATATTTAGGCATTTTATTTGATGTTCTGAGTACTTCCACAGAGGTTTTACCCTTTCTACTTTGTATTGATATTCACCATAGGGATTGCCTAAATTTGCTTCAAACTTTGTTTTTGTGCTGGTGATAAAAATATGACTTTTATGAAAGAGAGGAATATTTTTAATGCAGCAACTTAGGCCTAAGATGATATAAGGTGGTACAAACCAATTTCGTGGTTTGAAAAGATTAACTTTGTCAAAACTGCAATAAGAACTATCTGTGTAGAGTGATGGGTGAGAAATTCTTAAAAAAAAGAATAATTGTTTGCAGAAAACCATATGTATACTGTCAATTTCCAAGTAGACTTGGGTGTATTTATCTACCCATTATAGATCTTATTTTACGGATGAATATGCTAAGTGCTATTCAGAATTATTTGGCCATATGTTCCTGTTTTTATGGAACTTCATTTTGCAAGCTCTTTATATAAATAAAGTTATTCTGTTTGTGATGGCATGTAGTAAGAGGAAAAGAATGTTATTTCAAATGTTATACCTTTTGCGAAAGAGCAGATGGTGTTTGTATGTTGGGGCTTCGAGTAAGTTTTACACTTTGAAGCTACTGCTTTATTCCAGACTGTCTAAATCTAAGTGAAATTAGTGTTTCTAGCTCCTCTGGAGCATAGCAGGTTATATTACTGTTGATGTCAGTGTGTTTTAAGTCAGCAAAGGTGTGGAATTACACTGACCATTTGTAGCCTTATTTCACTGTATTTGTATAACATGGACTGGTGTCTGTGTGCAGGGAAGAGTTTCTTGCTTAAAATTTCTTGTGTGCTGTACTTCGGCAAGACAGGACTGAGGTGAGGCTGAATGATCTCAAGTTCCTGCCTCTTCATTTGTGCTTTTTTGCAGCTGAGCATTAAGACTTGACTCTTCCTGTCTTTATGACCTTTTTCAGGTACCACACCTTTGCAAAGCTGTTAGAGAGCCGTCTCTTGGTTATGTTAGCCAACTCATTCAGCACCTGTGGACACATCTCATCTACTGCTACAGTTTGGTCTTTATAGTCAATTTGACACACTTCATAGGCACTAAATGTGATACAACCCCCTCCCTCCCCCCTGGAAAATAGTTGGCAGTTGATTAATTTTCATATTTGTCTTTTTAATGTGAAATTTAAAATCCATTGATTATGCCAGTTGTGAGGAAAAAAATAATTTGGTGGTAAAGTCTCAGAATAATACAGAGGTGGAACTGCAGGCCGTATTGAAACATTATAAAACATGCCTTTTTATAAATAAGCTCTTAGAGCTCTACATCTGTGAATCACAAACATCATGCTTTACTTTGTGTTGCTGTCTAAATTACTTAATTGTCTTTCACTGTTCCCCTGCTTAGTTTGTTGGTTTTTTTGGGTGTGTTAAAAACCATACTTTCCTTGTGATTTGTGTCAAATGACTTGGTTTTAGAGATATCTTAGTAGGCACAGATCCATATGAACTCTGACACAGAAATTATTTCTTGCATGAATTTGAAAGTAGTATTAAGAAGAGGGTAGCAAGGAATACTGAGCTACTGTAAATACATATCTACTACAAATAAAAGACTGTGCTGGTGACTTACAGAGTTTTTTAATCTTCCTGTTGATGATGGCTGTTGCTGTGGGAACCATTGTAGAGCATCTACAGTATGACAGAACTACCTCTGGAGAGGAATCTGGAACCTTGGGGGTCACCTGTATATAAAAGTGAAATGTACTGTGCCTCCGGCTAGTAGTAGACTGTGTCTGAGGCTGATTTGTGGAAGCCTGTTAAAATATTAGTGGATTTACTAATTTAGAGATCTCTGAGAATACCTGTGGAAGAATATAATCAACTGATCAGGCAGGTGCTTAACTGCTAAAGGAGACAGTTGTGATGCAGTGCTCTTTTCTGCATTCTGTAAGTGGGGCTGTAAGGGCTGTAACAGACATTTGGACTATGCATCAAGGTGTGTGTGGGGTGGAACTCTGGTTAAAAAAGGAAGGTATTTACATGGTGTCAGAAATGTGCCTCTGAAATTTTTATTTTAGTAGTGAAGTGCTGCATTACTGGACCAGTTGAGAGTAGCACCTATATGATGTTGTTTATGTAAGTGCTTACACAAGAGAGGCATATGTTGAAATACTTCAGGAAGCCTGGTCTTCTTATCAGGCCAAAGTGTTGGCCAAGAGCTGGTATGTGAGCATATGTTCAGCCTGCTGAACCAGTGGTTATTCAGTCATCTTTCTCAGTCACAGGCAAGCGTACCCATTTTGCTTATTTTTTAATAATAAGATTGAATTCTTGTTTTCCTTCCAGCTAATCACATGCATTAGATGCTTGATGAGTGTCTGCTGTTTGAAAACAGATGCAACATGGGCAAGTATGTCTGGCACAAGCCATATGGTTTAATTTTTGTCTTTATGGGAATTGAAAAAAAAAACCCTAATGCATGTAGTGAGCCAAGGAGCAGTAGAGAATATGGTGTTTCTGGAGGGTGGAGTTGCATCTCTAGGTCTGCTCGATAACCAGACTTTGCAGTTTTAATACAGAGTTTTTCTTGATTGTGGCTTCTTTTCATTTGCTTCATCCACCTACTTATAACACTGTGAAAATGAATATTTTGGGAGATTCTTTCTCACTTTCATCTTTGGTCAAAAAAAGTTTTTTTCTTCATGTTTTCTAACATCTGCTTTTCCATAAGGGTGTGTATGTGGAAAATACTCATTTTGCATGTGGGCTTAACTGGCTTTTTTGCACTTCACCATAACAAAAAGTGATTCTGCATAGACAGTTCATTCTTGATGTATTTTGTATGCCAGCACTTAAGTCTAGATTTTGAAGTTGAGTGGATAATTAACTCTGAAACTCTGAAGGTTTAAATTCACTGAATTCACATGTATATTTTATGTGGGTTTCAGTTTTTAAACCAGTTCTAAAGAACATGATTTCTAGAACAAACAAGGTCTGCTCTGCAGGAAAAAAAAATAGCTTATATTTTAAGTGTGGGTTTTGGTTTTTTTTAATATTTTTCTATTAATATATATGCTCCAAGGTCCAGAAATTCCCAAGAGCAAATGTTATATTGGGATTTGTGTTCTACTATAGGGTGCTTCTGTGGCACAAGTGTGGAGTTTTGTTTTGTTTGTTTGTTCTGTAAATTTATTTTTTCGTTGTTTCTTTTTCTGTGTGAAAAAGGCATATACTGATGTTCTGTTGTGTAACGTACAGATGGCTCTTGCACCTATAAAAATTATCAATGTACCTCTGAGTATAGGGAACTGAAATGAAATATACATTTTCATATATGTAGTGGTTATATACTAAAGTATGTAAGCATACAAGAATTTATTTAAGTATGTGCAATCTTGATCAGATAGGCTTGTGGCTTCTGAATTTGGAAATAGTTCTTGTAAGCTTGTACAGAATATTTATAGGAATTTTTCTAGGTTCCTGTCATAAGAGGAATCTGGGATGTATTAAAGGAAAAGTCTGTGTCTTAGGAACTACATAGTTTGAACAATGACTGAGTTGTTATTTCAGATTATGTGAAACTAATCTGAGATGGTCTCCCATTTGAAAAAGGTATTAGTGTTTCTCTTGTATCGTCTATAATGCTCAAGCTGAAATATGTTTGTTGTCTAGTTGCAAATAGACTATGGTTTGATAGAGTTATCTGTGTATGTTAGTATCTGAGAGCAGATGTATTGACTGTCTTTGGAAGGGTGAGGTGAGCTGTAAAGGAGCTATTATCCAGTCTTTATTTCAGTAAAATGCTTGTATTTCAGTACATGAAAAGAGGGAAAAATGTTAATGAATATCAAATTATATTTGAATTATTGGAAGTAAAATACTTGATGCTGCTGCTTAATGCAGAATTGTTTTTTGTTTGGTATGTAATTCAAGCAAAAATGACAGATTTGAAAAAAAGTCTCGTTCCATCTTTCTCAAGATAAAGTATATTTTGGAAAACAAAATGTTTAATGACTACTTTCTGCCCTTTGGCTTATTTGTTTCATGTTTGTTTTTTTTCTTTATAAAATTAAATGTCTTTCCAGATGTATATAATCTGTTCTATGTGACAACACCCAAGTAATTTATTCCGTTTTCTAGCAAATATTTTGTGTGATTCAGCTTTGAAGTCCAATTCTTTCTATGTTTAATGGAGATATTTCATTTTCTTTTTTTGCTTGAAAGGAGCTAATTAATGACACTTCCTAGAAAGATGAGATAGAATTGTTACCAAAAAAAGAGGGGGAAAAAAATTCTTGACCTTTAGTGCATAATTATTTTTAGTATCAATTCAAAAGTTGGAAAATCGCTGATGTCCTGAGAAGGCATGAAAGTGCTAGCGTAAAAGATACATCAAAGTAATTCAGTTTTTCGGAATTGAAATAAATGTGATGGAAAGAGAAACTCTCCAGATACTTAGATCTTAAAACCACTTAAGTGGAAATTTGGTTTTCTTCCTTTTTAGAAGGGTTGCATTTACACTATTGGTTCTAGAATAAATTAACTGAACAGGTTATTATTATGGTGCACCTTAGGGAATAGTAATCCATTTATTGTTTATCTCATGCTTTGGATGGATTCCATCTAGAAACTTTTACTCAATTACCTTGTGCCGTGTGAAGTATTCCAACCTGCTGCTGTAAATGTACCTCTTTAAAGTGCTGATCAACACCAAGTTATACTGATTTATGAAGAAAAGTGAAAAATAACCAGAATTTTCTTTGAAAGTATGTAGAGGAAATTGTCTTACAGTGATAGGAGATATGCCTCACAAACTGGCTTAAAATGCAGACTGACCCCTGTACAAATTTACTTGGTGTGGAAACGTGGGTAGATACTTTACTAACAAAAGGAACCCAGCAACATGAACACAGATAAAACTTGAGTAGTTCACTGGTGGAAATCTAGACATAGAAGTCTCATGTTGGTTAGTGAAGTAGTTCCTCCTTGGAGCATCCTGTATGCACTGAGAAGTTTCTTAATTTACAGAGCCTAATGTAAATGCTACCTTAGTCTTTCTTGGTAATCTTTTTCAAATCAGGGCTTTTCTTAAGACTTCATTTCAGATAGTGCTACAGGCACTGACTGTACCGTAACATGCAGTGTTGTATGTGTGATCTCTGTTCAGAGCATTTTCTGATCTTCACTGTTGTGGTATACTAATCAGTGTCTTCACCTCTCGTCTTCAGAGGTCTGCATTTTGTTGGGTATTGTGGTAAGTTAAAAATTAAAAGGAAGTGCTCAGGAAAATTAATTTAATCATTAGTACTTTCTGTAGTCTCAGTGCTCAGTCTGGTTTATCAGGCCTTCATAATAAGAACAGCAATAGTAAGAAGTGATTTGATGTTTACCTAAGGTACTGTTAAGATGAGAGGTTACTGGATTTTTTCCAGGTTGCATTTTTGAAGGCTGTTAGGATTTTTGTAATACTTGTGATTTTTTTATGTACTCCCTTGGCTGTGTCAGATGGACTGAACAGCAGGTCACACTTGTACAAAATAAATACACACAGTCTAAAATTTGCAATGTTTTGCAATCAATGTAATGAGTTAAATGGTTGGAAAGGTTGGTGTGGTTTTTTATTTTCTTTTTGTTGCTCTTCCTTTGATGGATTATAGATTAATATTGTAAATAATTTTGTTTTTAAAATAGCCTGCTACTAAAATACATGCCTTAGTTTGCAAAATTAGTGTCTTTCCATTATTTAGATGTGAAAATCTGGACAAGATTAAATTCTCTCCCCAGCCGCTTTACCTTTGTTTCTCTTCAGGCTTCTTCTGACCTTGTTTTAGATCCAGATTTCCAGGCTGGGGATGTGTCAGTGTGTTAGGCAAAATAAGAGACTTTACCTGGAGCATAAACCAATCTGAAATGAACCTGAGGTATCTGATACCTGAGGTGTTAGGCCTTTGTAGTGACTGCTTTAGTCACGCCAGTCTGGGGGCAATGAAGTTTAAATCTCTGGATTTACAGGTTGACCACTCAGTGCTCAAGTCAGTACTCTTACTTGGCAAAGCATTCATATTTGAGATATATGTTTCTCTCTAATAACTCAACAACTTAATGAAGAATGTTTGCTGAAATCTCTCTGACTTCACTTCTTTGTGAGGAGTTTATTACTTGTTTCATGAATAAAGATCTGTGGTCACTGGCAAACTCAGATGACTAAATGTTTCACAAATGGCTAAACCAAGATAATGGGATAGTTAAGGTTGTCTGTTTATTGCTTTGAATGCTTTAACAGTCTGGTCTCACTTAATTGAAGGTCAGCAGCTCATGGGAACAACCCCATTTCTCCCACTGAAGGGTCCCTTCCACGTGCTCCTAATGCACCTAGGTTGGCATAAGAGCAGTGCTTGCATAGGAGCAGTAGCTGGATTCTTGAAGTGAGTGTACCATACTAATCTGAGAGTACAAAATCTGCATCTTTCTTCAGTGGGTAACAAAGGTATCTTACTTAATAGTAAGGGATGCTATGAGGAGAAGAGAGTGGGGTTTTTGTTGTTGTATTACAGAGAGTAGAATATATACAGAACAGACTATTGTAAAGATTGGGCTACTCTAACAAGTACCGAAGAAAAATCTGAATTATTGAAACTTGTCCATATTGTGAAGCTAGGGTGCAATTCAGTAAAAAGCCCAACTTTACACAGATGAAGTTTGAATGCAATTTTCTGAATTGGTTTCCTAGTGAGAATTTGTGAAATTTTTATGCGTAACACATTCATTTATTCATTTTGACTTTTTTTCCTGATTTGTGCATGAATTTGTTAGCTTTAGGCAAGCCTATAAGGGTTCAAGCAATTTTTTTTGTTGTTGTTGTTGTTTTTGTTTTTTTTTTTTTCCCTAAAATTCAACCTGTAGTACTATCAAATTTTGCTCCTTTTTAACAAGCAGAGACCTTACTTAGCAGAGGTTGCTGGAGAGCTGCAGCTTCACACATCTGTAACTCATACCTGTTCTTATCGAGACGTGTTTGTTAGACATCAGTAGACTTAAGGTCAGGCCTGTTGCAAATTTGGTAGCTTGAGGCAAATTAATTTGGTGGAAAGAAATGTGTGAAAAGACTGAACATTTTATCCTGCTGTTTTGACTAATGCAGACTTTGACTAATTCAAGTTAGTTGTGTGTTTTTTTTGTTACTGTGTCAGTCCCTCCTTCCCTACCCTCCCCATCACATGATACACTTTGACTGGAACAAGTAGACTCTAACAGAGGTAAGCTAATGTTAATCAGCTTATAGAATTAGTGCAATTTGGTAGCAGAATGAAAAAATATAACACATCCCCTCCCAAAAACCTATTTATAAAGTAGTTTCTAACAATATATATTACTGAAGCAGTTTCTCCCACCTAGTTCCAATTTAATTGAAGTAATATTTTACTAGAAAGAGAATTAAAACATGAACAGCAGAGCTAATGTATTATCTGCATAGAAGTTATACAAATCTGCAATGGTCAAACTAGCATTACATCTACATAATGTAAAGTAGGATCAATGCTGTGCATATGTGTTCCTTACCTGCTGGAGCTACCTAGGAGGCTTCTTGGTGCATTGAGGCTGCAAGAGGTGTGGAGTTCCCTGTGCTCCCTGTGTGCTGATTTCATGGTGTTGCTGGATGTATTAATGGGACCGGGAGATGTTAAAAGCAGCTTTCCAGGCAGGAAATAGAAAACTAGTAGTTCTGTTGAAGCTGGGGACTCAGACAGACTCAGCTGTCTGTCCCCAGGGTTTGTGGGGACCTCCTCAGCTGACATAATCTGTTGTTCTCTACAGCATGTGGCTATTGGAAATGTAATAATGAACTTTGAGGCAATTATCTCAGTCCCTTTTTTTAAGAACTGAAATTTTGTTTGTTGTGGGTTTTTTGTTTGTTTGTTTGTTTGTTTTGTAATATCCTGTGTTCACAAGGGAAATGTCCAGGATGTGGATATCTAACTAAGCACAAGACAGAATGAACTTGGGTTTGGAAGACTTGGCCAATATTCAGATGCAGCCGCTGTTCACCTGCATTGCCTTGGCCAAGACTGCTTTTCTTTCCTCTGCTTTTACTTCCTTATCTACAAAATTTCAGAAACTGCAATAAAAAATGATGAATTAGATCTAAGAGTTATGGTTTTGTATATTGATATGACTTGAGAAAACTTATTATGTCACTATTTAGCAGCTAGAATTGTAATCTCATTGAATGAATGGTGAAGCTTACCCTCAATAGCAATCAGTGTGTCAAGAATAATACAGTATGTTGCAAGACAGTTGCTAGGATAGTAAGTACTTGAAAATACAATTAAAAAAGACAAAGCAGAGGAATATGTATATATTTATATATATATATAACCTACATATCAAAGAATAAGTGTGAGCTTGTTTTCTTGTGCACTCAGGTCAATGATTGCAATAGGCCTATACTTTGTACTGAATATTCATAGTTTGAATAGAAAGGCAAAAATGGGTAATTATGAAGGCAATGACATGCTTTGTCAGGCTGTGTTAAGATCCTTTGGGCTGTAACTTAATGCTGATCTAGTAGTAACATCATCATAGTGTCTCCAGCTTCATGTGAACCATAGTTTCTGATAAATGATAACGCATTCCACCGTGACATACGCTTCTTGTGTACCAGTCTTTAATGTGTTGTTCGGCTTTCCTTCATTACATATTTTCTAGCATAAGCTCTAACTAGAATAATAGTAATTGATTTTTTTTTTTTTATAATGAGGAAAGCTCTGCAAATTTTCACAGCATATCATGTACAATTCTTGCATCAATGTCGCTTGCTTGGGGGACAGCTATTTTTAGTCAAAGATAAATATCACAGGATGGATCTTCTGGCAGAAGGATGCTTTGGTTCATCACCAGAGGCAGAACAGCTTAAATGAAATCATGTTTTTGGATCTTTTTGTGTTCAGTTAGGTATTTGTATTCAAGGCATTTTCCTTGTGAACAGAGGATATTTAGAAAAGGAAAAAAAACCTGACAAACCAAACTCCACCTCAAATGCTTCATATGTGTTAGGTTTTTTATTAAGTAGAAAGTGATCAGTGGTGTTTTCTTTATATATTATTTAAAAAAAAAAAAAGAGCGGTCACTTCAAGGGAAAGGACAAATTCACCAAAACTGTAAAACTTTGATTGTATACTAACCATAAAATGGAAGTGCTGTTAAGTCACATCATGTCTGATGGGAATGCACTACACAGGTAATAGTTGCACAATTGTCCACTAACACACTGGAATGCTCATGAATTCCAAATATGACAAGAACTGTTCCTACCATTGGAGTACTGAAAGGATCTTTTCTAACAATAATCCTATTATATGTAGGAGGTAACCCACTGCATAAAGACGATTTGTACTTGTATCCTAATATGATAGAGTGAAAGGGGGAAAAAAATCATCTCTTTGTAAAAATTCTCCACCACTGTCTCCATAATCTCTACTTGAGTGAGCATCAGCCAAGTGAGAAAATGAAAAATTATAACCTGCCAAGCATCAGTGGCAAACTGAAATGAAAAAATTGTAAGTTAATAACAGTGATGCCTCAAAAAAATTGCTGGCCAATTTAACATTGCTTTATCCAAGGTCACATCTTGAAGCTGATTATTTTTAGTAATTTGCAGATGAGGACTTTCTACCTTTCTTACAGCAAGTGAAGATAAGGGAAATGCCAGGTACAATTTAAAGCTCAAGGTTATCAGTCTCTTCAGATCAGAAGTAAATCAGGTTCCTGACTTGTTTGTTTGAGACTGGGCACAAAAATATTTCCATTGTAGTGAAATGGGCACATTTATGCTATCCCTTATGGCAGCAATAAAGTCAGTGTAACAGAAAAGCTTACAATGGAGTGAGGTAGGCAAAGGTGTTGAAAGTATGAGAAACTAAAAGTTGTCAGTTTCTTCTGGAGGAGAGTCATGATAATGTTCACTTGATGACTTTTGCATAATAGTATTAAAAGGTGTTGTGTTTCATATTTTCAGGGTTTCTTAAGTAATGTGAACCTATTGCAAGCTAATACATGACATACTGTAAGTGTAATCCTGTGAAATAACCAAGCTACATTACTGGAATTAAGGATATGAAAATCATTAGTGGACTGTAGCAGCACTTAATTTCCTCCAGTGCAATCTACACAATCATTTAATGTTACAGAGTGAACCTTGCTGCAACATTTGCAAAGATTGGGCACACTGTCACGTATTTAAAATAGACCATTCTTGAACAAATGAAATGTATTGTTGGTTTGTGGAAACTTGTGCTCCAAGCTTGCAGTGCAGGGTTTGCAGGAGAAAACCCTCTGTGCTGTTGTTTTGATGTGGTTCTGTGGTCCTTTTAATGAAGGATATGCAACATCCTGATATGCTGAAGTGTACACAGTGATTCTAGGGAGATTTTGTGGTCTGTTGGTTTAAAAATCTTGTCTGTGGGTAATTGTTTTTCAGCCACCCAGTTGCTGTGCGGAGAAGAGTGCAGTGCTTCTGCCTGGCATAGAAAGTGAAGGGCACTTCTTACTGAGAGGTTGATAGAGTATCCTATTTGTAGCTGCCCTGTTTTCTAACCAAATAGGTCTTCTCTGTCATTAAAATGATAAAAATAGTCAAGCAACTCCATTCAAGGACTCTTTGAAAGCATTCCTTTTTATTCCTGTACTTGAGGGCTTTGTAAGCTAGTGCTATTCTTTGTTGAGATGGCTGAAAGTGTTGCTAGAGTGCTTTTCCAGAACAAGAGGATTAACTTGAAAGAGGTGTTACCGGCCATCAGTAATGATCACTGTGTTCAGAAACCTGGGTTGAAATCTTGGCCTCTAGAACCAAGTCTTCTGGGCATTTGCACAGTAGGAATTGGAGCTGAATTCCTGCTGTATTACCCATCCTCCTGTGGAAGTTCACTGTTGGATCACTCATGTCCTCTCTGGCTTCTGAGATCTGACAAAATCGCATCTTGAACTGTTTAATTTTTCTCGCTCTCATGCAATGCATCATATTGGGTTAGTTCAATAGCCTTAATCTAGCACTTGCTCAATGAAAACTGTGAATATATCAATCAATACTTATTTCAGTAAATGCAAAGCAAAATGAAAATTCTTTTGATAATTGCTGTCCATTTCGTTATCTCTTTTTTAATCACAGAACTGTCTCTTAAAGTTTGCACACTTCTTTAAACTTTGTAGCCTGTCTGCTTCCATATACATCAGACTGATGCCAGCAGCTTTCTCCTCTCCTGAACAAGGCTACTTCCATCTATTGCATTAGGTTAATCTGCTGCATTCCTGCAGCAGAAGGAAGCTGAATCTTTCCTGACATATCCAGGCAGCTGTGGCAGGCAGACCTCTGGACCTAGGAGCAAAAATTTCAGGGAATATGAGACTTCAAACTTGATGCTTTATTGCTGTGTTAGTTTTATTCCTCAAAAGCAATATTGCTTTAGGATATTTGCAATGCAGGCAAAGCAGCGACACTTTAGTATTGCCATTCTCTAGCATCACTTAATCTTCCCATCTAGTGTTATGTGATGTCTAATATCCAGACTCTGACAGGGTGTGCTCTGTCTCAGGCCACACAAAGCAGCAGCTGTTGGGTTATGTTCACGTATGAAGTGAAATTTCTCCACTGAGCTCTGTGATATTTTCCCTGTTTATACTAAGGCTGCTTTCTGTTTATGCAGGAAAGTGTGTATCTATGTGTAATATTTCTAAGTATATATGGTCTCATATATACACCCTTTCCACCATTTTTATGGCACTATAAAGGAGTCAAGATTAAATTCCTCCCCTTTTATGTAAAACATACCTCTAGTGATATTTCCCTGGTAATGGTTTTCTTTTAATGTTGCAAATATTAACAGGTGAGCAGAAGGAGCAAAGCATAGGGAAGATAAATACCTGTGCACACCTCGGCATGAATTTTTCTTAGTACTTTGCTGGACAGAACTGGACTAGTCCCATTCTACTGTTTATGTCAGCAGTGTTGTTTCAGATGCTTTATTCTGCCCCCCCTCCATGGGATTGAAATGACAGGACACAACTTTCTTGTGCTTATATGCATATGGCCATCTATATGGATGCTTAGTACTTTGTGGATGGAGGAGACAGCATCTGTAGCTTATAACGTCCAGTCATAAAAGTACAGATCTTTGCCAGCTAAGAGGGAGTGCAGCAGGCTGTACTCAAAATCAGGTCATTTTTGGTTGCTGTTGTGAAAAGATAGAGCTTGATTCTCCTCTTTGCTTTTCAGGGAGCTTAATGCTTTTGTGCTGTCTTCAGCCAAATGTTGTTAATAGGTTCTATAAAGGGAACTTCTGTGCAAAGATTGCTTTAGCAAAGAAATTGGATGTAGCAAAAGTGGGCTTTACCAAGAAAAAGGTAAGGTTAAAGCAAGTATTTAGACCTCTTTTTTTTTTTTTTCCTTCCTCAAACCATTCAGAGTAGGTAAGGGCCACTGAGCACAAATTAACACTTTAAAACAGAGTAACAAAGCTGCACTTTTTTCCTGCAGAAATCTAGAACACAAGCATCAATTGATAAACACCTATTTTAATAAAGCCTCTCTTGTGGCAGGTATTTCTGTGTAAGGGTTCTTGATTTGTATTGTGTGAGAGATCCAAATTGTTCATTTAAATTGACCCTTCTGATCTTAAAATGGATGTAAATGTTTGCAGGCTGTTGTTTTTTTGTTTTGCTTTCTTCTGAAAACATTGTTTTAAGGCAGCTTGCCCTCTGATTATACTGTTTTTTTCTGGTAGGCCTGCTATTTTCAGAAGCTGATAGTGAAATTATGTGAGAGATTTAAAATAGATTTCCTTTTTGAAGCTTTTGTACTTCAGATTATTAAAGTGTGCAAAAGGAGTTCCCTGACCCATTACAAAATAATTCTTCTGCCAATAGAAAACACAAGGCATTCTGATGACACTTGTAATTGTAGTACTTCTAGAATAATTACCCTGGTAGTTAATTTTCATATTGTTAGAAATCATATTTGCATGTTATATTTAATTGAAAAAGGCATACTTTGCTCTGTGCACATCAGGAAATACTGCTTGGGTTTAACTTGAGAGCAAATGTATATTTACGTCATATTTAAGCAAACATATAGCCCTCTGAAAGAATGCATTTTAAGATCACTTACATGTGATACAACATCCCTATACAACTGCATTTTTCCAAGTTACAGCAAGTTGAAGTAGTGGTGGATATTGAATACTTAGGTGTTTATCCAGCATATCAGATTCCAATGGTTATGAAGTTTTGAATTGTGCCAGAAACCAATTCGTGGTCAGGTTTTGGCATCTGTATCCTCACGTTCATTTGCTGATGTTGCCTCTTTTCAGTTAAATTACTTTAGTACCAGGTGAAGTTCTAGCTCAATACTAGAAAAAGTAAATAGATCTCACAACTTTGAACAGTTGCCCTTTATTTAGATTTTGCTATTCTTCACCCTGAACTATTACTGAACATTCCTTTGGCAAAGAGACGATTGAACTTTTCATATGTAACTGAAGACACCTGGTTAACGAAGTGCCAAAGCCTGAAGTAGGAAGGACAACTCTGTGGAGGATGAAGAATAAAGATAAAGGAGTGGTGCACTGGCACAGAATGAAAAATCAGATTCATTAGTAAAGTTAAAAAAAACACAACAACCCAACAACAAAGTTCAGACAGTGATGAACTAGAACAAGCACAGCTTTTCCTGGGGTGATCATGGGCATTTTAAAAGGTCTTTTGAATAGACATCAGCTTGTATTTTGAGGTTAAATTACCCCAGTGAAAACAATTTCTTTGTGTGCTTTCTGGATATGTAGTTTAGTCAGGCCATCTTGGAAAGAAGCCTGGGACAAACATGTACATTTTCTTGATGTGATTCCTTTGTTTCACAAGTGCGGGGAAAAGGCCTGTGGTCATTCTATCAAGTGGGAAGGAACTACCTAAAGCATGTGGTTAATACTAGATTTTTCTGCACTTTATTTACCCTGTAATATTATTGAGGTTAATGATTATTTTTTTTTTTTAATTCAGAGCTAAAAATACTGTCCAGAGTGTGAAACAATTGTTAAATTAGCAGTTGTTAATATGCAGTGAGCTCAAGTCGAAATCGGGCTGGGTGTAGGAGAATTCTTAGTACATGGAAATCAGTGTTACCATGTGACCTCATTTTTTCCCATTATGTTATCTTGTAAAAGCCTTCTGCTTAACAGCTCTGTATAGTGATTTATGTTTCAGACAGCTTCAGGTACTTGTTTTCTACACTTCTGAATCCTTCGGCTATGCCTTGTCATCAGATAGACAAAATGCTGCTCTCTCTGAGCACTGTGTGAGGCTACCCCGGTTTAACTTGTGATATGGCTACAACTGGAGTGAAGGTTTTGTTGTATAAGCAGAACTGGGGACTTGAGTGAAACTCCAGTTTGTATATCCAGTGGGTAGTCACTGGATAGGAGCTCATTTTGATTGTTACCAATCTGGGTGGTAATCTTTCAGCAAGTAGAAGCTGCTGAACTAGCCAGTCTTCCTAAGCTGTTAATATGTCTTTTTAGGGACTAAATTTAAAAAATGTAGTGTTTCTTCCAGCAATGTATACTACTATTTATTTATTTAATTAATTAATTATGTGTTCAGCATAAAAATATGTGTGACCTTGGTTAAAAAAAAGGAAGAAAAGTACATGATCAAATTTCAGTGCATGAAAGTACACCTGAAAAGTTAAATAAAAATCCTTTCTGGCAGATTAAGACTTCTGCCTTTCCCCTCCCTTTTAAACACACTCTACATGATGCTTAAGCTTTCAAGTCAAAGTTACGAGGTGCTTTTTCCAGGCTTGAGTCTGAGAATGAGACCCGAACCAGGACAATAACAAAATGACACAAAGATTGACTTCACTGTGCTTGCTGGATGAAGTGTAAACTGCTGAAATATAAATCCTATATCCTGGGATTTCACTGCCTGCTGGAACTAATCTCATTAACTTAAAACCACCTGAGGCTTAAAAGAGATATACACTGCTGTGAGAAATTATATTTATCTCATCCTAGGGGGGAAATCCTTTCCCTCCCCCAGTTTACCTTACTTTTGACTTTGTCAGTCTTGAATTACCAGGTCATTTCTCCCCCATGGGAAAGTTGTCATAGCTCTCAGCAATGCAGTTACTGTACTGAAGTTCTCTGCTATATGAATGCTGAGATCGCTGTTCAAGGTTTTTCTTCTTAAATAATTTCCTAAAGAAAACAAAGCCTGGAAAAATAATAGGGTAGCAGTTTACTTGAAGTTCCCCTAGAGTTACAGGAAGAGACTCTAGAATTAAAGACATGGCATAAGGAAACAGCGTATTGAAAATATTTAGGTGTTTATTGCTATTATAAACTAGATACTGAGTTTTCTTCAACCAGTGCAGTTTTAAGAGGTTGGTTGCTTCTAATAGCTGGTAGTTGGATGCAGGAATTTTGATTTCCAGTTTGCAGTTTTAAATCCAATGAATGTTTCCACTGAGAGCTGTGTAGTTGTGTGGTTGAGGGCTGCAGTCCCATTTGGATAGAGACTCCATGCCAAATCTACATTCAAGATTGAAATATAAGCAGTGGAAATGATGTGGAATGATTTTGGGTTAGGTCTTATCTGATAGTCCTGTTGGACTTTGCAACAAGGCAAAATGACCTTATTCAAGTGTCTTTTAAGGTTTGTCTACCTATGAAAAAAAGAAAAATCAATTTTGAGTTATCCATTAAACAGTCCAAACATAGAAAGATATTATGAAAAATTACATTAAAGCTGAGCTAGCTTTCAAAACCAAAAGTGAAGGCCTGTATGCAGGAAGCCTGAGACAGTGAAAGCTTTTTGTGCTAAGCCCTGGCTCTTGGTGTGTTGCTTCCAGAAGGGGGCCAGGAGTACATTGGTATTGTGAAGGTGAAAGTTCCTTACGGTGAAATGGAGATACCAGTTTCTATGGTTTAGAGAAAAGACCACTGAGAAAACTACACATGATTTCTGCAAAATCCAGTTAAGCTCTAAAGATGATTTGTAGATTTGAAAGATGAGTCTGTCAAAGTTCAACACTAATAGTGCCTTATTAGCCCTAGGTCACTGTCTTAATGACTAGCCATTTAAAATGTCCTCTACTGATAGAAAGTTCCTTTGCAACATTCTTGTCCATCAGTATGGAAGATGAAGAAAATGTTTTATGTTTTCAGAATGTGCTTCTTCCCCATTATGACAAGCAGAAGTGTTGCGTGCTTCAGATCATTTGATAACAGGTATGCTGTATGTTGGATCCTATTTCCCCTGTGAAAATCATGGAGTTTGGACAGCAGTAGTCTCATCGCAGGCCACGTGAACATGTGCAGAGGATGTTTCCCAGCATTGAAAACAGGATAAGTTTATACATTTCCAGTACCCAGAGGGGCTTGTTTGTCTCCTAGTTTACCCTCAAAGCAACCCTGTTGTTTCAAGGGGGTTGATTGGTGTATAGGTTAGTCTAAACTTGACTGAGCTGTTATGATGGTGAAATTCAGTGCTTGAGGTTATCATCAGAATTTAGAAAGAACAGACAGGATGAAGATTGGGTTGGGGAGGGATAGTAGGATGATTTTTGGTTTGGAAGAGTATTACTTATTTCTGTTTGTGTACAATTAATGCTTGATTTAGCAGTGTCTAGTAACAGATGGATGTGAACTCTTTTCAGGGTTAAAGGAAGAACAGCTATGGGGGACATTACTGTGGGGATATGTTACAAACTGCCTGATCAAGAAGACTCTGTGAATGAAGCACTCTATAAACAGATAGGAACAGCCTTATGCTTGCAGGCCCTTGTTCTCATGGGGGGCTTCAACCACCCTGATATCTGTTGGAGGGACGGTACAGCCTCGCACCAGCAATCCAGGAGATTCCTCGATTGTGTGGAAGACAACTTCCTTCTGCAAGTAACAGAGGAGCTGACAAGGAGAGGTGCCATGTTTGACCTCGTGCTCACCAACAGGAAGGGGCTCGTTGGAAATGTGACACTACAGGGCAGCCTTGGCTGTAGCGATCATGAGATGGTCGAGTTTGTGATCCTTGGGACAGTGAGAAGAGCATGTAGCAAGAGAGCAGACTTTGGCCTCTTCAGGAGCCTGCTTAGTAAGGTTCCATGGGATATAGCCCTAGAGGGCAGGGGGGCCCAAGACTGTTGGTTGGTATGCAAGGATCACCTGCTACAAGCTCAGGAGCATTGTGTCC
This sequence comes from Melopsittacus undulatus, assembly GCF_012275295.1. Taxonomy (NCBI): domain Eukaryota; kingdom Metazoa; phylum Chordata; class Aves; order Psittaciformes; family Psittaculidae; genus Melopsittacus; species Melopsittacus undulatus. The sequence continues at coordinate 42,736,818 of NC_047532.1, forward strand.
TGACTAGAAGGAAGTGCAGCAGGAGGGCCAGGAGACCTCCTTGGATGGGTAAGAAGCTGTTGAGGAAAATTTGAGGGGAAAAAAGAGGCTTATAAAAGGTGGAAGCAAGTACAGGCTGCCTGAGAAGAATACAGGGATGTTGTCTGGGAAGCTAGGGACCAGATTACGAAATCTAAGGCCCAGTTAGAATTAAACTTGCCTAGGGATGTGAAAGATAACAGGAACGGATTCTATAGGTACATTGCAAATAAAAGACAGACTAGGGACAATGTGGGCCTCTCCAGAAGCTATCAGAACTGGCTACCCTGAATTTGGAGAAGGTTGAGGTTCTTAATGACTTCTTTGCCTCGGTCTTCACTGGCAAAGGCTCTGACCACACCATCCAAGTCTTGGAAGGCAGACACAGGGACTGTGAGAATGAAGACCTTGAGCCCACTGTACATGAGGATCTGGTTTGAGACCATCTTAAGAGCCTGAACGTGCACAAGTCCATGGGACCTGATGAAATCCATCCGCAGGTCCTGAAGGAGCTGGCAAATGAAGTTGCTAAGCCACTGGCCATAATATTTGAAAAATCATGGCAGTCAGGTGAAGTTCCTGAAGACTGGAAAAAGGGAAATATAACCCCCATTTTCAAGAAGGGGAAAATGGATAACCCGAGGAATTACAGACCAGTCAGTCTCACCTGTGTGCCTGGCAAAATCTGGGAGCAGATTCTTTTGGAAGGCATGCTAAGGCACATGAAAAACAACAAGGTGCTTGGTGACAGCCAGCATGGCTTCAGTAAGGGGAAATCCTGCCTGACCAATCTGGTGGCCTTGTATGAGGGGGCTACGGAACTGATGGACAGGGGTGGAGCAGTTGACGTTGTCTACCTGGACTTGTGCAAAGCATTCAACACTGTCCCACATGACATCCTTGTCTCTATATTGGAGAGACATCAATTTGATAGGTGGACCACTCAGTGGATAAAGAAATGGCTGGATGGCCGCACACAAGGAGTTGTTGTCAATGGCTCAATGTCCAGATGGAGACCAGTAACGAGTGGTGTCCCTGAGGGATCGGTGTTGGGACCGGTCTTGTTCAACATCTTTGTCGCTGACATGGACAGTGGGATTGAGAGTGCCCTCAGCAAGTTTGCCGATGACACCAAGCTGTGTGGTTCAGTTGATACGCTAGAGGGAAGGAATGCCATCCAGAGGGACCTTGACACACTTGTGATGTGGGCTGACGCCAGCCTTATGAAATTTAACCATGCCAAGTGCAGGGTCCTACACCTGGGTGGGAGCAATCTCAGGCACAGGTACAGGTTGGGCAGAGAAGAGATTCAGAGCAGCCCTGTGGAGAAGGACTTGGGGGTGTTGGTTGGTGAAAAAGTGAACATGAGCCAGCTTCAGTGTGTGCTCGCAGCCCAGAAAGCCAACCGTTTCCTGGGATGCATCAAAAGGAGCGTGACCAGCAGGTTGAAGGAGGTGATCCTGCCCCTCTGCTCTGCTCTCGTGAGACCTCACTTGGAGTTTTGTGTGCAGTTCTGGTGTCCTCAACATAGAAAGGACATGGAAGTGTTGGAACAAGTCCAGAGGAGGGCCATGAGTATGATAAAGGGGACTGGGCCACCTTGTGTATGAACAGAGACTCTTCAGCCTGGAGAAGAGAAGGCTGTGTGGAGACCTCATAGCAGCCTTCCAGTATCTGAAGGGGGCCTATAGGGATGCTGAGGAGGAACTCTTCATTAGGGACTGTAGTGAGAGGACAAGAGGTAGGGGGTTAAAACTTAAACAGGTTAGGTTTAGATTGGATATAAGGAAGAAGTTTTTTACTGTAAGGGTGGTGAGGCACTGGAATGGGTTGCCCAAGAAGTTGTGAATACTCCATCCCTGGTGGTGTTAAAGGCCAGGTTTGATAGAGCCTTGGGTGGCATGGTTTTGTGTAAGTTGTCCCTGCCCATGGCAGGAAGGCTGGAACTGGATGAGCTTAAGGTCTTTTCCAATCCTAATTAGTCTATGATTCTGTGATTCTAACTGTAAGATAGTGTTTCCAGCAGTTAGTAACAGCTCAAGTAATTTTTGTGGTGCAGATAATCAGGAGTGTAGTGCTTATGTGTTGTGATTTGTTCAGAAGTCTGAGTTTGTTGATAAATGGTACAACAGTTTATGGGGTGAACTTTAATTTTATATGGAAGGCAGTTAAATTCTGAATTTGAAGTTGAAAAATGAAGAACAAAATACCTTAAGTACTCAATTGTTTTAATGGACTCCAGTGTTCCCTGATATGTAACTATCTTTGAACATTCAAGTCATGTAGTCTGTTGATGTGAATGCCCCATTAAAGGTATTCCAAGGACTGCACTGTAATGCAGATGGGGAAATGGTTCAGTGCATTCATGTGACTGGGTAGGAAGCCCATGTAACTTACCTGGCCTGTATAGTGCTAATTATGTGTTGTGATCTTGTCTGGATGTAAGTGATTTTGGCCCAGTGGCTTTGTTTAATTTAATTGAGCAGTGAATAACTCAGTGAAGGTATAAACAATTATGCATATCGTCTTTCTAAAAAGAGCAACATGCTTGCTGGACTCTAATGTCACAGTCCTTTTCAGTCCTGCCTAAATAAGTACATCGTATTCTAGTTCAGTGATGGACAAGCTGTTAATTCTTAAACTAGCTAAGGAGTAGGAACCAAACACCTTGAATGATTTATGGGTTTTCTTCCTAAGCTTGTTTCTGTTTTGTAACCTTTAAAATGTGGGTTTTATGAGTGGTATCATTAAAATTTATACTCCCTTTAGTATGTGATGTTAGCCATTATTGCTCTGCTATGCCTCCACATCACCTGTGTGAATTATAAAACAGCCTTCCTTGGAGCTAAGTAGTATTTATTTTTTTTTCCTTGCTAGAGTAAATGCATGTGGAGTTCATTATTTTTCACTGGTGCTCCCATACTGGAGCAGAGGTCAGAATCTGGCCTTTTCTGCTTTCTGTCCAAATGAGAAAGGTTGCCAGGAGTAACTGTGTATTTCTAAGAATGAAATATGAAGGGTCTTTTAACTGAGAGATTTGATACCAGTCAAAAGAAACTGACAGAATTTGTTTTGAAGTGTACTATATATTTTGTTAACTCAGATTGATATGCTCAGTACGTGATTTTATGTTGTGCTAGGCTTTCTTAGGCTAATTTTAAAATGTTTTTATAAAAAGTGAATCATCAGTAAGAGAAAATACAAGCTAATACTGAAGGTGAATCATAGTCCTTTGTTTCTATCTATTGAGACTTTTTTAAAAAGGATCTTCTATACCAGGAAGGATATTGCAAAAGACTTCAAAATTACATTTTTAGTCTGCATTCTCAACTTGAAGGTGCCAGAAATGTTTCTTTTACCATAGTTTGCCATACTATAAAAAGTTGTGAGCTTTTTTGAAGGAAATAAATCAAGATGTTTTTTCTAATACCCAATCTAAACCTCCCCTGCACACCTTGAGGCCCTTTCCTCTTGTCCTGTTGTGTCCTCTTGCTTGTTACTTTGGAGAAGAGACCAGCCCCTAGCTTGCTACAGCCGTTTTTAAGGTAGCTGTAGAGAGGAATAAGGTATCCCCTCAGCCTCCTTTTCTCCAGGCTAAACAACCCCTGTTCCCTCAGTTGTGCTTCTTAAGGTTTGGACTACAGACCCTTCATCAGCTTTGTTGCTCAGAAGAGCTAGGATTGCGTGCAAAGAGCTAGGATTCAAGGTGGTCTTGCTTGCTTTTTTTTTTTTTTGTTTTTCTTTCCCATCCCTCCTGCCACAAATCTGATTGTTGTAATAACAAATGTTTTAATGATGTTAACAGAGGATAAAATACTCATTTCAGTGCAGCCTGAGGCTACCATGATATATTCAGTACTGTTTTCTGGTTCAACTAAAAGATATGGGATATATTGCTAGAAAACACATTTGAGCAACACTGAAGTGTTATTGTTGGAAACCTTGAGAATAAAATGGGTCAGGTTGGAGGTATTTCAGAATAAATGCACTCAGGCATTAGATCCTCCTCCAGTATAATCTTCCTGAAATATCTGGTATCATGCTCCGCATTGTTACAGTTCATAAAATTACCTGTCTGCTTCCTAGAGTAGGAAGGGATGCTCTGTGGACTTGTGCTCTTTCCTACTGTCAGTTAAGGTCTGTGCTGAGAGTCTTCTCCCCTCATCACACAGTGCAACTAGACTTTGATTAAAGTAATAGTATCAAGTTGAAGTTTAATTTGCTCTGTGCTACTTATACATATTTAAAATTGTGGTAGGCTTCATAAATGTCAGTGAGATAGTGAAGAAGATAGAAAGAAGAGCTGTGATGCTGATTAGAGAAGGCCGAGTAGAGTTTTTCATAGGGTTAATGCTTTTCAAATTGGAGGATGTAAGATTGAAAGTGAAGGGCATACTCCTCGTTGAGGGAAAGTGGTAGAGTGGTCCTAATGCAGAATCTCATTAAAGCAACTGTCACGATTCCTCTATTTTACCGTCACTTCCCCTATTCTGTGAGAGTCAACTGTCGTTTTGAGTGAGCATACTGCCAAAGAGGCATTTACAAATAAATGAAAAATGTCACAATTGATTTTGCTCCTTTCAGAGTACTCTGTGTCAGCTTTGTCACAAACCCTTTGTTATTCTCTTTTTCAGATCTGTCGTCTGGACATTGGAAATATCTTTGGTTCTGGGCTTCTTCCTGTTGACCCAGGGTAAGCTCCCTAGATTATGATTTTTTGTTAACATATGTGCAACATTAAAATACAATTGACTTTTCAGTGCTTATAAAGGATTAAAATGCTAGAAACTCTTACCAATTACCTGATGAATGTGTATCAAAGCTGCATAACACAGTCCACACTGGAGAATGCAACTAACCTAACAGATTTATTCCTTAGTTTCTTCTACAGATGTATTTGTGAATTATGGTAAGTACTTTGCCAGTGTTGCATGTGGTGGTAGTAGCCACATAAAATATATATAGCTGTGTGGTTTTGTTTGTTTCTGAAGAATATATTCTTCTAAATTGATAGTGTTATTTCCGTAAATATTTACAATATCTCATTCTCTTCAATGTATGCTATATGGTTATTATAGAGCATATTGCTGCTTGCAAACGTATCGAAAGGTAAGCTGTTTTTCTTATGTATTTGCTGGCTGCGTAAGTGGGCCTAATGGACAATATCAGTAAACCCCTTTTAGCACTAAAGTGTTAGCATAAGAATGGGTATCTGTATATTTCATTATAAGAAATACTTGAGATAGTTGAGATACAGCAAAATATCTCAACTACTATCACTTCTAATAAAAAAAAAAGTCTTAGTTGTTTTCTCCTTGAACTTTAGTTTTGGGATAGCAATCAAAAATACCTGGAGTGTTTGACTAAATCTTCTGTGAAAGAAACTTCATTAACTTGTATGGAAATGCCCATGATACTTTAAATAAGGAGTTGGAGGTTTTTAGTGACAGATGTAGTGCTACGCTTGAGTAGTTTTTGTCTTTTTTGCATTTTATGTGATGGCCAAGAAGTGTAACCTGCATATAGTAATAGGACAAGTGTTTACCATTTTCTACTACATTAAAAAAATAAATTTGCACTATATAGAAATATTTTGTGATGTGTCGTGTCAGTATATCTAAAGGGATTCTTCAACAACGGCAATCTGGCAAACAACATGAAGTCTCTTTGTCAGTGCATGTTATTTTTTTCGTAGTGTATTTTAAAAAGTTGCTTCATTTTATCACTATTGCTAATAACAGATTTTGAGAGAAAGATAAGAACTGAAGAAAAACACAGTGGTGTCATTTCTGTACTTTGGAAACTCCCAGGAAACCCAGGAATGAATAGGACTTTGAGGGAAAACAAGAAGAGTTTACGGTGTCACGTGCCCTGTATACAGGTTTCTATTTCTCTTTCATCTGGGGTTGTATTGTACCTGGATTAGCTTTACCCTTACTGCAGCAGAAACATCTTTCCATTAGTGTATGCTTATTTATTAGCTGTTTGCGCATTTTTAGTGTTACACTCACAGCCAGCTTTTACAGTTCTGGTATACCTGTGTCTTAAAACTAAATGTGTTAGGGTTTTGGGTTTTTTTTTTTTTTTTTGTTTTTTAAGAAGTTTTAAAATTAATATCTAAAATATCTGTTAACTTCCCTGAAAGTCTTGAATTTTTATTTTTCTTTAACTAGAAATCATAACCTGTTATTTCTGTACTGTAGTACACACTCATTTGTACTTTGGACTCTCTCTCTTGTTTACATGTTAGTACAAACTTTGGGCCAAAGCTTTCGAAGGCAGTCCCTAATACTAAGTTATCAGCAGTGGGCTGCCCAGCCTTGCTTTACTTCTGTTGTATTAGAAAAAAATCTGAGATTTGAATCTAGTACAGAGACAGAAGATGGATTCTGGCAGTTTGAAAACTGATGACATAATTTCAATGGCTAAACCAAACAGTTCAGGGCTGTTATATTTGTGTAATTATTATTGTTGCTGTAAATAAAGAGTAAAGAAAGGAAGGAAAACCTAGATGAAAATGAAGTAGAGCTCAACACTGTCAGCTATATGCATCCCCAAAGCTCCACTACCTGTTTGATTTTTATCAGTACGGTTCCTCATTGCCATGGCTGAGCGAGTTGGTTTTAGGTGATTTGATACTCAAAAAGGAATAATGAGGTAAAATGTGTTTTACTTGTTGTTGTGGCAGAGTAGTCAAGGTTGAACCACTTAATTTTAAGGGTTTGGACAGGGCAAAGAAATGGCTAATCTCTTGCTTAATTGATCATTCTTCCACTGTTGTCTCTAGCTCTAACGAGTTAATGATGGTCAGAGAGATTAACTATCAGAAATCCCCCAAACGGTACAGGAAAATACTATGAAGTAGCTTAATGGTGAAGTACTTTAACTGCTGCTTAATCAGCAGAGCAAGGGCAGGGGAGGAAGTTCACATGCTGACCCCTGGGTTCCAAAAAAGTCTTTAGTCAAAACAGTGATTCCAAATACAGGTAGTATGTTCATCTATGCATAGTATATTTGAGTGTGGAGGGGAAGTGTCTTTGACTACATTTCCTCAAGTCCTTATTTTAACAAAAGCATCTTGGGAATATTTCCAATGCTCAAAGCATCAGCTGGACCTAATGCATTTTAATTTTTCCCTATGAAATGGTAGTATTTTTGTAAGGAACAAATAATTATAATTATTATTGTTCCCAAGTAAATATGCCTACATATAGGTTTACATTACTCTTAAGAAAATCAATGAATTGCCATTGAGTGAATAGTATTGGCTCTATTTGATAAGCATGTCCTTGGGCTTCTTTACAAATTATAGCTATCATTAATGAGAGTTGAACAAAACACCTATGAGTCTCCTGTAGTTTGATGTTATGTAGCTAGTTCTGTAGCTAGAAAGAAGTTATGCAAACTTAACCTTGATTCCAGTGGTGTTCATTAGAGCCAAAATGTCACACAATGTTTTCATACAAAGGAAGCAAATGCAGTCTTTCCACAAGGATCTGCAGTTAGGGGTTTTCCCCTTATTTTCCACTGTCATGGGGAAGAATTCAGTTCAGTATTCTTGAATTGGTTACAGAGACATAATTATGTTTTTTAACACTGGTATAAACTTGACTTGCATGCAGGAGGTAGATTGTGACAACCTGTGCTATACTAAAATGACACATAAGTAGAGAATGTTTTCATCAAGTGAAAAGTTTTGTTGTTTAAAGTTGATCATCTTTAGAGGTGCCATAAAATAAGACCGTAACATAATCCTTCTCTATTGCATATTAATTCCATAGAGGGATGAATTAATCTTTTCGGATTGCAGTAGTGTATGGTTGACCATGGAAATACTATAGAACTATAAAATGATCTGTAATACAAAGTATATTTTTTCTAGGCTAGCATACTTATTTAATAAAACTTTATAAATGGCTCAAAATTCTAGTGATTTTTGTGTGAAACAAACAGGAAGTGAAAGTATTGGTTTTAAAATTAAAAGTTGACATGGAATGATGTGTACTTTGCCTTAAAGAAACTCTGTCAGCTCACAGAGTTGTTCCCCTGCTCATAGCAGGAATTCTGAAACCAATGATTACATTATTGTCTTTTTATTGAGCCCGTATAGGGCATCTTTCTGGTTGCATTATGAGGTGTGTCACACTTGAAAGGTTCTTTCCAGCCCCAAAGACTTGTGTGTTTGTGCTGTATTTCAGTTTATACTTATCATTTTAATTAATTTGGACATTAACCCTTCCTTTATTAATATTTTCATCATCAGTGGTGGAAGTTGTTAACAAGGCCCTGGCCTGTTATATCCTGATATAAGGCCCTTTTCTTTAAGAATAAACTAGACCTTGAGATGTAGTTAGCTATGGCAAAGGCTTTGGGAATGTGCAACAAAAAATCAGAGGTCTAAGGAAACACTGAAATTAAGCTCAGCCTTGACTACCTTTATCAGGTTGATACTTCTGTGTTCTTGTAGGAAGTTACATGCATTAGCACAAAGAAGGGCAGTAGTGGCTCCATACATGTGAATTAGAGCGAATGACTCATTTGTGTAACACTATAGTCAGCCTTTAGTTGCAGGCAATGTACCATAATCACTATTTGATTAGTTGATAAATTAGTCTAGAGTAGTGTGCAGAATGAATTTTCAAAGTAGCCAAGGTGTATGATAATTATTTCTCACATGAATATTGGAAAATTAAAGAAAATACGGAAGCTTAAGGAGATCCTTCTGATCCTGCTGTTGTTCAGGGAAGAAGTGTAGTATTTAGCATCCCATGGGCTTTTCAGTATACTTTATTCTTTAAAACTGTGCTGCTCTAGATGTACCATATCTAAGTTCAAAAGTGAGTATTTCCTATGTCTTAAGACCTACAAAGGAGATAATTGTCTAGGGAGAGTTTTGACATTTGTTTTAATGGAACAAGGATCAAGCATGAATGGTAGGTTAGCATGACATTTAAAATTGATTAGCAATACTGATCAGTAAATTGAACTATTCAAGTGGCTAAGATTCTCCTTTTTGTAATGTATTCTCAGTTCTGTATAATTTTCTGTTTTTTTAATTATTGTATATTCAAATTTTAAATTTTATTAGGAAGAATATGGCTATACCTGTATGAATAAACCATCCTCATCCTGTTGATGTTGATGACCAAGCTCTGATGGATTTCAATAGCATTATGAATCTGTCTGCTGGAGATTCAGTTTTATATGCATAGATGCAGTACTGCTCAAAGCAAAATATTTCACAGTTCTAGTATGAACACTTTCAGTGCTCTAAGGCATCTCAGTGATTATGGAAAAGAGCTTGTTTCCACCAAGAGAAATATTTTACAATGGTTTTATTTTCACAAAAGCTAAAGCCATAACTAAGAAATGATGACCCAATTTTTGATTAAAAAAATCAAATCACCCAGCTTCCCTCCCCCAGCAAAACACCTGCACAGCAAATAAATAATATTGTGATTAAATTACCTGATGTTTCAGCTTCAAGAAGGAGAATATCTAATAAGTGAGGCTTGCAGAAAATTGAACTTAAAAGCCTGAGATTTCAATGAATTGTTTAAAGACAGGGTGGAGGGTCTGGAAGATAGGCAGGTCCGACTTCTTGGTAAGCTTCTCTTTCATGGTTAAGTATTCCTGTTGTTTTCACCTCTGCTTCTCCAAGTCCACCTGTTTTATCAAAATCAGCTATGCCTGTTGTCTTCTTAAAACACTCTGCCCTGGGTGTAACTGACTTTTTGCTACTGCAGACCTTATGGATTTCTTCTGAGTTCACTGTGTAACATTTGCTATGAGCTTTGTATTAGCAGTTACTTTTACAAAGTATGACTTTTTCAGTTAAATAGGATCTTTCATCCTAGTCAGTGCTATCAGTATTTTAGACAACAGCTGTATGAATATATTTCAGAGTATCTTTCAGGAAAGGATGGATTGTATTTCAGAAATACAGTTTTATGATCTCAGTTTACTTCATCTTAAATACAGTTTTATTGGTGCATGACTTCAGAACATTTCCTTTAAAACGTAAGATGATGTTTCTCCGCATTCTCCCATTTATGAAGTACTGTACAAAAAAACCTAAATTCACTTTTTTTTTTGGCTCCTTCCCTTTATTGGTGAAGGTAATAAACACATTCTATTCCTTTTTGGATCTCCTAAAACTTATTCACTCCATTTTCTTTGCTTTTCTATGTCTGTGCTCACATCTTACGAGGAAGAGAACTAATGGATATACACACAGAAAAATCCACCTACTAGACACATTTTGAGACATGAGTAGAAATAAAGGAAAGGATTAGGGCAGAATTAAAGAGATTATCAGAGACTGAGAAGATGATGGGGGACATAGTCCCTCGTGTTTTACTTTTGAATAGTTTGGTGGTTTTGCAGTGTTTGTAAGAATACATTTGCAATAAAAAGGGAGAGCACCTTGTTTTGTAGCTTTTACAGTGATACTAATTCCTTCAACTAAAAGGGAGAAGCTTGCTACCTTTCTTTTTCCTGGTGTTTTTAATTCTTGTTTTTCCTGTACCTTAAGATCAGCTGAAGCTTGACAAATGCTGGTGTTCTTACAACTTGTCTTCAAGCTGTACTTCAGATTGCCTCCCTTTGCAATAAGAAATATCTGTTCAAATGTTACAGTTTCTTTATGATAGGTATTTCAGATACCTACTGCTGAATAAATAAAACTGCCTTCCTAGCTTAAGGAGACTGAGATGTTTTTTCATTTATTTCTCAAAATCTGTTGCAGTACAGAATGTAGTTGGTTGTCATAATAAAGAAGGTGGCCTGGCATTGAAATGAGAACATAATTAAAATTATTTTTACTTTTCTCAGGACTTGGAACAAACTGTTACTTAAACCTTTTCTTAGAGGTATTACACCTAACAAGCTCTCTTGAGAGAGATGGTGGCAAAGCAGCTAAGCTGTCAACAAAAATACCGAATGGCAGCATTCCCTGGGGTTTGCTTAAGTTTGAAAATAGATAGGAACTGTGAAGAAATATAATGCAGTCTGGTAAGGAAGTTGCAGTATAACTCCAGTGGTCTCAGACACAGTAATGTACCAGTATAAAAATCTCATATTAACCTGGAATATAGGTAACATCATAAAACATTTTAAAGTTGCTTAGCTTACATTTGTCCTTGATGCATCATCTTCAGTGTGTTGTCATGTTGAGATCAGTTTATGCTGTAAACTCTTTAGAATGGAATCCGAAGGTTTTTTTTTTTTTTTTTTTTTTTTTTTTTTTTTTTTTACCTGCTGTGGAAAAGACCCTGTGAACATTTTCTGGGCTGTGTTAGATTTTGACATGCTAAATGTAAAATGACCACTGAGCTAAAACAGCAGTCAAATAGGGTTATGTTCATGGCCTTGATTTCATGGCAGGTTAATGTTCGCAAAGCCACTGAAGCCACTTGCAGTCTTGAGGTTTTCGTTCCTTGCCCACATGAACGTATGTGCATACATGATGAAGTCCTAACACTGGTCTTCTAGGATTTGAAGCAAGTGGAGGGGACACAGCAGTTCTTGGGTGTTTTAAGGGATTCCTATTATTATTATTATTTTTTATTATCTGGATTGCTTGTTAATCTGTGTGGTATTTATTACAATCCTTTCTCAGAATTTGTGAATGGGGCATTTTCTTATGCCTTTTAGACATACTGAATTTTTCATTGGAGCAGAGAGAGTCTGTTGTGAAAGGGGTTATGAAGCATCCCACATTAACATTCTGGTTGTGTTGTTTCAGTTCATATCCAGGTGTGCACTTACATGCAGCAGGGATCCTACTACAAACAATTCTGGCTTGTCAGAAAAGGTGTACCTACAATATTGCTTGAAAAACCTCTGTGATTCAGGGACCCATGCTGGGTAACATCTTCTGGGTCAGTCTATATGTGTGTATATATGCAAGAATGTGATGCTGCCAGGTTGCTTTGTGGTGTTAGATATTAAATTACCAGATATACCTTTTTAAATAGTGTGTTATGGGGTTGGCTCAAGAAATAAAAGGCAAAGGGTTACAAAGCTGTCTTCACAAGCTCTATTACCTCTTTGAAAATAGAATTTCATAATATTTGTTTAAAAAAATAGAGGAAAAAAATCCTAATGTTAATAAAACATATTTAACATCTGAGTGAAGCACAGAATGAAGAGTATTAGTATAGAGATTGTGATGCATTCAGATTCCAGTCAGTCTAAATTGTTTGGCTTTTGTAACTATTCAAAACTTAAATCATGTTGAAGACATTAAGGTACCTCATTTTTAGCCAAGCATATGAAGAAAATGGTGACTGAGTGCAACAGGGGGCTCAGATAACTTATATTTAAAAATGTTGTCTCTTCTGGCGATTAAGGTTTGTGCATTTAGCAGGAGCTCAGGAGCAGACAGTGAGCAGGCATGCTGTGCTCAGTTTCTGCCTTCTTCCTGGCCAGATCAATCTTTGTCAGCGATGTGGTGGGATTGAGTGGACCCTCAGCAAGTTTGCTGATGACACGAAGCTGTGTGGTGCAGTCCACAGACTGGGGGAAGGGATGCCATCCAGAGGGACCTGGACATGATTGAGAGGTGGGTTAGTACAAATTTAATGAACTTCAACAGGTCCAAATGTAAGGTCCTTGTACCTGGGTTGGTACAATTCCAGGCACAAATAAAGGTTGGGTGGAGAGCTTGTTGAGAAGAGCCCTGAGGAGAATGAGCTGGGGGTACTGGTTGGTGAAAAGCTCAGCATGACCTGGTAGTTTGTGCTTGTGGCCCAGAAAGCTGACTGGTTGAATCTAAAGGAGAGTGTTCAGAAGGTCAAGGGAGGTGATTATACCCTACTACTCTGCTCTTGTGAGGCCCCATTTACAGTACTGCATCCAGCTCTGAGGCCCAGAAGAGGGCCACAACAGTGCTCAAAGGGCTGGAGCACCTCTCCTGTAGAGACAGGCTGAGGGAGTTTGTCTGGTTCAGTCTGCAGAGGAGAAGGCTGCATAGAGACCTAAGAGCAGCCTTCCAGTATCTGAAGGGGGCCTGCAAGTGTCTGGAGAGGAACTTTTTACAAGGGCATGTAGTAACAGGATGCAGGGGATTGGCTTTAAACTGAAAGAGGGGAAATTTAGATTAGACATGCAAAAGAAATTCACTGTGAGGGTGGTTAGACACTGGAACAGGTTTCCCATAGAAGCTATGGCTGCCCCATCCCTGGAAGTGTTCAAGGCCAGTCTGGATGGGGCTTTGAACAGACTGGTCTAGGGGAAAGTGTCCCTGCCTGTGGCAAGGGGGTTGGAACTGGATGGTCTTTAAGTTCCTTCCAACCCAAACCATTCTGTTATCCTAATAAAAACTTGTAGCTTTACAGGGTAATTTTTCTTAGGGCTGTTGGTTCTTCTTCTGTAGTGTCTCCTGTTCAAAAAGAAGTAAACTGGAATCAGTAGTCCCATTGGGTTTAAATGAGAACAGACTGTTGAAGAGTGCTCTATTCAGCAGTCCAGGTAGGCATCATTAGCTAGGAACTCCCAAGCTGGAACCTAAATTGACAGCTTCTGTGTTGCACCCAAATGTAGAATCTACCCTGATGTGAAATACAGGAAGTGCGGGTCAGATTTTGTATGGTGCCTTTTAATTCCTTTTCTAAAAGAAAACTAGTGAAATAAATTTGTTGTCTTCCTCTTTTGAATGGAAGAATGGTGCCTGAATGAAGATGAAGCAATTAGCAGCTCCTAGAAATATGGATGGCTTTACTAATGTGTGTGTATGTGTATACACAGGTGTGTTTTTCATGTACCTGTGGGTAGAAATCCCTTTTCTTGTTTCTGTGAAGGTCAGTCTGGAATAATCTATTTAGGAAAGAAATTATCTAATTCCAGTATTATGTACTGAAACAATGAAGCTTTATAGTCCATTGGTTTTGTATGTAAGACTCCTATGACAATATAATTTTCATGACTGCATAAAAATGTCATTAATGAGTTTAGTAACTACTGTTCTATGATCCATTAATTATAATAGATGAAATTGGATATGAACAGAACTTATATCCTGAATTCTAAAAGACTAACTTTATTTGCCATAAGTGTATAATCCTTAGATTCTGTTCTTAAACTATCTTATTTGATAATGTAACAAACCTGGTGTCTTGAAAAAATTAGTATCAGCAAAATCCTATATATATTTAATTGAAAAGATCATATTTCAGAACAGCTCCTTTTGTTGGTGCTATATTGCATTAGTGGTTTGCATTGAAACAAATCAGTGTAAATTTATATGAATTGATCTGCCTCATCTTGCAACAGCAGGGAATTACTATGTGTCGTGGTTTAAACCAAGTCCCCCAACTCCTGGAGAGTTAGGAAGGAGAATCCAAGGAATGTAGCCCCCACGGATTGAGATAAGAACGGTTTAATAGCTAAGGCATAACACAATAATAATGATACAGCCAATAACAAGTGAAGAGAATACAACACCCCACCAGCCACCGACCCATAACTCACTCCACCCTGCCCGGCCGAGCACCGCGTGCTCCTTCCTCCATTTTCCTCTAGAGCTCTACCCCTCCAGCTCTCTCTCTCCCAGTATGCATCCTGTACATCACGTGCTATGGTATGGAATACCCCATTGGCTAGCCTGGGTCAGGTGTCCTGTCTCTCCTTCCTCCCAGCCTCCACCTGGCTGGAGCACATGCTCAGAAAAGGCCCTGAACAAAAATACCCCCAAAACATGCCCACCACCAAGCAACCACTCTCAGCCCAGAAGTCAAAACACAGCACTGCACCAGCTACAAGAAGGAAACATGACTGCCATGGCTGAACCCATGACACTATGATACTACTTTAAATCTTCTCTTATTTACAGAGTAGTTGTTTACCTCTAATGAGTTTACTTCTAACTTGGATCAGTATAACAAAAGTAAGATCAGGTTCCTAAACAGGTTCTCTTTGTAAAGAAATAAGTATATTAATTTTAGCATTGTTTTTGCTCAGTCATGGTAGTTAAACTGCAAGATCTCTTCTCCTCCAGCCTTAAGCCTACACGTGGATGGGAGAGAAACCAAGACCAACCCTTGCCCCAGTTTCAGAGAGGACAGTACAGCAAAAATAAATAGATGATATAGCTGCATGAGTATTATAGTTGTAATGCCTGTAGTGTTTTCATACTGATATCTAAAGCAGGCTTAACATTTTAAAATAACTTTTCCGTCTATGTGTGAGTTTCTGAATTTCTGTCTTGTGCAAAACCACCCTTGTACTCTTGGTTACCTGTTTCTTTCTGTTGTTGGTTCTTTCCATGATGAAAAATTTTAGACCTGTCTGTGCTGTGGCATAGTAGAAAATGGGAAAGTTAATTTTATTCTTCACTCAACTTCCCTTTACAGGGACCTCGACATGAGGACACAGGCAGAAGTTTCTGATACATGTCACTTTTGATGTTGCATTTCATTAATCTTAGGGGAATAAATGGGTATTATAATTTGTGGTAATTTGCATTAGAATTGAGTTCATTTGCAGTTGATTTCTAAGTTTGGTTTGGTTTGATTTTTTTTGTTTGTTTTACAGTTTGAGTGAAGCTTGAATGGATGCATCACAATAGATGGTGCATGGAAAATATTAGCAGAAAAGTGAAATTTTGTATTGAAGCTTTTGTAACTTTGAAGTTCAGACTGTTACTTTATAGTATCTCTTGCATCTTAAATATTTCAAATTAAAATGTTTGTTTGCATCTGTCCCCAAACTCCAGATAGGAAAATCTACTTGTGGTGTTATTACTGCTGTGAATGTTAACTAACTTATAATTCTTCTAGTTTAACAAGAATTGCACAGTTTATCTGAATAAAACTGTTGTTTTATTTGGTATTGCTTTCCATGACCACCCAGTCCAGTGACAAAATGCTTATTGATTTCTATAGGAGATGCACTTAGTTGGCCTGTAGTAAACTGTGTGATTCTGTAGTTACTGTGTTGTAGAAAGTTGGCTTGATGTTCAGTGCATTGCACAATTGAAAAATAAGGTTTTCTGCAAGGCACCTTAGATTCACACACTTTATTCTGCTAATTGCATATTTCTGTTTTTACTGAAAGTGTTATTCTGGATGCTTTGCTCTAAAAGATTTCTCTCTTTTTCACAATTAACGCATTGATTTTTTTTTTTTTTCCCTCTGCTCTCTCATATCCCTGGTGTTTCTTATCAGCATTTCAAAATCGCTGCCTATCCTCTGCTCCAAATAATTTGTGCTTGTGTACATTCTGGTAGTACACCTCAACTGTGAATGTAACACCAATTAATATTATTTTCAGTAGTTAAATAGTTTTCATATATGGGTTTATTATCAAATCATAATATATTCACTAATTTTTATCTGAGAATCCTTGAGTCGTAGGAATTGGATTAAGGAAAAATTTGTATTTAGGCTGAGTAAGCAAATACCTTTGATCACTTAGAGTGTTTCTTTATAGCTCTCTACAGGAGGAAAGAATTAAAAAGGCAAGCAGGAAGTAAATATTTTAGAAAACACTTATTTGTTAAAATGTGCTTCACCTGGAAAAGTATTGTTAATCTGCAGATTTCCTGTTCGCTCTTAGGTTGTCAAATGAGATGTGAATATGAATTTCAAACGCAAAGCTTAATCACTGAAAATATTTTACTGCCTTTTGCTTGCAGTTTTATGGTACTGCTTTTTTTTTGTCTTAAACTTGATAATCTAAAGTAATTGCAGTAATAAGTGATAAGGTAAAGGCAAATTATAGCTAAATGCTTTGAAAAATAAAAACTTTGTGACTTCAAATTTGCGTTCAAAATGTTCAGAACCATCTAATTTCCTCAAGAAAATCTCTTTAGCATACAGTCACCCCTAGTTTTAAAAAAGCAGAACTATTTATCTTTTCTGAGTAGGAGTAATACGACTTACCAAGAATGTATTGGAATAATCAACATGTGAAGCAGAGATATTGTACATAAATATGTTAATGCCTATAACATAATGAAAAAGAGGCTTAGAGCAGCAAAATAAAAGAAATGTGTTCAGGTAAATTCTTTTGTCTATACGTCAAAGACTTCCTTTGAATGTTAACTTAGTTGTTTCTGATCCAGGAAATACATTTAGTAATATAGATTAAGTATTATCTTAGTTTCTTGCTCTCGTGCTTGGTTAGATCATCTCTTACTGTGATGAGTGAAACGAGAACATACAGAGGTATGTGGCAGCCTGAGGACACTTAGTTCATGGCTCAGTAAACATCCAAAATGAGAGAGATAGTATGGTGAGGTGGTCCTCTTCATGAGAGCTGTGAAACAGATAATTGTTCAAAACTACTGTACTTGGAAGTTAATGAACAGAACCATGTAAGTAATTCTCACTGTATGAGGTCAGTGTCACCTTGGTCCCTGACAGATTTTTAAGCATAATATTTTTTTTTCTCAGCTGTGCAATTGCATGACATAAATATAGTGTCTGTAGTTATATGTCAGAACATGCGACTGATTTTGTAACTTTAAAACCAAATTCCTGCACTTGGAATTTTGCAAATATATCAGTGATGTTTCCTTTTTTTAGAAAAAAATAGTGTATTTAAATGTATAATAGAGCTGACCCCTGAAAAAATACTTCACAACCCCCCCTTCATGAGGCTCATGAAACTGCATGTTCTTTGGTATCTATGTTAAGTTTGATTCATGAGGTGTAATGTTACAATCTGACAAACTTAAACACAGAATTATTGATCTCAGAGCTGCAAATAATACTTGTGAATAGTGTTATAAATTGAGACCACAACGGATCATAATCCAATTAGATTTTTATTAATTATAGCAAGTAGAATATGAGCAAAGACAGCGCTGGACGGCAGGGGAGTCTGCGCTCCGCCTACTGCCGTACTGAGCAGTTCAAAAAGCCCTCCCTTATACATCTTTTACTTCCGTGTTCATGACGTAGTTGAGGTACTCTGCGCATGCTTCAGCTGTTGCTAGGGGGTCGACCTCTGCCTCCCGGTGGTCGGTGAGGCCGAAGTAAGAAGTTTTCCTCCTTTGTTCCATAGTTGACCCTTCATTTATGTCCTTATATGGAGTGGTTTGTCTTATTTCTGCCAGTTCCTGGAACATCTTGCAAGCCAGTTTCTGTAACACCTTGTGGTCATCTTATGTTTGCATAAACGGTTTCTGGTTTAATTGGTGTAAGCGATTGTGGTTTAATTGGTGTAAGCGATTGCGGTTATCTTATCTTGCATAAACTGTGTCCGTTAACTGTGTGCATAAGCAATTTCATATCTTTTGTTGTCTAACCTTTATATTGGGTTTAACATATATATACCTAACATATATCTTAATAAACAATACCTTATTCTTTAGTTTTTCACAATAGGGAATATCCCAGTTTATCTTCAGTAGTTAGTAGTATTCAACACTTACTGTAAATTGGTTTTGCACAGTCATGGTAGTTAAACTGCAAGATCTCTTCTCCTCCAGCCTTAAGCCTACACATGGATGGGAGAGAAACCAAGACCAACCCTTGCCTTACAGCTTTTGCTGTACATTATTTATTAATGGATAAATTAGCTGGCTTTATAGAACTTGTTTGATAGCTGTAAGCATCTCTATTTCTTTTTGCACAGAAGAAAAAATTGGGTCTAATATTGGGTCTTAGTGCTAACAGGAAGTTATTGTCCTCTGAAATTGAGAGGATTTATCAAATGCATGAACCTTGGTTATCAAGTTGCAAATTTGACCTGTGTCACAATGTATGGACGAAATTAGTCCACTAGTTTTGTGAATCTGAGGGCCACAGTTACAGAGAGAGAAATCAAAACCACTAAATTAACCAAATTATGGTATTGCTATTGGTTTTAAATATTTAAATGAAGCTTGTATATCACTCTAGAAGGTGAGATCTATCTCGGCTAGATGCGTGTAGGTTCAATGCAGACATTACTGAATTAAATTCTTCAGCCTGTTCAATGTAAAGAGTCAGTCTAGGTGATTCCAGTTGCCCTCAATAAATGCTGTTTGTCAAAACCTAACACTCAGTTGAGTACATATGAAACAGCATGAAATGGGATGTATTAGAAATGAGATGTCAATAGATTATATGAGGTAGAATAAACAAATAGTGAAGGAATAGTTAAGGAATCTGGAATGGGTTCCCAAGTGCATACCATGATGTTTAAATGTGGCAGTGTACACACATGCACTTAGTTTAAGTAGTGTTGCACCTGAGTGGAGTCAAGTGGCAGTAAAAGAAATCTTTATGTTGGCTATTTGTTTTCTGAAGACTTTCAGATATTTATGGATTCAAAACTTGCGTGGTAATCTTTGGATGTACTTTGGAGAACCAAAGAAAACTTTTAGTGCTCAGAAGGAGCATGATTAAATCCTTAGTGGTATTCACAGAATCATGGAATGGTTTGGGTTGGAAGGGACCTTAAGGATCATCTAGCTCCAGCCTTCCTTGCCATGGGATAGAGCAACTTCCACTAGACCAGGTTTCTCAAAGCCCCATCCAGCCTGGCCTTGAACACCTCAGAAACTCTCTGGGAAACCTGTTCCAGTGTCTAACCACCCTTACAGTAAGGAGTTTCTTCCTTATTTCTATCCTCTTTCAGCTTAAAGCCATTCCCCCATGTCCTGTCACTACATGCCCTTCTAAAGAGTCCCTCTCTAGACTTCTTGCAGGCCCCCTTCAGATACTGGAAGGCTGCTCTAAGGTGTCCACACAGACTTCTCTTCTGTAGGCTGAACAAGCCCAACTCCCTAAGCCTGTCTCTATAGCAGAGGTGCTTCAACCCTCTGAGCATTGTTGTGGCCCTCCTCTGGACTTGCTCTAACAGTTCCACATCTCTCTTCTGTTCCACAGCCCTCTTGGCCTTAGGGCTGGATGCAGTACTGTAGGTGGGGTCTCACAAGAGCAGAGTAGCAGGGGAGAGTCGCTTTCCTGGACTGCTGGTCATGTATCAGTGTTACACAAAAAATGCTAAAGTCAGACAAAGTGACAGTTTCTCTGGTATATTGATTATGAAAACACAATCTCAAATAAGTGTAAATGCAAATGCTTTTACATCAACGGTCTTTCCTTAGGATGCAGCATGGAATCTTATATTTTCTGGCTACTTTTGCTGTTCCCCTTGGTGATACTTAAAGGTGAAATATACTGCTAGTCTGATAAGACATTACCTCCTATTGTCTACCTCAAAATATCTTTGAACAGAACAGTTAGTGGCTTATGAAAATGTACATTCATTAGTTACTCTGAATAATAAATTGTAATCCTAGATAAGCTGGGTGTTTAAGTTTTAAGAATATTTCAACTTTTTAAATTAGTGATATAATTTTACTGTTTGACTTATTCTTATGAACTGCTGGTCTTTGTCCTGTTGCTTTCTATGTAGCTATATGTAGGCAGCAGCTGCTCAAACAAAAACAGGGTTACAGGAGTAGTGTCTTGATTTGTGTAGGAAATACCCTGGGTTGACTGTTATAAACCCTTATTGCCTTAAAATATGTCAGAATCTGGTAGTGACTTTTTCCATATCTGAAAATATTTAAACAGCTGCCAGTGGGAAAATTGAACAGAATAAAGCAAATTGAATTTGGTTTAAGAATTCATGACCTTTTTGTCCTATGTATGAAATTCATTTTTCTCAAATGCTGTTCATATTGTGCTGCATATTAATTACATATAGCGTATTCTTTATTCATAATATACCACTGATAATAACATAAAATTACATTTTCAATTCCCAGTGATATCTTAATTTAATGTTTCATTTACTTCTTTTATCTAATCTTCTGTTCTCTGAAAAAATGTGATTAAAATCACTGCATTTATTAAAAAGAAATGGGCTAAAATGTATCAGTTTGGTCCACTAGGAGCTGGAGTTAAAAATTCCTTTCTGGGGTATGCCTTTCTTTGCATAGCAGATTTTAGGGGAGGAGATGGCTGATTAAAGCTCAGAAATAGCTAGGATAGTGAAAAGTGGAAGAAATTTTCTGCTTTAGTTACTGCTTTCTCATTTTCCAGGTAAACCATTCTGTTTTCTCCTTTCTCTTGTCTCCCGAAGTTCTAGTAATTATGAATTTGTGAAATTTGGGATGAGACGTGGGACAGAGTAGTGATTTCAGTGATGTGTTCTGCTTACCTTTTTTATCCCTAGTGCTGTTTTCCAGCAGACTGTCTTCCAGTCTCCACCAGCTGTCTGTCAAGTGATGAGAAGAACTCACTCTGGGCTCACTGCCCTTTTGTGTATGTCAGGCTGAGCAGAGTTAGTGACAGGATCTTTAGGATGGGATAATGCAGCCATGTAAATGGCCCTGCTGCTGCAATTTGACATTCTTTCTTGGTCAAAAGAGGCTTCCTTGTTTCTGCCTCCAAAGCAACCAGGAAAGCCTTGTATATATTTCGTCATGGAATCAAGGAGCTTAAGGTTTAATGTTCTCCTTTCACTGTATAAATGTAATTGTGGAACTATTTCATCAGCATGCAGCAAGTTTTTAGAATTTTCAACTCTTTATTGTTTAGAACAAGGTCTAAACAATAAATATATATATACACAATATATCTTAACATGTCAAAGTGAAGATATACTGTAGTGCTATCTAGGTGAATTGCTACAGCTGTGAATGTCAGTCTTGCCATTTTTATGATACAGTCAGTATGTTGCACTTCACTTATTCCAACATATACAGTTCCTGAAATTGTGCAGTACAAGCTTACTAAGTGGTTCTTAGTAGATGCCTCAAAATCCTTGTTTTGAAGCTGTTGGGCAAAAGGGAAAAATGGGTGGATCAGAAGATTCATGAATGTGCATTGATTCTTGGTGCAGGTTGTTTACTGACAAAGCATGTCTTAATTGGTCTTTTGTATTTATAGAAGACAAAAATCAGTTTGTGTTTATATTTAGAAGTTGAATTAACATCTTGTAATTTGTAACTTTATGCTTATTTTGTTACTTTGGCTTTGATTAAATTGCTACTGGTTTAACCTTAATTTTCTATTGTATTACATGATTATCTTTGCCTATTTGATGTTATACATATCTGTGTAATTATGATGTTGTAATCTTGTTTTCTTGGTCTGTGAGATTGAGTTAAATGATATCTGCTTAGGAAGTATGATATAACATTGTTAACTGATTGCCTAAATTGGTAGGGAGGGGTTCACTTACCAGTGAATAAAATTGAAGCTTAGGTCTTTTCCAAAATTAGCATTACATTGAAACACTTTTGAAATACTTGCATTTATTTTTATGGTTGTCCCTCTTTGTTCGTATTGTATGGCTGGTTTTCTGATGATTTTCTGATCCTATAGTGACGGGGCTTTTTTGAAGTATGAGTTAATGAAATGTAGTGCTGTCTGTGCTGGCTTCTTTAGGTCTTCTGAGCACCCATTAAGTAGGTTAGCTGCTCACTTGTTAAGCACTTCCAACAATGTGAATTAGAAAGCATCTGCCTTTACTGAATGCACCTATTGCATATATTCAGTCTAATTTTCATTCCTGATTAGTTTTTTTTTCTCCTCCTGCCCCTATGCCTTGATTCTGCAAATTCAGAGTACCAATTTTATGATTCCAAAACTTAGTACACCGTTAAGTTTTACTTCCTCATTATCAGTAGAGCAGTTTCTTGGTCATGAATGTTAAAGCTTGCATTCTGAAGCCCAGTGCACCTTTCAGTCCTTTGGTAAGGAAGGAGCTGATTTTGTTGGAGCAATCTGGTGGGACCTGGGAAGCAAAATTAACTCTGTGCAGGATCTATGTGAGTGTGTGACTGTCTTTTGAGGGATTGGTTGGAATGAATGAATTTCAGCCATGGCAAATGGCTCTCAGCTCCAGTGATGACACATTTCCTTCCTTTGTGCTTTTTTTCTTAAGGAAAATTCTTGGCCTGATTTTTGTAGATATATGTGTATTTGTGTGTAATGTAAGTATATTTGTGTGTAGAAGAGGAATACCTAGCAATTGTTTTGTCAGGTTTCATCTCTGTAACATGTAGATTCGTTACTGCAGATGAAGTGAAAAATTTGTTACACAGTGTGCAGGGAATAATATAGAAATTCCCATTGGCTATTTGGAAGTGGGGAAGGTCTTTCTGAGATGAGGTGACAAGCTGAAGTTTCGTTTTTTAATTTTAGTGGAAAAAGTAACAAACACCACAATTTAATAAATATCAAATAGAAGACTAGATAATGATGCTTTTAGCTGAATTCTATTCATTTGGGCTTTTTCCTTTCTATCTAACATTTCAGTAATTGTAGTTCCTAGTACTTTTGCCAGGAAAAACATTTCAACAAATGTGTGTGTTTTTCCTTGAAAACTAGTGTGAAAAGAACTGCCTTGGGGGTAAAGGAACTGTTTTATTGTCTAGGAATAGCATGGCAAAGTACTTCATAGAGTTCTAGAATACCACATTGGAAGGGACCTCAAGGGTCATCTGGTCCAAACTTTTTTGGCAAAAGCACCTTCTAGACGAGATGTCCCAGATTCCTTCCTAGCTGAATCTATAGTGTCCAACATTGGGAAGTCCACCACTTCCCTGGGGAGACTATGGCAATAGCTGATTGTTCTTACGGTGAAAAATTTTCTTCAGGTGTCCAATTGCAATCTCCCCAGGAGTAACTTGTAACCGTTACCCCTCATCTTCTCCATGTGACTCCTTGTAAAAATGGAGTCCCCATCATCTTTGTAACATCTGTTAAATACTGAAATGTGGTGATGAGGTAACATCCAGTGATAACCTTGTGGTGTTTTTCAGATTGCATGTAAGAAGTAGCACTGCTTCATGCCATCTGACAGTTTAGTAGTGAACCCTAGATGTAAAGCAAGATGTGGCAGGAACAAGCAAGCAAAACTAGCATTTGCACAATGCGGGCAGCCTTGCCTCTATTCATTTATTTCATGTTGCACAGTTTTCTTCTCATCCTTGTCTGATAACTCTTAATGACTTGACTCAGTCTGTATTACTGCTTTCATTTCTTACTGTTACTTCATTCTTACTTAAGATTCTTTTCTTGAAACTTTGAGTAAGAAATCTGTGAAGGGACGAGTTTTGTGCCGACTAGAAGGAGATTTGTAACTTCAAACTTACACTGTTATATTTCTGTTGCAGTGATCTTGGGA
The DNA here is from genome assembly GCF_012275295.1 of Melopsittacus undulatus. Taxonomy (NCBI): domain Eukaryota; kingdom Metazoa; phylum Chordata; class Aves; order Psittaciformes; family Psittaculidae; genus Melopsittacus; species Melopsittacus undulatus. The sequence continues at coordinate 42,760,914 of NC_047532.1, forward strand.
TCCAATCTGTTGAATGGTTCCTTTGCAATTAGCATAGATCTTAAAGTTGTATATCTGTGTCATGGTTTGAGCATGTTTTAAGGGTGTTTTTGTTCAAGGTTTTTTCCAGCCAGGTGGAGGAGGGGAGTCTGGGAGGAAGGAGAGACAGGGCACCTGACCCAGGCTAGCCAATGGGGTATTCCATACCATAGCACGTGATGCCCAGGATGATACTGGGAAAGAGAGGGCTGGGGGGGGTGGAACGCTGGAGGAAAATGGAGGAAGGAGCACGCGGTGCTCGGCCAGGCAGGGTAGAGTGAGTTATGGGTCGGTGGCTGGTGGGGTGTTGTATTCTTTTCGCTTGTTATTGGCTGTATCATTATTATTTGTAGTAGTAAATGGCGGTAGTGATTTTTGTGTTATGCCTTAGCTATTAAACCGTTCTTATCTCAATCCCTGGGGGCTGCATTCTTTGGATTTTCCTTCCTAACTCTCAGGGAGTTGGGGGACTTGGTTTAAACCACGACAATCTGCATGTGATAATGGTTGCCAGTGTTAATGAGTTAAGAGTGGGTTGAGAGAGTGGCTTTAAAATACATTCCTTATTGGTGCTTATTTTCAGGCTTGGCATCAACCCTTTTGTGAATGACAAATTGGTTACTCAATGCTACATGCAGAAAATCCTGTTTGACAATATCTGTTTTAAAATAATTTTAAAAAATGTTCATATAGAATTTTGGCATGATATTGTGAGCATAAATCCTTGGTAGTGCTGCTGCCTTAAGTTACTTCATCCCCAAATGAGTGTGGTTTTAGGTGGTCCTCACTCCTCCCCACTCTCTGATGACTTAGTCTTGAGTGGCTCAGCATGGATAATCTTCATGGACTGAAAACAGAGGTACAGTAACAAAGTTTTTAACACTAAGTAGTTTACCTTCTGGATATACCAAACTAACTGTTGGTCCTGGATGAATCCTTTGCTGAATACAAAGCATGTCTTGCAGGCATGTTTCTTGTATGGTTATGGATTATTGAGACTAGAATTCATAAACACCATTCATTATACTAGCTTTTACAACATAGTTACAGACACTTGAAATTTGATTTTGGGATAACATTTTGTTTTGAAGTTAACTCTAAGTATATTCTCAAATATAGCAACCTTCTCTAAAGTTCAGATGGGCATACCTTCACCATTTTAATTTATATACTCAATGTGTTAAAATTATTAAAAAATAAAAATGTTCCCAAATAGTAACATTTCTAGCTACTTCATTGCTCTCCATATCTGACAATGAATTGATTGCAATGATTCTAAATGATAATAAATCTATAGCCTACTTAATTACATTGTGAAAAACACTCCTAGACATCATATTCTCTCTTAATAAAGGCTTGAATATTTGTTGGTATTACAGGAAAACTTGGAGTACTCGGCTATAGTTCAGTTCTGGTGCCTGTTTTTACAAGGTGTTGTATAAATGTTAGAGCAATTCCATCACCTGTAGAACTTATTTTTGATATACACCAGTCAGATAAAGGGTATGATCAGAAGCCTGGAGAATATAAACCCACCTATGTTTGTCTGGCAGGGCACTGGATGTGACTTAGTTGTGCAGTAATGCTTCTATATGTGTTATGTTAACACCAGGAGGCCTTTACTGAGAACCTGATTTCTACTGTGCTTTATTGCGAACGTGATCTCTACTGTGCTTTATTGCCAAGAATGATTCTGTAAAAAGTCATTTGTCCAAAATAACTCTTATATGAGGTTTGTTGAGCTGTAGCAGGCTGATGGAACAGAAAACAATGTTATGAAGTCTGTGGCAGTGCAATATGGTACTAGTTATGCAACTTAAATACATTATAATAGATATTACAGAATCACAGAATCCCAAGGGTTGGAAGGGACCTCGAAAGATCATCTAGTCCAACCCCCCTACAAGAGCAGGGTAACCTAGAGTACATCACACAGGAACTGGTCCAGGCGGGCCTTGAATATCTCCAATGTAGGAGACTCCACAAGTCCCCTGGGCAACCTGTTCCAGTGCTCTGTCAGTCTTACAGTAAAGAAGTTCTTCCTGATGTTAACGTGGAACCTCCTATGCTCAGTTTACACCCATTGGGCCTTGTCCTATCATTGGATATCACTGAAAAAAACCCTAGCTCCTTCATCGTGACACCCACCCTTTACATATTTGTAAACACTGATGAGGTCACCCCTCAGTCTCCTGGAGCTAAAGAGACCCAGCTCCCTCAGCCTCTCCTCATAAGGGAGGTGTTCCACTCCCTTCCTTCATCATCTCTGTGGCTCTGCGCTGGACTCTTTCAAGCAATTGCCTGTCCTTCTTGAACTGAGGGGCCCAGAACTGGACGCAATATTGCAGATGCGGCCTCACCAAGGCAGAGTAGAGGGGGAGGAGAACCTCTCTTGCCCTACTAACCACACCCTTTCTAATGCACCCTAGGATGCCATTTGCCTTCTTGGCCACAAGGGCACATTGCTGGCTCATGGTCATCCTCCTATCCACCAGGACCCCCAGGTCCCTTTCCCCTTCACTCCTTTCCAGCAGGTCAACCCCCAACGTGTACTGGTACATGGGGTTGTTCTTCCCCAGATGCAAGACTCTACACTTGCCCTTGTTGAATTTCATCAAGTTTCTCCCCGCCCAACTCTCCAGCCTGTCCAGGTCTCTCTGAATGACAACACAGCCTTCTGGTGTGTCAGCCGCTCCTCCCAGTTTAGTGTCATCAGCGAACTTGCTGAGGGTACACTCGGTTCCCTCATCCTTGTCATTGATGAAAATATTAAACGACACTGGTCCCAGCACCGACCCCTGAGGGACTCCACTAGTCACAGACCTCCAGCTAGATTGTGCCCCATTGACCACAAGTCTCTGTCTTCTTCCTCTCAACCAGTTCTTGATCCACCTCACTACCTGATCATCAAGCCCACACTTCCTTAGCTTATTTATGAGGAAGCTGTTGGAGACAGTACCAAATGCCTTACTGAAATCAAGAAAAAACACATCTACTACCACTTTACCGTCACCCTCCACCTATTTACTTCCTCACAGAAGGCTGTAAGGTTGGTCTAACATGACTTCTCCCTGGTAAAACCATGTTGCCTGTTCTTAATAACCCCCTCATCCTTGATATGTCTAGAGATGGCATCAAGACTAAGTTGTTCCATCACCTTTCCAGGGATGGAGGTAAGGCTGACCGGTCTATAATTACCCGGGTCCTCCTTCTTGCCCTTCTTATAGACTGGCGTGACATTTGCCATCCTCCAGTCCTCAGGCACCTCTCCTGTTTCCCACAACTTACCAAAGATGATGGAGAGTGGCCTAGCAATGACCTCTGCCAGCTCCCTCAGCACCCGTGGGTGTATTCCATCTGGCCCCATCGATGTATAGATGTCCAGATTGCATAGGTGATCCCTATCCCAATCCTCATCTATCAAAGCAAACTCCTCCTTTGTCCTGACTCCTTCTGGGGCTACAGGAATCTGGGGCCCCTGGGGAGAGTCTGCAGGAGTAAAGAGAGAGGCAAAGAAAGCATTCAGCACTTCTGCCTTCTTTGTATCCTCTGTTTCCAGGGCACCCACCTCGTTCAGCAGTGGGCCTACATAGCCTCTTGTGTTAGTTTTATTCGCTATGTATTTGAAGAAGCCCTTTCTATTGTCCTTAACCCAACCAGCAAGATTAAATTCCAAGGAGGACCTGTACATGAAATTCAGCTATCTGGCTTCTGGCCAAAGTAGTTTGCTTCATAGTTTTTGACTGAACAACTTTTACTTTAGTTTTAGGTAATTGATGAGTTTAAAGAGGAATATTCAGGTTTTTTTTTGTTACAGTTCTTCAGTGTTACTGTCAACTTGGTTTTTCAGGGTAAATGCTGATAAATTAAAACATTAATTTCTGTTGCATTGTGAGGAATATCAGATTTTTAAGGCCATGCTTTTGTGTATAGGGGGACAGTATATATCCTAAAGAAGGAGACTGCACATTCATACTGTGTATAATGAGAGCTTTGGTGTGTAAACATTAGCAGCGAAAGAATGAGCTGTTTGGAAGTCTCTGTTAATGTGTGCACACATGCTGAAAGATAATAAATTATAGCCTTTTTGGTGGGTTTAGAAGAAACATCCAGGTGAAAGCTTTTATATTCTAGAACATATGCATCAGGTTATTTTTTAAACTGGTATAACTTGGTGTATTGATGACATGGGTTACACCAGCTAATGACCTGGAGATTATTCAGGGGGTTTTCATGCTGTCCTTTTCAGAAAATATGAAGGGAAAATCAGATACCACTTAATTAGAAGATGTAAAACACTGAGCAAAAAGGAAGTTAATGTAGTGAAAATACAAAGATGAAAGAATAACCATACTGCCCTGCAGTAAGATTACATTATACTGCCAGTGCATTGGAGGAAACTATATGTCCGCTGTCTGAGACTGCAGCATGGAGATGTATGGGAATCTTACCGTACACCACTCTATGGTCTCTTATCTATTCTAGTGTGACAAATAATTCTGCTCAGCTTGTCAGGAGTGACAGCTGAGACTTTTTGCTTAGGTGCCTTGACAGTGCTTGTATTAAGCATCCAGGGCCATACACTCCATTAAGTTTTTGTAAAATGAACTGTCTGCTGCTTGCTGTCTTGCTGATACTGGCAGCATTTGTGAACTATAATCCCCTCCAGCTGCTGGCTGCCCAATCGAGTGCCTTCAGCTACCAGATGGGTAGTGAATCTGGATGTTCTCAGTGGAGTCTTCAGGGCATAATGTTACTTTAGACAATGGGATTGTACTGATAGTGGGTGTTTTGAATGATGGTCAAAGTATATTGTGGAAGACAGACAACTTCTCTGAAAAGAAAATAAACAAGAAAGTATCAGGTTTTGGTAAGCAAGCAGTGGCCATATGCAAGGAAGTAAAAGGTATGGCTGTATGGAGACACAAGAGATGAAGTCTGTGTATCACTTAAATCTTGTGCTATTGCTCTATATACTACCTACATCATGCTAGATAAGTTTATAAATACAGTGACTTTTGGAATTGGGAATTTCATTTTTGTGGAAGAGAAATGTTAGAGTTGAGTTATATTATAATTATGAATCTAGCCATGTATAGTCTGATGATAAATTTAATTCAAGGACCATTATTGAATTCTTTATTAAATTTATGGGAGATATTGAGATTCCCTTCCTTGGAGGCTCTACTGTGTCAAGGCACTGCGTATTGTTGTGGTTGGGCTTCTGCCTATAGCAGATGAGGTAGCATTACAGTTTCTTCAGTGATGCAGTTGCAATACCTTGCCCTCCAGATATATGAGTTAGTTTGCTAGAGTTTGTCTGTAGGAGCAGTAATTCTGTTGGAGAAATTTTAATTTATGTTCCTCTCCCAAAGGTGAAGTGTGAATAACCACTACTTCACAGAATAGTAGAATATAATTTTTTCTGTTAAGAAAGTGTGTTTTTGTTTTTTCTTGTTTTTTTTTTAACTTTGTATTTAAAGGCATTTTCTAGATGTAAATATGCAGTCATGCATGCTCATGTAAACATACCAGTTATATTGAACAGTTTATTGAATATTATACTGAAATCAGTAGAGACTTAACTTCTGATCCTGCATTTGGTTTTAAAACAATTACCCCATAAACTGTTAATAGTAGAATAAGAAATAAGCATTTGGAAACTTTAAAAATTCTGCCTGGTGTTTGAGTTGTACGTATGACTTCAGTTAATATTTCTTATTCACTGCATCATGTCTTATTTTCTACTTGGGCATTACAAGAATTTGCAATTATAGTACTGCTTGTTAATGGAAGAGCAGGAACATAGAGGTGGGAGTCCAGATGGAAATTCTGAATTTTGTTTCCTTATAAATCTTAGCCTGTATTTTATTTCGCTATGTTCATTCTTACATAGCTATATAGTGTATATTGATATTATATACATTGATGTAGGATATGATTTATATAACTGTGTATGGTACTGTTTTTTTAGCTGGGATGCTATGAGGATTTCAAGATGGTCAATATATACTCTTGCACCTAAGGTGTTTCAGTATCTCCATGAGGAAAGAAATTATTTTGTAACTTAATTCTATTTTAAATCTTGGCATGAAACTTCTTACCATAGAATATATATATTTTTTAACATCTGATTTAACACTTTTTTTCCCTTTCCCTTTGGTGATTGCAAAATGGAACTTTGCAGACTTACAGTTGCAATATGTGGTTCAAAGCATGCACCTTAGGCCACATGTGTGTGTGTTTTCTTTTTTTAAAATATTAGCAGGAATGGAACCAATTTATTTAATATACTGTTTGTGGAAGAAGCACATATGGAATGAAGGAAGAGCAAGTCTTGGGAGAGTCTGTAAGAATGGGGAGCCACAGGCCAATAACTGGTTTAGCACAGGGAAATGTGCACTGAAAAGGATAGATTGAGCAATTGAAGATGCGATTATAATATGATGAGTTGCAGCAGGTTCAGGAAAAGGACTGGCATTGAAGCTAAGCCTGGTAATTCAAAGTCTGCCAGAGGTTAGAAAAAGTAGAACAAAACTTCTAAGCTGAAGTTATTGCATGAGTTTTGTTGCAGCCCAGGTGTGTAATATGGATGCCTCATGTTTGGGGGCAGGTTTTGTTTTGTTTCTCATTCCAATATGTATTTGTGAAGCCCTCAGTGCAGACACGCATATGCTACCAAAAAGCTGTGCTACTCTGGCAATACTAGTATAATAATGTACTGTTGTTACCTGAACCAGTAAAGGCTTTGCTTTAGCTAATGGTAGCATGAAGTCTTAGGTTATAGACATAATTTAGAACAGATTTAGGTTCTAGTTCGGCACTGAAATCTTAGCGAGAGAAAACTCACTTGTCCTATGGCCATTTAGTTTGGGACATGAGTTTTGGTGATGGAGAGAGAACAGAGAGGGCCATATCTGAATCCCTGTCTCCTCTATATCCCTTCAAGTATTAATTTGTAGTCAATTATCCTTTATGTAGTTGGTGCCCTTTCTCTTTCATCGACTTCTAAAATGTCTGTTTGTATTAGTGTGGGTGTGCGAGTCAGGTTTTGATCTCCTTCCCTTTCTGCAAAAGTAACTTTTGATGCCAGATTTAGTAAAATCTGATTTTGTTCATGCTGAGATATTTGTATACCAATATCCTTCTTGAAAGAATATTTTTCTTACCAAACTCTGATAGTGGAAATACTGGCATACATGTACAAGGTACAGGCCCACATCAGTGTAATTAGACCTGTGATTAAAGAAAAAAGGATGCTTTTAAACTTTGATGTGAAACCATGAAACTAAAAGACTCGAATTTCTTACTTTTGGCAGGAGTGAATAACATAATGAGCTTGACAACAGAGATGTTTAAAAATGCTTAATTATAAATTGGAAGCAGTGCTTCTCTATTGCATGTATAATTGGACTGTTTCAAAAATATATTTTTTTCTGTATTGTTAAATTTTCCTTTCAGGCTTGGTTTCTTATTCTTTAGTACGTTTATTTTTGAAAGTAAGAATTGTGTTAATTTCTTATGTAGACTTATGAAGTATGATTATATTTTTCATCTGAAAATAGATGGTGACTATTGGAAGTCTGTTAATGAGTTAAAATTAGTTAGTACTCCTAAATACATTGCTGAGTTGCCAGGTAGTTTGTGACTTATTTTTTCTTCTTTCCCCAATAATCCTTTTACTTCATGTATATATGCTTCTCTCATCCACTACATATTAGAGATGAAAAAGAAAACACAAGACCACAGAGGTGTTAAGCCTTGGTAATGAAGGCTTGGCATTACTATATGATTAGGGTCCTGGTGACCAAAGCAGGAAAAGCAGTGGAGGTGACTAAGTCCTCCCTGCTTTGCATACATACTTAGGATTATGTACCATATCCCAAAGAAATCCCTAGATTGCCTTAAATTCTGGTGTTAGGAAGGAGGTCACGTGCATATTACATGAGACGTGGGTTTTTTTGTGCTTGTTATTTACTTTTTCTAACCTTCCAAGTTCGTATGTTAAACATTCCAAGTATGAATCTGAGATGTGAAAGTTTTATATATATATATATACCTGTGTATATATATATATAATCATATGACACCATGAAATGGAGTCTGAGGAAAAATGACCCATTATTGTGACAAAGTTACTGGAATATTGAAGAGCTAATGTTTGTTTCTGTTTTGACATAACTTGCATTTAATAAAAGGAAAAAGAGGACAATTTATTTAACTAGAACAATCAGCAGACAAGGCTAAAACTAGAATGAGGTGTGATTTTTTTAATTGGCAGTCTCTCTGTAACCTTATAATCTCATAAATTAACTGTTCTTAAATACTAATGACTTGGGAAATGCAGATGTTGTATCCAGCTGTTACTTTTTTTTTTTAATGTTCCTTTTTTTTTTATAGAGACAGTTAATTCCAGGGTAAAGCCTAAAACCATTCCAGGAAAAAAAAATCCTAGTGTAGTCCTCAGATGGATAACGAGCAATGACAGTATGCGAAAGAAGCATGAATATACCTTTTTAACTGCTAGTTTTATAGCTAGTTCTACCACATGTTGGTGTCTTCATTCTACATGTATTGACAACTTATAGTTTATTTATGGGAATTGTTAACACTGTTCCATGTTAAGCCAAACCCCTGCCACACAGTGGTGACATCAGTTGTATGTCTATGGCTGGGGAAGAAGGAAAGGCAAGTTAGGAGTAGGGGAGAACCCATAGCTTTGCTTTCTTAGGTCTCCTGGCAGGAGAATTGAGTATTTATAGAGTCATAAAATGGTTTGGGTTGGAGTGAGCGTTAAAGATCCGATAGCCCCAACACCCTGCCATGGGACAGGTACACCTCCCACAAGACCAGGTTTCTCAAAGCTCTGTCCAACCTGGTCTTGAACACTGTCAGGGATGTGGCATCCACGACTTCTCTGGGCAACCTGTGCCGGTGCCTCACCATCCTCAAAGTAAAGATCTTACTCTTAATATCTAATCTAAATAGACAGACATGTAGATAACAAAAGTATCAAGTTACTGCAGAAACATCTTGCAGGGTGACAGGATATTCTTTCCCCACAGGTGTTTCATCCTTACTGTGTTCACAATATCAATGTTTTTCCTACTGCTCCAGAGCTGTAGATGAGAGCCAGATTACATGGTAGCTGGACATGTGTGCTGCTGTTCAGTGTACAGCCCAGAGATGTGTTCCAAGGTCTGACATGAAGTTCCTGCTTTGACTGATATGTTTGTTAGAGTGTGTGTCTGTTCTGTACTTCCTTGTGCAGCATGCTCTGGGTCAGAATTACTGTTTGGATGAATTGGGTATTGTTCTTAACCCAAATGGTGGGGGTTAAAGGACTTGTCTGCCTTTTGGTTTCCAAGGGGATTTTTTATGCTTGGTTATGCAGCCTTTTCCTGTATCAAAAGATGTCAGTTATTTTGCCCTATAATAATAAGTTAGAATTTAGGACTGCAGATTATAGAATAGTTTTATTGATGATGACATGGTCAAATGATAACAAGTGTGGGTTAGTGACATGCTTGACCATCCAAGTTTTACTCTTGCTTCTAGATATGTGGTTCAAAACCACAGTATACTTCTTGGAGGTCTCTGGAAGTTACGCAGCCAGCTGAGGGCTAAGTTATCCCCTTTCTAAAGGAAAGGGAGTTGGGAGGAAGAAAAGATGTGATAATTATTTTTTCTTAAACAAACTTTTCTGATCAGAAGGAACTTCATTGCATGCATTTGCTCTCAAAGAACAGAATCAGTGCAAAAAATAAAAATGAGATCACTTCTCAAAAGTTCAGAGATGGCACATGTAGCCTCTTGTTGTTCCTGTGATACAGAGTTTAATCTTTAAAATTATATATTGGTTAGTATCGGAATCTAATTATCTTGCAAATCAATGAGGGTGGAACAGACTATGTCCAGTGATAAACGATAAGAATATTTGTATTTATTTGTGAATATTGTGGTAAGATGAGTGAAAGTAGTTAGCTGTAAAACAGTTGCCAAGAACTTGGAGGAATAGTGTCTGATCAGCTGCTGTGTGTTGAGGAGACTTCTGGTAATAGCTGTTACCTGGGGTGTGTAGTAGGTACGCATCTGATCTTGGGGTGTGGGGGTTCCTGTGTCTCTTGAATGTCTCCATTTGCAAGATGAAATACACTGTTAACTGAGTCTGTTTATTTCCTTCTATAGACTGAAAGCAAGAAAATGCATTATACTGAGCCACAATAGAATTATTTGCTTAAAAAATTCTTTTTTTTCACTTAGGCATTTTTATTCTTTGGTGCATTACTAATGGACTGTCAAAGGAATGAAAAAGCTACAAATCTTCTGAAGTTCAGCCCATGACAGATGTAGTCACAGCAGATTTTAAATCTTTATTTCAGTACTACTTAGTTTTATAACTATCTTTAAGTACACTCTACAAACTTTGCCACTAATAAACTCAAAGGTATGTTTTTACACTGTATTCATCTCTGACTGGCTGCTTCTCATCCTAGTGTCACATCATATGTTTGACATATTTTCCTAATTCTTGTGTGTGGTTTTTTATTTTGTCTTCTTTTATACTCCTCCAAACCATGTCAGAAAGCAGTCATAAAAATTATTTATTTTTCCTCCATATGGAAGTTCTTGGGTATTCAGAAATATTATATTAGGGTTTTAGTGCTGACTTCATTAGCTGTGATCCTGTTCTTATTCAAATCCTAGCTGGCAGAACCAGTAAAATAATGTCAGAGGGTTTTTATGTGTGTGTGAAGTCATATATATATATATATATATATATATATAATTATAATGAATACAAAAACCAGAAAAAAAACCTTTGTCATTCATTATTACACAGGAAAACAAAACAATTAAAAAAAATGTTATGGGAGGCAGTGGGAGTGGTGCCATGTCAAATATTTATCCATCTCTTCCAGACAAAGTGTTGTGTGAGGTAAGAAAAAAAAAATACAGCTAGAACAACAGAAAATAGTTCTTACCACATTATACATCTCTCATTCTTACATGGGGGAGGGGGGGGAGAAATGTGCTGTGCATTACTTGATGGTGCTTGGAAGTAGGGTGGAGACTAGTTCTGTTACAGGAACAAATCATTTTGCCCTTCCTGTAACAGGTCAGTGTTTTTGCAGCTGCTTTTTTCCCACTGAATATACTGTGTTTATGTGGCTGTCACTAGAAGCTCAATGGTTACCAGTAATACAGTTCTGTATTTGTCACACATGAGAAGATGTGGAGGAGAGCTGAGCAGAGAGGTTTCCTCTGCTGAGAAGGGACCTCTGAAGGATTCTCATGGATGGCACTGTACTGGGCTTTGACTGGAGGAGAAGTGTGCATTTGTCCTGCCAAATGGAACAAATTGAATTCAGTGTTTGAAAATAGAAAACAACAAGTTTGGATAATCAGGGCCTTGGTCATTAGGCCATGAAATTAGTATCTATTTGTCTGTTTACTAGGAACATGATTGAAATTACAAAGCAACAGATTTATGTCACTGAATTCAGTGTTGCTGCTGACATTAAGTGCTCCTGGTGATCTGAAGAGAGGAGTCTACGGATGTTTTGCATGTAGCAGTCAAATTATCTGAGCTCTGCAAATGGTTTCTTTGGCTTATGTACAGGTACTGCACAGCTGGCATAAATGTTGCCAGTAGTCTTCAGGTTAAAGTCACCAAAGACAGGCTTTGTGTTCCTCCTGTGGGTGTTGGTTGAGGTGTCTTGGCTTCTTCCTGACCTGGAATTTTAGCCTACAGCTTGCTTCAACAAATAAATGACAGGATATAAAGGCAGATATGTGAAAATAAGAACGCAGCATGAGTCTCTCAATAGATACGTTGGGTTGATTAATTTGTTTGACAGTTTCCTTGAACTGACCAAAATAACATTGCTGTTATCTGTCTGTTGTTCCATCAAGCTTATCTTGTGTCAGGCAGTTCAACTCGTTGCCTAAATTCTTCATGATTATGGTTGCATTCAGAATTATTTTTGCAAAGCATTTAGGAGCAGTGACCTGTTTACCCAGGAATAAGGTGAAAAACTCCTGTATGTTTTTACATTAAAAAAAAAGTGTGATAAAATGCAGTATGCATTAACAAGTGACTGATATCAAAAACTGTCAGCTTCAGGCAGACTTCTGAGTTATAGGTACTTTAGAAAGGATGGGCAGGGAAGACAAGGAGGGGGTGTTGCCCTCTATGTCAGTGACCAGCTGGAGTGGACAGGGCTCCACCTGAGGATGGATGAGGAGCTGACTGAGAGTTTATGGGTCAGGATTAAAGGGAGGGCAAGGACAGGTGACATTATAGTGGAGATCTGCTACAGGCCACCTGACCAGGAAGGCTGAATGGATCAGGTTAGGGAAGCTAAAGCCTTGATAGGATTGAATCTGGCCAGGGACATCAAGGACAACAAGAAAAGCTTCTTGCCAGGTCCTGCACCTGACTCAGGGCAATCCCAAACATAAACACAGGCTGGACAGGGAATGAATTGAGAGCAGCCCTGAGGAGCAGGACTCAGGGGTGTTGGTTGATGAGAAGCCTGGCAGTGTGTGCTTTGTAGCCCAGAAAGTCAACTGTATCCTGGGTTGCATCTAAAGGAGTGTGTCCAACAGGCTGAGGGAGGTGATTCTTCCCTCTACTCTGCTCTCATGAGACCCCACCTACAGTACTGCATTCAGCTCTGGGGCCTCCAACACAAGAAGGACCTGAAACTGTCAGAGGAGGTCTGGAGGAGAGCCACTAATACGATCAGAGGGCTAGAGCACCTCTGCTATGGAGACAGGCTGAGACAATTGGGTTTGTTCAGCCTAAAGAAGAGAAGGCTCTGGGAAGACCTTATAGCAGCCTTCCAGTATCTGAAGGGGGCCTGCAAGAATCTGGAGAGGGACTTTTTATAAGAACATGTAGGGATAGGACATGGGGGAATGGCTTTAGGCTGAAAGGGGATAGATTTAAATCAGATATAAGGAAGAAGCTCTTCACTTTGAGAGTGGCAATGCACTGGAAGAGGTATCCCAGAGAAGCTGTGGCTTCCCCATCCCTGTAAGTGTTCAAGGCCAGGTTGGACAGAGCTTAGAGCAGCCTGGTCTGGTAGATGTCCCTGCCCATGGCAGGGTGTTTGAACTAGGTAATCTTTAAGGTCCCTTTTAACCCAAACCTTTCTGTGATTCTGTGAAATTACTTGATTGTGCAGTGGTACACTTTTAAGTTAGAGGAATAGGCTTCTGAAGTGGTGTTATACTAAACATTACTGACTCATAGGTCTTTGTGAAATACTTGCATTGTGAGATTTTTTCCCCAGTGATATTAATCTGTTCTTAAGCATGTGAAACTTTTGTGAAGTTGGAGCAATTTTATTTAATTTTATAGAATAAAGTTGCGTATGAGGAGGGAACCAGGGGGCTGTGGATGCTTTATTGGTCATGATATGTATTTAGCTTATATTTAGCTTCAATAAGAAAAGCTCTTAAGCAATGCTGAATTTTGAGCACAATGATCCTTGCGGTTGTCAGTGGAATTATTTTCCTGCTTAATGTCCAGTACACTTTGAGTGGTGTTTGTGAAGGATTGTGCAATACCCAATTCCACACAGTTTTATAGACTTCCTTGTCACATCATCTGTAATTGGGTATTAAAAATAGAATTTCTGATATGTAGTGGACTGGTAAGTTTAGGCAAAGTAGTAATTTGTCTAAGGACTGAGCAAACTACCATGAAAGCTGATATTAGAAGTTGGACGACGCAAAATTTTTTCTGTTGACTTCCTAAATTAAGTCAAATGCAAGGGTAACAGGGCATGGAACAAAAGCCAGGGAAAAAAAAACAACAAACCCAGCCCTGAAAACCACTGTAAATATGCATCAATGCTCTATGTTTTTTTGTTTTTGTTTTTGGGTTTTTTTTGAGAAATAGGGAACTGAGACTGATGATTTTCTACATGGTGTTGGGATGACAAGCGTTAAGTGGTTCTGTCTCAAAAGCAAACTTAATGTGGGTCATTCTTTCAATTTCTTGTAATGGAGTTTGCCTGTGTATGCAAAAGTAGACTTCTCAGTTTGTTGATTCATCATGACTTGAACAGCAAGGCATAATATTGAGCAGGTACAGAAGTTGCAGGTTAGAAGTTGAATCAGTCCCTGACAAGAGCCACTCTAGGATCTATAGCCAGTGTCCATCCTTCTGCCCAATGGACACCCTAGCCAGAATCTCTTTCTTGCTCTGCTTTCCTTAATGTGTGGCAATCCAGTCCTTGTCTTGCTTAAGTAAAGTCTCGTTTATCCAAGGTGGGGCTATGCTTGTGCTGCTTGGGCTATCTGGTCTTATGTTAGGAACATTACTAATATAGTGCTTTTCTCTAAAGTGAAGGACAGTCATAATTTTGAATATTTATGCTGCTTTTTGATATAAAAAGTATGACCATCGCTACGACCATCCTTCCCATAGAAGTTGCTCTGCTGTTGGCTCAGGCCCTCACAAGAAGAACAAATTGTGTCACATTCTAGAAACAGACCTAGAAAAATGGTTATGGAACATAGTTTGAGCACCTCTTTACTCATTATCAAGTAGCTGGTTTTACATCCTGAAGAGCTTAGATCTTGTTGAGTGCTGTGAATGTACTGATATATACAAAATCTGCTCTAGTCTGATGTTGAATAATGAAGACCTTGCTATAGAATGAGGTAAACATTTTTAATTGCCTGTGTCAAAGGGAATCCAAAGAACTGACCTATATCACAGTAATTTGTACAGAAGCTATCAATATGATTGAAATCTCTAAATATTCTTAAGATACTGACTAATTTCCTTAAAAAAGCCTGTTGAATATTCATTTTGAAACTGAAGAGAAAGATTGACTTTACTTATTCCTGAGATTCTAAATTTTAGGCTATTTTAATAATAATAATTAAAAAAAAACCCCAAAGAACCTAAAAATCAAACCCACAACTCCCCCCCCCATTAATCTTTAATTTTAATAGAATATTTCAGATAAACAGGACACGTAGAGATATTTTCGATCATTACAGTTCATGAAACTTACAAAAATAACTTCTGCTGTAAAGAAAAATGTTTTCAAGAAAAAAATTGTGTAAACTCAACCAATTCTGAGAAGGCTCAAATGGTAGACCTGAGTGTTCCTCAGGCAGTGACCATAAGCTTTGGCAGCATTCAGTGTACCATTGCTTCCAAATAAAACCAGTTCATGTTGGCAATAGTGTCTGTTTAAATGGTTGCATCATCAAGGGAGTTTTAGTTGTGATGATGGTGTTAAAGCCACTGTGCATCACTCTGCTGCTGTGCAGATGGTTGGAGGAAAACTAAACTAAAAACATTGTAGTCATTTTACTAAGAAACTTCACAGAAGATATGAGAATGAGAGAGGTATCGTGCTGATAAAGGGCTATGATAGAAGGCATCGGGTAGAATTTATGTTGGAGCAACTGTCAGTGAAAATGTTAATCAAGACCCTTCATGCCCTTTTTTTATTTTGATCTCTGTTAGAATCCTATGAATGTGACAATAGATGTATTCTGATTAATGACTAGCCTGAACCAAAAAGTTTGTAGTATTGGGCCATCAGATTCAGGTACTGTTTATGATTGTCTTTCTCCCTAATGTAGTCAAGTATTGCTGTTTATTCTTTATTCAAGGACCTAATATTTTCAGAACTTCTGAGATTTGAAAGGCTGTGGAGTGGTAAATAATTTTGCATGTCTGAATGACCAGAGAGCAATTTAAAAAAGACTTTGTCTAAAAAAAAAAAAACTTGTTACATACATAAGAACATTTATATACATATATAATACATGCATATTGATATACTACTGATACTTAGGTATTAGGGGGGGAAAAAAAACCCACAGTCTCCTCTCAGCAGTTATTCACTGCTGTGAGCATGACAGTATATAAAGGTTACCCCCAGCTCTGTATTTACTGTTGATGTGAAGTTAACACTTAAGCATCATAAAACATTATATACTCTTCAGAATGCAGGGTGGATTTACAGAGTGTGCAGTTTGCCTCTACCTCTTAATCTCTCTTACTTCAGAGATGTAATACTGATTTTTTAAGTTTTTTATTATAGTTTCTGACTTATTCAGCATTGAACAATAAAAGACATTTCATGTCATAAGAGAAGATTCTCACCAACACTCGGGAGTGTTTATGCTGATTGGACTCTGACAGTGACTGTAATTGCAGTGAGAATGGTGGGCCCTATGCTCTGTTGACCCCTTGCTGAGGCTTCAATAAAATGTTGGGCGTATAGGATTAGGATTATTTTTTCTCCTTTATTTATTTTTTTTATTTATGTTAGCATTTATGAAACTATTGCAGTCATCTTATTTTTGAACACTTGAGAATGTCTGTCCACTTCTATGCTGTCATGGTGTGAATACACAGCCAGTTGAATGTGTGGGCATACTTGGTTCTTCCTGCTCTCTGGAGCTCCTTATCTAACAGTCTGGGTGTTGCATTGCAAGCCAGGCTACAGCATGCTCATGAAATTGTGCTGCTGACTTCAGTAGGAATGAAATTAATGTTTCTAGCTTTACATGGCAAAGCTCTTGCTTTTACTGCAGCTCATGTTTGAATGAGCTTCTAACATTCCTGATTATCAGCAGAGCATTAGAGCAAAAGGTTGATTATGGTCCGATTACCATAAGCCACTCAATGTATATGCTCTTCTTTTATTTGAGTTCTCCCCATCTTCTTTTAGAGGAAACAAATGGAATGTAATCCATTACCACCTACAATTTTTTATGACAGTTTTCAGTTTAAATTAGTTTTTCTGTATTAATTTTCACATTAGCTGTCTCTTTGATGTAATAATTGAATCTGCTTCAGAGTGAAAAAAAAATCATTGAGGAATGCATTTGAGATTTAAAAAGAGGCTATTTGTAAAATTGCATTATTGAATAAAACTGGATGATTTCTGGTACTGGGTTTGGCTCTTTTACATACTATTATATGTGAAGATAGCTGCCTAAGAGGTGACAATATCTAAAAGATTTTATAGTTTAAAGGGATGACACTGGCATCTGCCCTTGTTGAAGGACAGATCTGTTCTAGCAGTAATACTGATTTTACTGGAGTTCAATAACTTATCTCTTGTTAGCTTGAATGCAATTCATGTTAGTTAATGACCTGCAATCAACCTGTACATAACTCTTAAGTGCCTGATTAACAGAATGTTTAAACATAAGAGAATCATGGCATTAAGTATATTCTGCAGTGGGGCACAGGTGGTCCATAGATTTTTGGATGAAGTTGACTCTGAAAATTTCTAAGCAGATAAGGAGGTGCTCTTGGTGAGCATCATAATCTGTGCTTGTGTAAATCATTATCTCTGGAGGGGAGGGAGGAGGGGGAGCGAATTAGTATAGTTCATGCCTCAGGTAATTATAAAATAATGTGTTTAGTGTAGGTTTTGCAAGCTGTTGCAAGCCATCAACTGGTAACATCGAGGTGCCAAAAGCCACCAGTTCATAATAAGCTCATGTTATTTTCAAATTCTAATTCTAATTTTCTGTTATAAAGTCACTCAGTTTCAGACTTTCTTAGGCCAGTGTGACAGCTCCGTGATTTGTATGTAGGTGAAAATTTATAAAATAAAATCTACATGCAAGAAAGCAGAAGATTTAAAAAAAGAAAAAAAGCGAATCATTATTTAGGCACAGTGCTTATATAATAACCTACTGGGCTAAATAAAATGTCATTGGGCTGCAGATTTGTACATAGTAGTAATCATTTTAATATTACTCTAAAGAAGATGTGTTTAGCCTTATCTCACGAGTTTGTTATTAATAGGACAGCATTATTTAGGGTTGTCAGGAAAATCAGTATTGAAATGTGGTTGCCCTGGTCGTTAATATCATCATTAGAAGTAGATGCTGTTTGGTAGTGTAAGGAGATCCATGACCAAAGAAACCTTTTGATTGGCAGAGAATATTGTAAAGTACAGTGTGCCTCTCCTGAAAGGCTGGGCAATGGGAAAATGATAAAAAGAAAGCAAACCCAAAATGCTTTCGGTAAGTGCGTGTGGTATCCAAAGATACAGAAGTGGGGAAACGGGAAAGAAGAAGACATTTTGCAGTGACACTGTGACATTGATTTTCATAAATTTTCAGTTGTAGATAATGGAATGTTTTATTTTGCACAGCAGGAGTGCTGCTCTGTGTGCTCTGACAGCTCATTAGATACTGTGGTAGGAAAGAGTGCTGAAAGCTCAGGATTCAGCAAGGGAAGTATTTGGTACTGTGCATGATACAATGTAGATTCTGGTGCTTGCTTCAAAGTTTTAGAGTAGCATCAATTTACTGTCTCTCTGGACTGAACCTTGTCTGGTGTTAGACATGCTAACTAATGCAAATTTTAACTGTGACAGATAGCTGGAACCAGAAATATCTCCCAAGTCTCCGTTCTGCCTCTTGAAAGTTTAAGGTGTAAAAATTTATGGCTGACTTGGCCAACTTGTGCCATCATGGGGCATTCAATTATGGATCTATGAGGCCAGCTTGATATTTTTCATTTTCTAAACTTCCATGCAGTTATTCATTTCAGTACAGATTCAGAGTGTACTGTTCTGGAAATTGTGTGCCCCATCTCTCTTAAACACTATTGAACTGCTGCTGAGAAGCCTCAAGGGGAATAAAAAAAGTAACCGATCTGAAATAGCTCACTGAGACTGTGTTACATGCTGCTACTGGTTTGCAGGGATGATGAGGACTTTGGGTAATGCCTGCTTATCTAATGACTGTTATTTTCTTTGTGGTCATCAAAAGAACTGCTAGTTTTTGTGTTACAGTAGTTCCATGTTTTCTGCATATATTGAAGATACTTGAATTTGTGATGATTTGTTGGGAACTTCACCATCACAGTATTTTTTATCTTCTACGCTGTAAGCAGTGCAAAGGCTGCTTGGCTTTACTCTGCTGCTTGCCCAGGGTTTTAAAATCCAGATGTGCTTGGTTGTACAATAGGGGAGGGGACTTAGCATTGACAGAAACTTAATCCAGGGAATGTCTGGAGTGTGGCCACTGAGGTCATCAGAACTTCATGCCAGTACATAGCTTTTCAAGTCTAAATAAGTGAAAACTGTTGGTAGGTTGAAATATCATGGTCTGCTTGAACTGTGCAGGCAACTGTTTGTAAATATCTTTCTTAGGATCCTCTCTTAATATGTAATGCACCATAGAAACACAATTCTTTTTTTCCTGCTTGTGCTGCTGGTTTTGATTCTATAAACAATCATCAACTTGGGGTATATTTGAACACAGGGAAAGGAGCAGCTGAAACAGTGTCAGGTTTGCTTTGGCTCCTCAAGAGAAATTGTAGGGGAAACCCAAGCTTGTCTGTGTGGAAATGATCGCTTACCTACAGGAGCTGCTGTCTGAGGACTTAAGCCGTTGCTGCTGTATTCAGGAGACCTGTTCCAGGCAAAGGGTGAGAAGGCAGTGTCAGACCACTTGCTCAGCATCTGGCAGGCAGATATGTGACCCAGGTGGGAGAAGCTGTAACTAATCTTTGTCATGGCTCGAGGAGAGTTTTTCCCACTCACTTTGAGGAACTGAGAGTTACTGGACTTGTATTTTGATAGAAGCAGTATCTTTTGAAATAGTTAGAAGGTGCATTCAATGGAGATGCCAGCCAATCTTCAGATCCGTGATGTCTTCAAAGGTTTACCTGAAGTTCCATTTATTCAGTGTCATATCTGTGAGCATTTGTCAGTATTTTGCAGTCAGGGCATGCAGTTAGGAAGCCTGGTCTAGGTTGGGAATTCGCAAACATAGCTGACCTAGTTGCCACTCTTGAGGATAAGCCTTGTGTTTTACAGGGGAAGGGACAGTAGCTCATGGCTCTTTGCCACATCTGGCAATTTTTTTTGAGGAAATGGCAGTTCCCAGCATGCTTTCTCCCCATGGAAGAGGTAATGGAAGAGGCTGCAGTGCTGTACCTGGCTGGGTACAAGTGCTGGAGAGACCATTCCTGGGTCCCGTTTTTCTTGCATATCACTTAATGAAGTTTGTGTGTTGCTAATTGTATATACCTGAACAACCTCAAAGGGGTTGGTGGTGAGGGCTGTTATCCTCTTTAGGGCATGTTCTTTTTCCAGCTAAAGCTTTATGTTTATTTTCTTTAATGGTTATGGTATTAAGTAATATTAGTGTTACGTAGTGTTAGATAGATGTAGCCTATATTTTTCTAAATCTGTCTCTAATACTGTCTAATACCATATATGTGTGGCAACCTAAGAGTCATGAGTACAGGATGCAAATTTGAAACATTAGAGATGTTTACAGAGCGTGCTAAGGTATGATTCATGGTGAAATCATTTTATGTTGTGAATTCATAGCTAAGTATTAGCAGAGTTCATATGACTACCAGAACTTGATAATGTGTGAAAACTGCGACCAAAAAGTCTGAGAAGACTCATGTATCGCTGTAAAAAATAAAATGAATAAACACTTTGGTAAACATGTTTTAAAAGTTTGATCATCAAAGTAAATTGATGGAAACTATATGGTCTTGTTTGGGGAAGCACATGAATATGTGATGAATGTTAGAAGTTTGATTAAGCCCTTCTCAGTTTGATAGTAAAGTTTTCCTCTAACAGAGCTTGTTCTTTTAGAATGATGTTGTGTTCAGGCATCCCCCCAAGGTCATAGCACCCACCTGAATCATAGTGGCTTTTCATTTCATACTGTGTGCATTCATAAATGTAGGATTTTTGTTTGTGTTGAGTTTTAAGAAATGGCTTTCTAGTGTAAACATCCATTTGTTTTCATGCAGATAAAAGAATTGTGCCTTAGAAAATTCTCATTTTGTTGAATTAGAAAGTACCAATTTCTTAATTCTTTAATGGAGGTATGCTCGTCCTAGGGAGAGAGAGAAATCTTCCTAACAAAAAAAAAAAAGCCTCTGCTAGACAGAATGTACAAAAGCAAATGAATAAGACCTGTTAGATGTAGTTGAAAAAATGTTTTGTTGTTAATTGTTGCATAAACATTCTCTGTTTAAAATACCTACATTTATTACTTCCTTCCAGAAGAAGAAAGCTGAGGGGCAAAATGAAGTACAGAGAGTTTTTTCCAAAGCATTTCTTTTTCTCTGAAAGCAAAGCACTTGCCATTCTTCCACTTACATAGGTTTCCGTTTAGTCACAATGTAACTTACAGCAGCACAACTAAATAGCTAATGACAGGGACTGCAAGTACAAGCCAGTTACTGGGGAAGCCATCTATGGCAGCTCATTCTCCATTCCTACGAAGTTAATGGGCTTAACTTCAGTCATGGCTTAATTAATATGCAGATTGTTTCCAGTAGTAAAGATGATGGGCATTCTGGAGACAGTCATGTTATTTAATTTTTCCATGTTCCCACTTATTCCATGCCACCTTGCATTCTTTAAAAAATACAATATGTACATGATACATTAATGTATAAATAAAAGTAAATATGTATCAGTTTACAGTAGTAAAATTTCTCACCCTACCTTGCTTGGAGTGACGCTTTGCCGTGCTTTATAGTGAATGTACAAAGAGAGCATGGTGCTGCTTCCTTTGGCAAGATAATTTGGCTACAATGGAGATTTGTTTTACATCATTTGAAAGTGATGTGGGTTGATTATTTCAATGGGTTATTTCCCAAATTGTGAAATAGTGTTAGTACTGCTTCCAAATGGCAACATACTGTCCATAATTTCCCAAAAAAGGGGAAGTGACAAATTTGTTTTTGAGAAAAAAGGAAAAAGCCAAGACAAATAAAGCTGAGAAATAAAAATATTTGCTCTTTGCCCCAAATCCTGAAATTGGAAGCTTATTAGAAGCTTCTCTTACTTTGTAAAAGAAAGACTGACTTGAACCAACTATCCTTATCTCCTGTGTTGTTTTTCCTAGTGTTACCATTCATGCTAATCTTTCCTGTCAGTGCTTTCCCAGCTCTTTTAAATCGTGTGTTTTTTTTCCAGGCTTGCTTGAAACTGAGAGGTAGAATAATACCCTTCTCCCTGAGGTATACTGCTGACTGTTTGCTTCTGCTAGAGGCTAGAGGGTAGAGATGTCGCCTGCTTAATGTATTTATTTGAAGTTTTTCTTTGAGATGATTAGTGCTCAAGTTTACTGAAAGTATGAATCCCCAAACTTCCTTTAGAGTATAAGCCAGCAACTGGGGATAAGTAGTGGTTAACTACTTAAAGCTACTTTTGTTCTGTAGTTGGTGAAAACCTGAAAGACTTGATGTTTATGACATGAATTTCCACTTTCTTTTGCGGGTAAGCTTTCTGTACAAGCAGCAGATTATGAAAACATACATTTTCAAAAGTGGCAAAATGGTTCAAAATGATTCTTAAAGTGTTTCTTTTTTAGAAATGAACTGTCCTTATGTGCTTATCAAGTCTTTTGCGAGTTGAGACGGATGCTTCATTTTTTCTCTGCAAAAAAGCTAAGCAAGCTTTTATTCAGATGAAAAGATTGCTGTTGAAATCTATTTAAAGATGCAGAAGTTAGTCTGACACACTAGCTAAATTTTGTGGGAATGATTGCTGCTCTCAGTGTGCTACAGAGACACACATGTACAGTAACAGGAGAAGAGGGTGGTAAAGGAAATGAGAACATAAACCGCCATGCCATCTTATTACTTGAAGCAGAAAAATAAAAGTCCCAATTTTCATATTGTCATCCCTTTTCTTCTTATTTTTTTTTAAACATAATCAGAAAACAACCCAAACAACCCAGAATTTCAGCCAAATAATCCAATGACAGAGACAGTAGGTTGGAAAGTTAACAGTGAAGTAAATGACCCCTTTTCCATATCATACTCTTCTGTGCTCGATACTCTTTAAAAAAAAATACTAAAAATTCTCATTCTCTGAACATCCATGTGATGATCTGTAGCATAACAAATGCACAGTTTCAGCTGTTTGTGTTTGTGTTGGTGGTTTCTTTCTTAGTGTCCAATACTTACCAGTTTACATGTTCAGCACAAGGTTTTGAAAGTAGTTTAAATAGAAACAGAACCTTAAGGGGATTTACAAGTGTGCACACCATTTGATTTACGTATGGACAAAGGACTTGATACATTGGTGAATGAGTCTTGAATTCCTGAGTCAGTTGTAAAGATCTGTATATCATGACTTGCCCTAAAGATGTTCTAACAAGTTGAACTTAGTGGTGTGAATTGTTTTTGTGATAGGTCCACTAAGTTCAGCATCTTTGCATTATTTATGGCCGTCTGCTTGATGTGTTGAAGGCTCTGGCTCAATCAGAAAGCAGTAAGGGCTCTCAGGAACAGAGCACACAGTCATGTATGCTGGCTGCTGCAGAATAAGAAAGTAAGTAAAGACAGTGGTGTCTTCCTGCAAGTTTCCTTTACTGTGTTACTTACAAAATAAAGTGGACATGTAATGAAAAGATCCCAAGCCAAGATCTATGATGACATTTTTCATACACTGTAAAAAGGAGGGAGTATTAAGGTAGGGAAGTATCCATGAATTTTCAGAAGTCCACATTTTGGTTTTGTAGGATGGAGTTATTTATAAATTTAATTTGTGTATGTGTTAGGCTGTGACATTTTAAACAAGATGTTTAGAAAGACCAGCCAAGAATGATATAAACCACAACAATACTGTAATTCTGTGGCCACAGGCAATTCCTTCAGTCTTTTTTCAATCTCTAACAGCAGCAGTGGGAAAACAGCATTCCTATTCTGCATGATCTGGTTTGGAGACAAATTATGTTCACAAATGAGTCATTTCACTGTGGAAATACGGGATGAATGAGGTAAATTTCAATGAATTGTTTTTGTTTGTGGGTAGAGAAGGAAAGAACATCCCTAGTATTTTTAGAGAACTATAAGTTGTAAACAAGAGTGAGTAGCTCTAGAATTTTGCTTTGTGCATAATGATATGGTGAGATTGAAATGTAAAACAGTCTTTGACTTTTGCTGCTTTTCATAACAAGGTTTGGAAAATGAAAAGATGACCAAGGTTTTACACTCCTGAAGTCAGTAGTGGTGTAATGTCAAGCAGAGCTCATTTGTGCATTCATTTATTTATGCTAAATAAAGCCAAACAACTAGGTGCAAAATGAAGGATGTTAATCAACTAAGAGATACAATTCTTAGGTAAGTGGATGGTGGCAATGTTGATTTGGAAGGAAAATGTTGAGCAGTAGACTTTTAAGCTTCTTATTGTGTTCCCATGAAAAACCTTCACCTCTGTGTAGAGGTATCCAGTGTCATGAGGTATTCTTGAGAGCCATGGCTCAAAGGAGATGCAAACAGTAAGTTCCACATTCAGTCAGGAAAATTACTCCCTGAAAACTGTGTTCTTAGTGGAAATACACGGGTCAGTATAGTTCTGTGGTGGTTTTTTTTTGTTTTCTTTTTTCTGTTGAATTTGACTTTTTAACTGCCCAAGAACATCACTTATATATTAAGACTCAGCATTGTTAACATTGATACAATGGAGCAGTGTCTGTAGCTGGGAGATTTGTGCATGTTGATTATTGTTTGTTTACTAGGAAAAAAAATGAGGAGGTTGTGGAATTCTGGCGGCATGCAGATAAACAGAAGCTGTCCACTCTAAGGGCTATGACTAACTGAAGCACACACAATGTCAGTAACATTCCTACATGTAATTATGTAATTTGGGTTTTAGCATCTGCCTCTTTCTTAATTGCATAAATTATAACTGATACAAATTATTATGACAATGACAGTAATTGTAGATAGATAAATTAGAGGAACAAAGATGTTGAAACTAATTTGATTGCTCCCCTAAATCATTGTGGCCTGCAGTTGTACGTAAATGCTGCCATTTCTTAATTTTGTGAGTTGTTTTTTTTTTTTTTCCACTTTCAAGCTGCTTCTCAATATTCTGAAGTCACCCCGTTATTATCTTAGCATGGCATTTGGCCTGCAGCTCCCAGCTGGGAATGAAGAAGGCTGTCATTGGTCCTCTCTGCTCAAAATAGCTGGTCAGAACATTTTTGTACACAGGGACTGATATTCTCACCTTTTGAACAGCAATTTCTGTGATGACTTAGAGAGTATTTGACCTTCAGAGTAAAAGCTGCAGGCAGTACAATTTGCCCTCATAGCAGTTGTGTAGAGGTTTGTTTTTTTTGTGTGTGTCTTTCACTTTTCTGTAAATTGTAGTGATTCCTATGGAACTGGTTAGTCCCGTTCGGTCTGACAACCAGGTTACCAATAGTGGAGAAGAGGTGGTGTTTAAGAAAACATCCTTCTTTGAAAAGCTCACATAATTAATAGCTGCTTCAGAGCTGTATAAGGGCAGAGTCTTGGATGACATGGTTTAGGGTGTGGTGTCCCTGCATACGGCAGGTGGGTTGGAACTAGATAATCTTAAGGCCCTTTCCAACCCAAACGATTCTATGATTCTGTGAATCAAGTTTCTACTCTTTTCTATGTAAGATGTACAATAACTTTTATTTTTTAAATTTCTTCTTCCTGCAAACATTCCTTAATTGTTGCCCCTCAACTTGAAGGTAAAGGAAAATGTGTATGATATGTGGATAGCAAACCTGCCCACAAGGTGGGTATACCCCAAGCAGTTGCAGGCCTGGCTTTTACTTGTGTTGAAGCATACTTGCCAACTAGCAAAAATATGTAACCTTTCATTGAGGAAGCTGCTAAGTAGGGAATCAAATGCACCTAGGAGAGAGGTCTTTTAAATCTATTATAGAATAGTTAGGATTGGAAAGGACCTCAAGATCATCTAGTTCCACCCCCCCTGCCATGGGCAGGGACACCTCACACTAAACCATATCACTCAAGGCTTCATCCAATCTGGTCTTGAACACCGCCAGGGATGGAGCATTCACTACCTCCCTGGGGAACCCATTCCAGTACCTCACCACCCTAACAGTAAAGAATTTCTTCCTTATATCCAGTCTAAACCCCTGCTGTTTAAGTTTCAACCCGTTACCCCTTGTCCTCTCACTACAGTCCCTAATGAATAGCCCCTCCCCAGCATCCCTATAGGCCCCCTTCAGATACTGGAAGGCTGCTATGAGTTCTCCATGCAGCCTTCTCTTCTCCAGGCTGAACAGCCCCAACTTTCTCAGCCTGTCTTCATACGGGAGGTGCTCCAGTCCCCTGATCATCCTCGTGGCCCTCCTCTGGACTTGTTCTAGCAGTACCATGTCCTTTTTATGTTGAGGACACCAGAACTGCACACAATACTCCAGGTAAGGTCTCACGAGAGCAGAGTAGAGGGACAGGATCACCTCCTTTGACCTGCTGGTCATGTTCCTTTTGATACATCCCAGGGTACAGTTGGCTTTCTGGGCTGTGAGTGCACACTGCTGGCTCATGTTCATTTTCTCATTGACTAACACCCCCAAGTCCTTCTCCGCAGGACTACCATGAATTTCCTTTTTGCCCAACCTGTACCTGTGCCTGGGATTGCTCCGACCCAGGTGTAGGACCTTGCACTTGGCATGGTTAAACTTCATGAGGTTGGCATCAGCCCACCTCACAAGCGTGTCAAGGTCACTGTGGGTGGCATTCCTTCCCTCTAGCGTATCAACAGAACCACACAGCTTGGTGTCATCGGCAAACTTGCTGAGGGCACACTCAATTCCATTGTCCATGTCAGCGACAAAAATATTAAACAAGACTGGTCCCAATACCGATCCCTGAGGGACACCACTTGTTACTGGTCTCCAGCTGGACATTGAACCGTTGACCACAACTTTTTGAGTGCGACCATTCAGCCAGTTCTTTATCCACTGAGTGGTCCACCTATCAAATTGATGACACTCCAATTTAGAGAAAAGGATGTCATGTGGGACAGTGTTGAACACTTTGCACAAGTCCAGGTAGATGACGTCAACTGCTCCACCCCTGTCCATCACTTTTGTAGCCCCGTCATAGAAGGCCACCAAATTGGTCAGGCAGGATTTTCCCCTAGTAAAGCCATGCTGGCTGTCACCAAGCACCTTGTTGTTTTTCATGTGCCTTAGCATGCCTTCCAAGAGAATCTGCTCCCAGATTTTGCCAGGCACAGAAGTGAGACTGACTGGTCTGTAATTCCTTGGGTTATCCATTTTCCCCTCCTTGAAAATGGGGGTTGTATTTCCCTTTTTCCAGTCGTTGGGAACTTCACCTGACTGCCATGATTTTTCAAATATGATGGCCAGTGGCTTTGCAACTTCATTCACTAGCTCCTTCAGGACCCGCAGATGGATTTCATCCGGACCCATGGACTCGTGTACATTCAGGTTCTTAAGATGGTCTCGAACCAGATCCTCATGTACAGTGGGCCCAAGGTCTAGGTTTTCACAGTCCCTGTGTCCTCCTTCCAAGACTCGGGTGCTGCGGTCAGAGCCTTTGCCAGTGAAGACCGAGGCAAAGAAGCCATTCAGAACCTCAGCCTTCTCCAAGTCCTGTGTAGCCAGTTCTCCTGAAAGTTTCTGGAGGGGGCCTACGTTGTCCTTAGTCTGTTTTTTAGCCGCTACATACCGATAAAATCCCTTCCTATTACCTTTAACATCCCTTGCCAAGTTTAGCTCCAATTGGCCTTAGCTTTCCTAACTTGGTCCCTAAGTACCTAGACAACATCCCTGTATTCATCCCAGGCCACCTGTCCTTGTTTCCACCTTTTATAAGCCTCTTTTTTCTTGTGAATTTTTCTCAGCAGCTCCTTATCCATCCAAGGAGGTCTCCTGCCCCTCCTGCTGCACTTCCTTCTGGTCGGGATGCAACAGTCCTGAGTCTGTAGCAGGTGATCCTTGAATATTAACCAAGAGCCTTGGGCCCCTTGCCCTCTAGGGCTATATCCCATGGAACCTTGCTAAGCAGGTTCCTGAAGAGCCCAAAGTCTGCTCTCTTCAAGTCCAGGGCAGTGAGCTTACTGCATGCTCTTCTCATTGTCTTGAGGACCTCAAATTCGACTATCTCATGATCACTGCATCCAAGACTTCCCTGGAGAGTCCCATTTCCAATGAGCCCTTCCCTGTTGGTGAGCACGAGGTCAAGCAGGGCACCTCTCCTCGTCGGCTCCTTTATTGCTTGCAGAAGGAAGTTGTCTTCCACACAATCGAGGAACCTCCTGGATTGCTTGTGCCGGGCTGTACCGTCGCCCCAACAGATGTTAGGGTGTTTGAAGTCCCCCATGAGAACAAGGGCCTGTGAGCGTGAGGCTTTTCCTATTTGTCTGTAGAGTTCTTCATCCACAGGTTCCTCTTGATCAGGCGGTCTGTAACATATCCCCACAGTAATGTGTCCCGTCACCGATTTCCCCTTAACCCTGACCCACAAACTTTCTGTTAACTGATCACCTGTCCCCAGACAGAGTTCCATACTCTCCAGCCTATCCCTAACATAAAGGGCAACTCCCCCTCCCCTCCTACCGGGCCTGTCTTTTCTAAAAAGCCTATAACCCTCCATTCCAACACTCCAGTCAAAAGAGCCATCCCACCATGTTTCGGTGATGCCTCTTATATCATAGCCCCGTAGATGTGCCCACATTTCTAATTCTCTTGTTTATTCCCCATGCTATGGGCATTTGTATAGAGGCATCTGGTCCGAGCTCCAAATGAAGCCGGTTCAGTGGCTGGAGCGACTAGAATATTACTACATTGCTCTGAGTATTTATTATAGGTGCTGGCAACTGACTGGGTGTGTTGGGATGGAATGATGCTCCCCTCCCCCAGCACAACTAGTTTAAAGCATCCTTGACAAGTCTGGCAAGCCTCCCAGCAAAGCCACTCTTCCCTTTCTTTATCAGAGCAGCTCCACCAGCCCCCAGTAGGCCTGACCTACAAATGTGGGCCCCATGTTCAAGACACCCAAACCCTTGACTATGACACCACCCTTTTAACCATTTATTAACCTGTCCAATCCTCCTTGCCTTTGGAAGGTCCTCCCCTGTGTCTTGGGGAATTGTCAAAAAGACTATCTGAGCTCCAGAACCCCTGACCACCTCTCCCAGAGCTCTGTAGTCCTTCTTTATACTCCTCAGGCTACTACTATCTATATCCCTAGCACCCACATGTATCACTAGAAGTGGGTAATAGTCGTGGGACTTACTAGAGCAGGCAGCCTCTCCGCAACATCCCTGATCCGTGCCCCAGGTAGGCAACACACTTCCCTTGCGACCGGGTCAGGGCGACAGATGAGCACTTCTGTCCCTTTCAAGGCAGAGTCCTCTACTACTACAACCTGCCGCTTTTTCCTGGTGGCACCAGTAGAGATCTTCTGTACCAGTGCACCAGCCGACTGTTTCTGATGCAAGTGAATTTCCTCATCAGCCCCCTGCAGGACAGCAAAGCGATTCTGGGTGTGTACAGCAGATTTAGGAGGAAGCCCCTTGCTTTTAATTGCTCTCTTCCTCCTTTTGTGGCTTAATATTAGGTTGCTTCTTATTTAATCTCCTATCAGAGGAGCTGCAAGAGGGACTTCAGGGGAATTTGGTATATTGTTCTTTGGAAATTTAATCTGGAAATTGTACTTCTGAATTCTTGACCACATTTAAAAACTTTTTTTTTTCACTAATTTTTAAAACCTTGGTGTACTGTAACACAAACATTGTCAGCAATTAAAGTTATCACAGTTAGCAAAGAAAAAATTGTTTTTCTGCTGAAAAGACTCTTGCACTAACATTCAAATATTTCATTGAAAAAATAAATATTTAAACTTGCTCTGTCCATTGTTCTGTCAACTGTTGGGATTACTGATGTGTTCTCTAATTTTGACTCAGAACTCAGTATATTGACCTCACAGAATTAGTATCACAGATGGACACCAAGGGGGTGTCTGTTCAATTACTGTATCAGGGTAATAACTGTTCTTACTTGGGACCATAGTATTTTATAAAAAAAAAAGAGAGCTATTTCTCTTGAGGGATAAGAGTATTGATTAAAACAAAGTTCATACCAAATAAGGCTTGGTTATTGTACATTGCTTGTCTGTGTTATCATCTACTGTATTGTGGTAGGTATTAAAGTCAGTTTAACAATAAGTTTTCAGTTTTAAATTTAAAATAATACACTTTAGGGTAGTCTTTTCTGTCTGACTGTATTAGCAAACAGTATTTTTTGTGGTTAATGATTTTGTCATAATCAGTGTCAGTGAAGTTTTGCTAGATTTCTGTCAAAGTGAATACGATTTTGCCCTCTGTTTTATTATACTGGCCACTTTCATCTTAATATATTAATATTTCATAATCTTTCTTACTTTTCCCTGGACAGGTTGACAAGGTCTTTTGTGTTGTACAGGACTAGTTTTGGGCTGGAAAACTCTTGAGCAGCTGTTTAAGTATTTAAGAAGTTAGTTCTTTGCTACAGTTTTGTACTGCTTTTGAAATACAGTCCTGTGTGATACATACTGTAGTATCTTCCGTTCAGTGGTGAAGATGAACCTGGAAATGTACACCCCATTGGTGATTTGCAGTTCCTTTCCCTTCCCAATTGTTGCTCTTTTGCAGATAAGAGCTGCTAGTGTTGAGATTGCATTGCAACACATGCTGTTTTTCATACTGAGGCAGAAGAGCTGACCTTTGTAGCAGCTGGGCAAAAAATTCCTGAAAAGCATTGCTGGGTTTACTCATTCCCTTCTGGATTGTTTTCGTTAATTATTTTTATTCCCACTAAATTATATATAACTAGAAGACAGCAAACACTTGGTAAAAGAATGCTGGCATCATTCCTCTTTGCTCATGTATAATCTTGATGAGAGCCTGGTGCTCCAAAGTACTCTATGTGCTCCTTTCTTTGGGGGTGTGACGATACTTACTAGCTTTCTGTAAGATTAGGGACTGTAAGAGCAGGTAACCATGTACAGCGGTTTACTGATAAATAGAAACACATGTAAGTTCTTTCCTAGTACAGAAGAAAAATCCATTTTTATGGATTCATCTTTGAGAAGTGCACTTTGCAGAAGATTAGAAAAGGACTGTGTATGGGAGATACTCCATACAGTAAGCTAATTTTAAAACTGAAACATAGCAAGTGTCTTTCACTGGCACTAAGTTAGTAGGTCAGTCTACTGCCAGTGTAGAAGGGAAATAAGACATGATTCTAATAAAAGAGAATTATTTGTTCAACTAGGACTATTTGAGTAGTTTAGTTAGAGATGGGATAATTTACAAATAAGACAGTGAAATTTCTTGGAGATTAGTTGCTTTGAATAATTTTTTAATACTAGGATTTTATTTATAGCACAAAAGCTCTTAACCTGAAGTCTGATTATGTATTGGTGTTTAAATCAGTGATAGTGCTGTTAGCAAGAAGCTTTAATTGTATGATCAGAGACCAGTCAGGTTAGGCTCACCGATATGCAGTCATCATAACCTGGCGATATGCTAAACTCTAAAGCTAAGACTTCCTCTTCTCTGCATCCACATACTTTGAGTGTGATAAAAGTGTTTCTAAAAACGTGTACTTCAACCTATTTTGTGCTTGCCCCTGCAAACTCGTTTGCCAGCCACTTTTGTGATATGTTCTATGAATTTCAGAATCTTGATAAGGTTCAGTATCTCAAAGATGGTCATTCATATGATGCCCTTTGAAAAATTCCTGCCTATGTGCATGTTTCCTGCCTCCAAAATTATTATCTTCAAGGATACTATGTGAATAAATCCATCAAGAGCCTAAGGTACACAAGTGTTACTGTAGCAAATGCCAGCAGTACCTGCAGGTTGGCTTCGCTCATGAGCTGCAGTGTTAACACTCCAGCCCTGTGTTCTGTGACTGTGCTGAAAAAAAACCATAGTGAAGCACTCAAATTGCTTGTTAACAGAAAACTGAAGTATATATGGTGGCAGGTCAGCTTCTGAAAGTGGGTTTACTGTTCTGCCTTATCCTGTATACTTGGCATGGGAACTTGAAGGCTGTTCTGATACTAATCCATACCTACTTGCTATGAACTCAGTTTCTATGAAATTCTCCACACGTGTTGGATTATTATCCAGCAGTGATTATTTTACTAGGGTTTTATTTTTGGATGTGATTTTTTGGAAGCATGAATTTCGAACAGGTTTAAGTGACAGGAATGGTAATGAACATGGTAACTGTCCTTTTTCTTCCATGAGGTATTAGATGAAATCCATGACAGTGTCTGTTCTAGAGCAACATACCAGTTTTTCCTCGGACAATGCAGATACGTGCCTCCAATTAATGAGTGTGTGCTCATCAGCACAGTTGGGAATGATTAATGCAGCTCACAGCAAAATCTTTGCTCATAATAGTGATTCAGCACTTCATGTTTCTGAGCAAGCAACAGAGCTGCAGCCATCCCCTAATTGCTGTCAGCTTTGTATGCGATGAGTGTTTTCTGCTTGGGTCGTGTGCTTTGCCCATCCTCTGCACTTGTGGTCTCTTAGTTAACCTACCACAAGTTAACTTGCATAGGTGTTATACCCTGGAGATAGCAATTGAATAGCATCATTCATTAAAACAAAACAACCTACATAGTCTCTGCTGCTTTTCATTTTGAAATAAGAAAATGATCTTGGCACAGGGCATTTCTTAGGGATTAATGACTGGCTGGGGTTAATGGCCCTTGGCTGCACTGTGGGCCATCAGCTCCTCCCAGCTGGTCATTAATCTGCAGGAAATGCTCTGTGCCAAGATCATTATTGTTGTATTTGGGTTCTTTGAGAGCTGAATTCAGGAACTGACACTGCTGTAATGTGTGAGAGCCTGCTGGGCTTTCTTACATTTAGACCCTACATTTATTTTTTTTTTTTTTTTCTGAGCTTATCTGAAGTTTCCAAACATTTCACTTAGTGGAAAGTGACTGTAACGCTTCAGGGCCTTTCAGAATATTTTACTGAGAAGCAACCAAAGTAATGCTAAACTTCATGTGGTGAAAGTAAAAGTTCTGTGTAGCAATCACTATTGGAAAGAGTATGCTCTTCGTGTAGCCTAGAACAGCAAACCAGGGTGTTTTACTTGGCATGGGAACTTGAAGGCTGTTCTGACAGGCAGTGCATCTGTGCTTTGTTCTGTAAGGTAGGATTGTATTATGATGTGCATAAGCTGTATACCACTTCTTCATGCAAAGATGGTTCCCATTTTGAGGAGAGTTTTGCTTTTTTGGAAAATTAAGAGTGAGATGAGATGTACTAATTTTCCCCCTACCACCTGCTGACGGGGTGCAAGAAGTGGGCTTTCTTTTCATTTTCCATGTATGATTTCAACTTTTTAATGTAGATTCTGTATAGTAAGTTTATGAAGCTTTGTTGTACACTGCACTGAAATTAGTTTAGGGTTGAACAGGAAATTACAGGAAAAAGAAAACGAAACAACAGCAAACCCCCAAAAATCCCAAAACTAAAGAAAAACCAACTTCAAGTAGGTAGGTTCATTATTGAGGCCTGGAAATGGCAGTTCATGACTACTGTGATATTTCTTTGTTAAAACAAAACAATCCCAAAACCCGCAAAACTGAACACCACCCCCCACCCCAACTACCAATCTTCTGCTTACAAAGAAAATGTTTGATCATACTAGAACGTATTAGAAATAAGGTTATTAGGAAGCGGAGCTTGCATGGCAAATAACTGCAGTGCTGAGGATCTCGAATAGTGGTAAGTTGGGACTGTGCATGCATCTGTTGTTCCTGGATGACCATTTGTATTTCAGTGAATTAATGAAATTATTTCAGTTAATTAATTCACTGAAGAGAACAAAAACCAATGTTTTACCTTGATTTTTTTTTTCTTCTTAAATGCTCTTTCCTTGCTCCTTTCTTTCTCTCTGTGATTCAGACCTTAGAGACCTGTCTGTAAAGTCTCCTGCTTTTTCCTTCAGAAGCTTTGCAAACAGGCAGCTTGTGCTGTTCTCTTCCCCGTTCTCAGAAGTCCCATGCTGTGAAAGCTGCATTGGGTCAACAGGAAACCTTCGTAACATGCCTTTCAGGTCTTGAAGATGCTGCAGTGTGCATGAGACTTGAAGACAGCAGCAAGCTTAATAGAGACTGTCACATCTGTGCAGACCTTTTGATGGATTTAATAGGATTTCAGCAAAGAGAGGGAGAGGCTTTTCGTTAGAAGAGGTCCTCTATCAGGTCTATATACAGACTTTTACAGATCTACATATTTAGATCTACAGATTCAGTGTGAGGTTTGGAATTTTTTGGATGAAAGTATATTCATGACCCAGTCCTTGTGTATACAAGTTAAGGCTTATTCCTGTTATCACAGAAGGAACACTCCGAAGTTATTCCCTGTAATTATGAACTGTCAGTCTAAAACTTATACCTATAAAATATGATATGACAAGAAATAAGGCTTACTAATACTTTCTAAGTAAACAACACTATTGTAGCTACTTAGGTTGCATTTTTATAACAGAATGATAATTCCTACTCCATCAGTAAGCCTGTAACAAGGAGAAGACAGCCTTCCATGTTATTAGCTTGCTGTGTGCTTTTAAAAATAGATGTTTATGTTTTGTCACTTAATGGTGAACATCACTGAATATCTGAGATGATGTAGGTACCTCAGAAAGTTGATAATGTTGTCGATGCACTCGAGAGACTCCATTTACAGAAGCAAAGCAAAATGCAGTGAATAGCAAGGGAGAAATTACAGACTGCCTTTTGTTTGCCTGATCTGGGAAGATGTAAAGGAAGGGAAAAAAAATTTGCTCATAAGGAAGCCTTAACCAATTTCCACATTATTTCTATTTTGCTGCTAATCTAGTAATCTTTTATTGCTCCCAGTCAATAACCTCTATGCAGAAGATACATAATCTGTACTACAGCCTTTTGAGTTGGTAGGCATCAATTTTCTTTGTAAATTTTTGCTTTTCTCACAAAGACTGTGGTTTTGTGGGGTGGTTTGTTTGTTTTTTTTTTTTCTTTTTTCTTTACTTTTGGAGGGAAGGAGAGGGGGAAAAAGGGGGTCCTAGGAGAAGGTTATTAAAGCTGGGATAAATGGATTTCTCAGCCTGTTCTTTCTTTGTACCCAGCCTTAATAATGACTGGTCAGAAAGGGTCCCTGGTATGAAGAAGCAAGGAATCTTCTTTTAGCTATACTGACTTTGGTAGCTGGGAGGATAGTTGGATCTTCGTATGTGAAACCTGGTACGTGGCAGTGTTTTCACCACAGAGTGACTTGTTTTTACCAACTGCATCCTGCCTGTATCTGCAGGCTCGATGAAATCCCATGAAAAATTCACCCCTGTTGCTCCATCTCTCAATCTAGTGGTCAACAGAAATTTTGCTGTGTTCTTCATTAGAGCAGCTTTGAGCAAAAACCGTTTGGTGCAGTGGAGATGAATAGCCTGTAACCTGATCTGCTGCTCTTCTGGTAGTTGCTTTTAACATTACAAAGCAGTTGTAATTTGTCAGCATTCTTAATTTAGCTGCATGTATATGTGTATCTGATTTTCTAAAGTACGTACAGTGATAAACCAGGTTCTGCATCCTTATTTGTTGGGAGATATATTCATAACAAACTTTTATAAGTCTTTACTTTTTGTCAAATGTAACTTTGAAATACTGCTTGTGACGTCCGGTATACTGAAATATTTTACTTTTCTAGTCTTTTTATGTGAAAACAGAAGTATTTGTTGCTTATGGCTTTTAGAATCACTGGGTTTGCAAATGATTAACCAGCTAATGAGTATTTTGTAGTCAGCAGCGTAAACAAGACTGAAGAGTTCAATATGATATTGGGGTAGGGGGTTGATGCTCTCTTTACTGTATGGTTAGAAAATCTATCAGAAATTAAGTAAATATTAATTAAAAAAATGTTGTCTGCTGCAGGCAACATTTCAGTTAAAATGAATTTTAAATGGAGACTTCTAAAGCTGTCCTGTTGGAGGTAAAACCATCAGGATCTGAGATGAGCTAGGTAAGATTTTCTGAGGTACTCAGAAGGTTGCCAGTATTTCATTGTTATGCACCATACTTGTTTGACCTACTGTAGTTTTGTTTCTGTTTTCAGAAATCATACAAGTTTTATCTTGCTGTGATGTTTTTCTAGCTGCCTTAATGTTTACAGAGCAGTATTATATACTCCAGCTGTAAAGTAAGACCATGGCAAACTGTGGAAGCATATTTTATCTATTGCATGCACTATTAATTAATTCCAAAGACAGATGATTTCATTACTTGTTATTTTTGATTGACTATTAATTAATTCCAAAGACAGATGATTTCATTACTTGTTATTTTTGATTGTAAAAAAAAAAAAAGTATAGTTCTGTACATTCCTTAGCTTAATTTTAGCTACTGTTTCTCCTTACTTTGCATTTTCTGCCTGCCAAACAGTTGAATGTGTTATCCCAATAAAGAGATGGAGGCTGTGATACCGGCTTATTAGAAAAGTATATGCCAATAACATTTTAAAAACTTGTTAGACAGATACTTCTCTCTATATAAGTGTTGCTTAGTTTTGTTGGCTTCAGCAGAAATTTATCATTCTCTTTGAAATGTGGAATATCTTAGAGGAAAGAAAGACTCTTAGCATTTTGCAAACCCCATGATATGAGGAGGACTCAGTTTGCAATCATAAAGAGAAGCAGTCATGCCCAAGAGACATCACTACTGGACTAAGAAAAATGTTTGCCAATCAGCAATATATAATGAATAATGAACAGTATTTGTCATCTCCCTGAAAGTGGGGCATTGCAATGCAAATGGTACAGCTGTTATTCTTTAATTGCAGCTGTATTAATAAAATGTAATTTTTACAGCCCATTTGCGATATACCACTGGGGAATACATTTTATTACCACTTTGGGTGTCTTTTTAGTTAATAAATTTGTGCCTTTTGAGCATAACTGTTTGGCTTCAAATCTCAGATACAAGTTTATTAAAAATTGTAATAGGTCTTAGAGACTATAAAATGAACTGAAGTGCACAAAATGTGCATTTCTAGTGCTTGAGTTTAAAACCATTTTTTTACTTGATTAATTTCAGTGTTTCCAACACTAGAAAGTATTGAATTTAAATAATTATTAAATATTTAACCAACCAGACATACAGCATTATTTTCAAGAGCTGATTTGTGTTTGTTAGTAATTACAGATTCAGAATGTCACTGAGAGGATGTGGTTGTGATACCTAGTTTTTAAAATTTACACAATGTTTATGCAAAGCAATGGCACTGCAGGGAAGCAGAACTAATATTTGAAGTCAGAAACAAGAATGAGACAGTAGTTACATGATGTGATTTACAGAACAAGGCTGACCTGCTCAAGAATAGTTGGCCGGCCTTTAAGGATAAAATGGTTCTTAAAGCTGAGGCTAAATCAATTCTTGGCTGTTGGCTAATTTCCCTTTCCTTATTGCAACCAAACTCTTGAAACAACTATCAGAGACTGAAAGCTACCTCTGGTCAAAATTCCTTCTCTACAAAGTCCACCAGGCAACCAGGATAATTTCTGTTACCTATGAAAAGGAACACTGCTCAAGATGCTGCTCTCCACATTCGTGTGCTTGCATCTCTTTGCTGTCTGTATTAAGCAGTTATTCTGGTTTAACTATTATGAAATATAGTGAAACAAATAGCTTTCTCATTTTTGGGATGCTTCCACTCTCATTATTTTCAAGTTTTGAGATGGCAGTATATGAAGTTGTGGCTGCCCCATCCCTGGAAGTGTTCAAGGCCAGGCTGGATCAGGCTTTGAGCAGCCTCATCTAGCATAAAGCATCCCTGCCTGTGGTGGGGCTATGTGTGTGTGTGAACTACATGAACTTTAAGGTCCCTTCTAACCCCTTCTATGATTCTATGATCTTTGTCGTGAAGCGGAAAACCAGTTTTGCTCTGGTGTTTAGCCAGAGCCATTAGTGTCACTGTAGTGGCTAGCCATATTTTAGGTTGAATACATTCCTGTTATTTCTTCATCCTCATAAGATTTTAGTCTGAAAATTAAAATTGGTCCGTGTGAAGGGAATAATCTCCCATTCTCAGTTTATTCCAGTGTTATCCAAATTAATGAGTCAGGATTAATGCAGTCTTTTGATGGATAAATGTGCAATTTAGAAAAAGACTAAGGTGAGAACAAGAGAAACTTGGAGAGCTTGCTTTGAGCAAACAGTAAATGTAACATGTCTTTGTTACCCTCTGATAAATCCTCGTATCTCTGAGCATTGTGGGGAAGGGAGAGATGAAAGATGAATCTAGCCCTCAGTTAAAAATAAATTTGCTTGAAGGTGAGGGTGGGTAAAAGGGACTATGTTAAACTTGAACTGTAATTACTGCATTTGTGTCAGGGTTTGAAGTATCATACACTGTACAAAGCCTCTATAGAAGAGCAGTCTAGCTGTAGTCCTGTTTTTTTTGTTCTTGTTTTCCTTGTTGCATGATGAGTGAACTTGACTATGTTACTTTCATGTGATGATTGTACTCGTGTGAAAAGACAATTGAAAAAAAAATCCTTTTTAATTTTTTTATTTCCTCATTATTAAGTCTTTAAGGAATCTGAGCTTGAAAACTCAAAATGAACAACAGATACGAGCTTGCTGTACCTCTTACAATGTAAAAAAATGTCTCTGAATTTAAACCTTGGGACATTATGATGTGTCATATGGTTGTCAGTAGAACAAGATCTATCTTGTATGGGCACTCATTATTACACTATGACCATGGGAATCATGGCTGAAAGAGATTTTCTGTTAGACAGCCTGACATATGACTTGCTAGGTTCTCAAGAAAAAAATTTATAACATTTTATTTTTAATCAGATGCAGTGATACAGATGCACACTGTTTGTATTCAGTGATGTGCCAGTATAAATGTTGCTGAATTATGTCCTGTGAATTAATTTTTCTTGGTAATTAATTGTCTGAAAGCTTGAGTGGGTGAGTTAGAAGAAATTCTTCATGAGCATTGCATCACCTGGAGGAGGATATTAAAATTTAGAAAGTCCATTAAGCTAGTAACTCATGCTTGTGCCTTCTGAAAATTCTCCCTTCTCCTGCCTCTTTATTTTCACAGATACATTAAAATTGGGAGTACTGATTAAAAACACAGTAGTAATTTTTATTTGCTTGTGGTGTAAGCAGTCAGATTGTAGTTAGTTATTATTTGGGGGCACTAAGGAAATTGCCTGTGAGCATTTATATTGATCATTGTTCTGTCTCCACGTTTTTCAGTGTATTCACTGCTACGGTATTATACACCCTTTGTGAATACAAAGATGCTTATGAAATGTAAAGGCTGACTGTACTTAATTTTGCATCAAGAAGGACTCCCTGCCATAGTGTTCAGCTGAGCCATTGTGAATAACCCTCAGTTCTGAACACTGGCATAAAACGCTTTTTTGTCTGTGTATGATGTGAGTGTTTTGAAGTCTTTGGTGTAATTTAAAATGCAAAAACAACTGAGCTTTTAGCTGCTCGGAACCGACAGAGCAGTTTTGCTTTGTTTGTGCCTGCGAAAATGGTGTGAAAATCTTGATTGTGTGATTCATTTTGGGGGTGGATGTCTATGGACCTTAACAGTTCCATGAATATTCTATTTATTTATATATAGATATAGAGACAAAATAATTGTATATGTTTATTACAGAAGTATGTACCTGACTTCAGTCAATGAGCTTTCTTAATAATTTCTTGTGTCACTGTCAGTATTGGACTATATGTGAACAAGATTTCCATAATATCCTTTTAATGTAAGCAGTGTTTTGTAATAGTAAAGCCAGCCGGAAAATAAAATTCAGGAAACAATTTTGCCACAGTTAAATAGGAGGTGAAAGTACAATTCTGACTATTAAATTGGATTCTTCCGTAGAACAGATGTGGTAGAAGGATATGGCAGTCTTTAGGAAGCATAAAATGCAGTTAACCAGCACTAGTGTTTAGTCACTTGCTAATAATGTATGTGGTTTCTAATTACTTCTGTAGTTTGTCACTGTTTCACACAATCAAATCTAATTGGCCAGAAAATTTTTCTTGGATTGTCATAGTCTATGACTATGTTTTTACTGTCATTGTTCTGGCTTCTTTTACAGCACCCCAACCTTTACTGCTTCATTAAGTCTTAAATTAGACTGTGACAATCAGCCTATTTTATTACATTTATCAAAAGAAAGACATATACATGGCAAAGTCAAAGGGGAGGCTCAAGCATCATATTTTATTTAATGGTTAGCAGTTTCTTGAGAGTTATCAAAGGCAGGGATCCTTTATTTGTAATTAAATACTCCTCACTTAAAATCATTACTAATAAATGTCAAGTGCAAGAAGAGGCGCTATTATTCAATGAAAGTCCTTGGATATGTTTTAGAATAAAACCAGGTAGGCATGAAGGTGGTTAGTTTGTGAAATGTTGTAGGGTTGTTTTCATTACAAAATCCTAAAGTTAACCACTTCAGATAAAGCTCAGAAATCATTGAAACATTTGGGGAGCTCTTACTCTACAGGAAGCTCTTGACATTTGTGGTAATTAAAAGTGAAGGCATCTATTAAATGTGTAAGTTGTTCAAATAAACACCAAAGTAGTATGAGACTGTAAGGGCTGGATGTATCTTAATTAGGGCTGGTCAGGACTGTTGAGTGAAATTGTGTTCTGAGTTTGATGGCGGTTGGGTTTGATGGTGGTTGGGTTTTTATGTTTTAATGAGATGCAGAAATTCTGAGAAAATATCAGCATAAATGCTGTGGGAACTATCTAGAATGAGGTCGTTCTTCAGAAATATTCTGGTGGTTAGCAGATGTAGCTTGGTTGCTGCAAAGCAAGGATTTGCAGTCCCTTTTCCCTCCCTTGCTCTTGTCCATTCTACACTCATGTAGAATAGGAAAGGAGACCTTGTTCTTACTTATTTTTCAAAATCTTAACGTATCTCTGTGGAGTAGAGCCTCATTTTTCCAGCTGTTCCCAGCTGCAGTTTCCTGGCTGCTTGTCCTGATCCTTACTTCTCAGCATTAACTCAGGTGTTAGGATTTAAGAGTATCTAATGATGCTCTTAAAGTGCTTAGGGCCAAATTTTGAAACAAAATTTTCCTATGGGCAGTATTAGGAAAAAGTTATTAGTTCTTAGTGCAGGCTTAAAGACTGCAGAAGTAAGGACTAACCTGTAGAGAAAAATACTATTGTTACCACTTATTTGACTGTAAGTCTGTTTGACTAAAAGTTGCAGAATGCACCCAAACCGTGTTTCCTATTGAGTTTATTCTTGCCAATTACAATGACATTTGGGTGCTTTGCTGCCATACAGTGAGATAGTCTCTAGGTTGCATTTTTTTGGGGTTTTTTTGGGGTTTTTTTGAGGGGGGTCTTGTGTTTTTGTTTTTTAATTTATATTCTTATTTGCTTTTTTTTTCCCTGTTAAAGGAAAAATATTGTGTGAATTTTGATTTATGTAATCATTGAGGATGCATTGAAAATATATCTGGTTGAACTAACATGAAGCAGATGCTTTTACTATTGTGTTTTATAGTAATCAGCACTGTAAGTGAAGCACAGCAGTAGAAATAGCATTGTAATTGGAAAGGCAGTTTCTTCCCAGTGATGAAAGACTCCCCTACAAAATAGTGAAGTGTCTTCCCAGTTTGTTGTTTTGTTTACACCAGACAGTCCATTTTGTGGTGATGGTAACAACCAGAGTATAATAGTGTTAGCAGAGGAAGCTATGGCACTTTATATAAACTTCTTAAAAATAATAATTAAAAAAACCCTTTTTGGGTACTATTTTAATTCAGCTTTGACAGTTACTTCAAAGAATGTTATGGAAACATGGTTCAGTGTATTTCATAAGAGAGCATGTGATTATAAGACTGGATAAAATTGGTCCTCTCCCTCCTCTGTAAATGGAAGGCTTTTCAATGTACTTTTCCATGCATTAGCTTTTTTGTACTTCCTTTTCCACACATCTCCTGAGAAAAGCATGCAATCTACTGTTACTCTGAGGTAAACGGGATTTCAATGTAGTTTGTTTCAAATGAAATGAAATTGTTTATTAGTTTCACAGTTCTGGAGACTAGAGGCACCCTTGGGTTTTTATTAAGCTGATGAGGGATATGTTAGCCTATAAGTCCAGAGAGGACTGATGCTAACTGGGCTTTTCACTTTGATAAAGTCCTTGGTTTCAATGATGATATGCAGGTCAGACTCATCTTTTAATTAAACAAAAATAAAAAATATTGCATGCGGGAATGACAGAACTGTTGAGCAGTTTTTATATGCAAGTATGCTCTCTTGTGGTAAGCCATTTTATTGAATCCTCCACCAGTACTGAAGTTTGACAAATTGGATTTAAAACTAGATTTTTTCTAATTTGTTACTCTTTAATCATGCTGTGTGTTTTAGCAGGGTTTGCAGTGTGCTGCAATGGCAGAGCTCTGGATGGAGTATGTGTATATATTTTGAAGTTCTGCACTGTATAGTGAGTGATACTCATCGCTTGAACAGTGCATGATTTCTCTGGTAGCACCGAGCTTGCTGTGAAATCAGGTGCTATTTGACTAATAATGATTATAGGATATAGGGCAAGACACTTGTATAGCTTCTAAACATCAGGTAGAAA
Organism: Melopsittacus undulatus; assembly: GCF_012275295.1. Lineage (NCBI taxonomy): Eukaryota > Metazoa > Chordata > Aves > Psittaciformes > Psittaculidae > Melopsittacus > Melopsittacus undulatus. The sequence continues at coordinate 42,803,373 of NC_047532.1, forward strand.
GGGAAGAGGGATTCTTGTTCTGAAGCATCTTTGCCAGATTGTAGTAACTGCATGATTTGTGCTTGTTACAACAGCTAACATGCTGATTAATAGAGACTGAGCCTTGGAAGTTTAGTTGTTCTAGCCTTGCTCAATAATCAAGAGGAAAAAAAAAGGCAAAACAACCCAGACTTTGCTCTACTATTGGTACTTCTGGGAGGCCTGAGCTGCAAATGTGTATTCCTTTCCTCAGCATCGCAGTAGTACTATTTCAAGTGTATATAAATTCAAGGAGAATAAACCCAAATTCCGTTCAGTTGTCTCCTCCCAGATATATCACAGAGACTGCTTTAATCTTCATGATTAGCCTAAGATCCAGGAAGTATAATTTAATAACTAGTTAAGATGTCTCTAATCATTTAAGTATTTTTTCATATTGCAGCTGGGGATTCTAACCAGATTTTTTACCTACTGAATAATTTATGTATAAATTTCTTTCCTGTTTTGCCTGGAGGTGAGGATAGCCAAATGTCAGTAAAAACGAGGTTATGTTAAGTGATCTCAATCCCGCAAGTCCTTGTATATATTTCCCTTCAAGGGATATAAGGTCCTCAAGAGGAATTTCAGAGAATGTTTCTTGAAGACCGTGATATTCTAGAGTCAATTTAAGCTACAAACACTCAGCATGCTTCATGTAAACACAACTGCCATTGACTTTTGTGGAAGTTTTGGCAGCCTGGTGACTCAAAAGATCACATTCCCATGGTTGCAGAGATGATGTGATGTTTGCTGCTGTGCATGAATATTTTAATGTCAAAACAATCAATTATTCAGCAGGTGTGGGCTATAGTAGAATGATCTCACTTGGCACAGAAGTTGGATAATGTGTAGGAGAGAAGGAGATGGATGGGATAAGAGCATGCTGGAGTCATACCTTCCATTATCTGGACCTTAATTTAGTTGAGGAGATGAACAGCATTTTTAAAGGAACTTTTTGACGGATGCATGTTACTTCTTTTGTTCTTTAATTACAGTTACATATTCATTAATGAGAATAGAAAAGTGAAACCATGTCTTCCAGTTTTCTTCCATTTTTATGTAATCTGAAAGAAACAGTGAGTTTAAAAGGTTGAGCATGTGACATGTTGACTCAGCTCCTCTTAAGAGCTTAATAGGACCTTGAGCAGAAACCTGTGCTAGAAACTTAATATAAATATTTTATGGAGAAATTGGGAAATATTTTCAGGCACAGAAGTTGGTTAAACAGCATCAGCAGTTTCAAGCCGTAGAAGGCAGGCAATAAATTGCACTGTTTGCAGTGAAAACTTTGTATGAAAGTGTCACCTGTGAAGCTTGGATTTTCAGATGATGCTGTATTACTGAATGTTCATACACAACCATATGCTACTGATGCTGCTTTACTGCATCTGATTACACATAACACTCCTGTGCAGTCTCTCTTATCTGTAACAAATGAATGTTTTCAGTTGAAGACTTTTTGCATGGGACTGGCTGCTGTATTTGGCAGCCATTGTCTCTCCTGTATTGGTTTTGAACTTTCAAGTTGATTTTGTTTCGCGCTGTCCTTCACACTTCTCTTTCTCCTCCATGGCCTCACTCACATTCATTTTCCCATTCCAATACTTGAAACTCCGAAGTGTTTCAAAACAAATGTTTTCATTTGAAGTTTCAATTATCAGCTGCTCAAGTTGGAAACACTTCATCCATCTTTGATATTGATTCAGCTTTCTGTGGTATATATGTGGGGTAAATATAAGATAGTATACTTCTTTCTTCTGGTTCAGTATGTTCTCCTAAAGCTTTCATTCAACTGCTTTCCTGTTTGATCAGATTTTCTGTCTCTTTCTCACCAGAGAGTTCTGACAAAGTAAATACAGAATAAATCAACAGCAGCTTCCATTTTACCCCAATGATGTCAATTTAGGACACAGAATTATGCATTAATTAAATAATAATAAATGCATCTCTGTTTGAAATATGTAGCTGGTTCAGTGCTGGACTTTGCAATATTAATATATTTTTGTAATTGCTCAGTTTTCTAGGTAGGCTGAATAATTTTAATCAGTCATGAAACAACAGGATCATAGTAGTGGCCACAGAATTGACCAACATCTAGCTGGGTTCCTGGAAGCTACAGATCTATAAACAGATGCTGCTTGTTACCTGTGAAAGGGGAAGACCACTAGTGGTTTGTCTGGATAAGGATGAGGGGGATGCACAGCTTGTTAGTGTGGTTCACGTATGCTTCTAGATGAGAAATTTATAGTCTGGAGTATTTTAGGCTCTGCAGTAAGAGTTTCGAATAGCATTCCTGTCTATGTGTCTCACTGCTCTCTGACCATTTCTGCTCTCTTTGGCCTCTGTTTTCTATGCATCCCAACCCTCGTGGTCTGCTTTTGTTGTGTTGTGAACTCCCTAAAAGCAGGCATGCTGCGGTAAGTTTTCATGTTTCTTATAGGTGAAGTAATGAAATAACATTTCAGGAAACAATAGAAACTTCTGCTCTTCAGTTGAGAAAATCAGATATAAAAATCTGTCAGTTGGAGGCTTGTGGAACCAGATGCCATAGAGTGATAAGTTGGCAGTCCAACATACAGACACTATTGTCTTGTATTACTGTTAACCATGTAAATTACGTGAAAACTGTTACTTTTTTCCACTCCTTTACATTCTGTATTGTTGCCAGTCTTCTTTTAGTGTCCAGTGCTCAGAACCTGCATTGCTTTGAAATTTTTATTGTATTTCTGATATGATTATGAGACAAACTGTTTATACTGCACATTCTCCTGTGTCTAGGAGAGTAAGAGTTACTGAGTAACTCCCTTCTGTAGTAGGTTAGTTTTTGAATTAATAGTAAGGGTTACCTAACTTTGGGCAGAAGGAGAATGATATGGGAGTTGTGTTGGTGTTCCAATTGAAAAAGTTTAAGGGCTGAAGACCTATTCTAATAGAATGAGTGATATTTTATCTTTTCTCTACATACTTATTTTTACCCTTGAAAAGAAGGAAGCAGTCAGGTATCCTCATTTTCCACAATGAATAGAATTATTTCTGTGTTGGAAATAAACAGCCAGTCATCAAAACTGAAGGTCTATTTTCTTCTAAGTGGGTGATTTTCAAATAACTAATTCAGTCATATGCAGAATACTCGTGTTCCTAAAAGTGTTCTGATTTTTGTATGTCTGCTGGCAAGGTTTTCAGTATATGAACCTGGAAACAAATTTCAAAGCCATCAATTTTTGTAGCCACATTTATCAGTTTGGCAGCAGTTCCTTCTGAGCTGGATGCTAAACATCGTAATTTTAAGTTATTAACTATGCTTTCTGTAAATCACACAAATCTGCCCAGTTCTGCTAGCAAAGTGGTGTGAGTCTCACAGGGTGGTACTGGTACATATATTTGTGACATATGCTACTGTTCAGAAAATAACTTTATTTTTATGCTTTCAAGAAAAAAGAATACTGTCTGGTGGAGAGGATAATTTTGAGCAGAATTCCTATATTTTGAAGAAAATTATTGAGCATATGGAGTTCATAATATCTTGCTTTTTATCTTTCAAAAAGGAACTGTTTCTGTTCTCTGATCCTTAAAATCAATCTTTCAGCTGAAAAACACATAGAAATAACAGGTTACTCTCTAAAGTAACATTTAGAGGCTCCAGATGGAGTCTGGTGTCTTTTGCGTTTGGTTGCTGCATGCAAACAACCCCATCTCCCAGTTCAGCTCTTTGCCCCAAAGAGCTTAAAATTTGATGACAGTGGATGTAGCTGGAGGAGCACAAGTTAATGTGAAGTAGCTGTGCCTGTCACAGCAAGCAGAAGTCAACAGCTCCTTTATCCATCATCAAGCGTTCGCTGGGCATTACAGCCAAAAAGTCTTTTTGGGGGCAGACTTCCATGCAGTTGTGTATACCTCCTTTCCCATATTATATTATGGCTTCTGAGAAGCAATGGGATGAGGGAGAGGCACATGGTGGCTAAAAAGTGGTGCATTAAACAAATTTACAGTGTATTGCCCTTAGGTGGGACCCTGAGATCCTGCTGACACATGTGTCAGCAGCAGAAACCTTCCTGCTGGATGAACTTGTGAATGTGAATACTGTCCTAGAACTCCCCAGAATATGGAGAGCTGGTTAAAAAAGAAGCAGTTTGATATCCCATTAGAAAAAGCCAAGGCTTAAACTTCCAATAGACACACAAAAAATTCCAACAGGGTGGGAGAAAGAAGGTGAGGTGGAAGAGGAGAAATGCCACGTGTCCTGCCTGAGGGAAGATCTTCAGTCATGGCTCAATCTGTGTTGTGCAGCAGACTCTGACTGTAGGACTGCAGAAAAGCAGCTTTCGTTGCTTGCTGTATGTGTCTGCAAAAGGTTAAATCACGCATGCGGTGCATGTTAGTACCACCTGGAGATTTCTGTATTGATCTGTTGCTTAATAATGCATAATAGACAATCAGATCTTTCCTGATCTTTTCACAGACATACTGTCAGCAAGAGTCTTAAATCACAGTGCTGCTACTGGTTGTGTCTGACCTGCCTTCCACTGTCACTGGAGTAGCTTTTATTTCCACTGAGACTATTCTTGATTTACCCAATGGAAAGTCAGGCTCTGTGTTTGGAACAGTTTTAAAGTTACAGTTCTTTGGCCTTTCAGCAAGGCAAGATACATCTGTGTTTTGTTATTTTTTTTTCCCTCAAAATCAGTGCAGATCTTAGATACTTCTTCTTCCAGCATGAGCAAAAATGTCAGTTTTGCATTAGTCAAATTTTATGTTCTGCCCTGTTTAATCTTTGCTCTTATTTGTAAGTCTTTTATGTAGAGTGGCTCAGGATGAGTTTTTTGTTTTGGATGTTGAACTGAGCAGGACTTTATGATTCTGAAGTCACCTCTCTTCCACCTATTAGAACATTGATTTTTAGCAATGTATGCTCTTAAATCAATGTGATCTTTATTGATATTTGCTGGTGACATAGTTAAGTCTGGCAGCAGCTAACTGCAAGCATATATTGCAATAGTGCAGTGGTTTTAATTAGAAAACAAATAAAAAGGGTTTTCAGCATTAGTTATTGCTGTTTGACACAATAGGCAATGCTTGTCTCCTGGACTACAGGAATTCATAATTGGTGCTGTGAGACAGGTACTTTATCATTTGGTTTTAAGAGTATTTAGTTGATAGCGTAGGCTAATAGAAATTAGAATTGTGTTATGATCAGTATTCTGTGTAAGTACTCGTTGTGCAAGCTGGTTCTTAGTTATCTGATTTTGCGTTTGACAACATCAGAAGTTAATTGGGCTACCAAAATAATGCAGCAGGAACAAAAACACAAAATTTGTCTTAGAGCAGCAGATAAAGTTTGGCTGTATTGTCTCCTGGCTATTCCTTCTGTTTAATTATTAGTGTTTTTTTTTTTTTAAAGGCATAGTTAGTCATAGCTTTTCCTTGTGTTGGTTCCTTAATAATAATGATAATAAAAATACTGTTGGAGAAAAAATTCATTTAAATTTCTCAGGAAGCAGGAGAATTGCAGGCTGTTTTGGATACTTTGAGTAAGATGTTTAATGTTCTATTTATATCTAGCATAATAAATATGCTGACCAATGGTAAGTCAGCAAAACTGACTGTGGCTGAATGGTTCAGAAGGAATCGGCTCTAATTTTAGCTCTAATCTTGGACAGATGGTAGGCCGCTAGTGCTGCAATTCACCAGGTGAATATCCCTTTGCCGGGGTTGTCCAGAAGAAACTTAAGAGCTCTTCTCTGGGCAGGACAAATGTAGGTCCCTCATCCATGGCATGCACTAACCATGAAACTAAAGGCAGAATCAGGTGGGAATCACACATCTTCTCTCCTGTTGAATCAGGGCCATTGTGTGCTCCTGATCCCAAATAGTAGAGGAAGAAGAGGGTGACCCTCTGATGGATCTGTGTCTCTGGAGGGGAGCTTCATTAGTTGTGGTGTAGGCATTGAGGAAGCGGCTCTTTTCCCTGCCTATCCCCTTTCTAAAAACATGGGATGACTTGAATGGGGTGTCTTCTGAAGGATTAGATGAGGTAGTACAATTTAGGGCTGTGCAGGAATACCTAATATAATTCAGGATAAGCTAGCTTGAGTGTAGTCTAGTTTCATTAGCACACAGCTCTGAATTACTGTACTGTATGCAACATGCCTGAGTGAGCTCATTGATTACCACTTTGTGCATCTCAACACCAAAAAACGTTTTGCTATGTAAAAAGGTACTGAAAACTGTCTCCATATGACTTGTCAGCACTGAGGCTGAATCGCCTTTTCCTGGTCTCATTAGCCTTCTGTGATTCCCTGGACACAGGAGGAGATTTTGAACTCATCAGATGCCCAAAGTTGTCGCCTCTACAGCCCCTGCAGCTGGTGCTGGCATCCCTGAGCTCTGTGTGTCCTGGCAGGGCACACAACTGGAGCATCAAGAATGAGTATTTTTGTTGAGCACATGTTAAAGGGCAGCACAGCCTTTGCCAATGAGCTAAAAATTGTTCTCTTTTTTAAAATTTGGCTATCTGTATGCTGTGGCAGGATGGGAGAGGTATGGTCTAGTTTTTTTCTCCTGACTTAAAAACAGCCTGGACCCCCAGTCTGGCATGTTTCCATTGCAATGTTATAATTTTTTTTTTTTTTTCATTTTTATTGCCAGTTTTTGAACTGCAGATGTAAGGAACTTGATAAAAATGCTGAAAGAGGAATATCTGTAGTTCTGCTATAATAAACCCTGTTTTGGTGAGGTTAATAAGCGGTTGCAAAATACAACAAATTATTACATGAAAATAGTTGTAAAGTCTGGAAATTGACTTTTTGCTATTTTTTATGATGTAATCTATTTCGAGAGACGTACCTGCTTTTCACAATTGGAATGAATCTTGATGAAAATACAAATAAAAACATAATATGTATTATCAGATTTTTTTTTTGTTAAGGGAGAAAATACAAACTATTTTGAAGATGAATGATTTGTCTTTATTGTATCATCTAGAAATCTGCCTTTCTTCTCCTTTGTTTTATTTCTTGTGTTTGAATTTGCTGAGTATGTGAATATTTCTTCTCCTTAAAAGGGAGAAGCTTAGAGAGAAAATATGGTATGTGTACCCACTAAACCTGATAAACTGATACTACTTTCCAGATATAATTTCAGAGCGTATGAAGGACATATTCCAAACTCTTGTTAAAATCAGCAGAAGTTCTGCAAACTTCAGGGCATTTTGAACCAGGCTGAAAGTGAAATACATCACTGAATATATAATTACAAGTTACTTTGTTCTTCAGAATATTACCCTACTGTGGTCATTGTGTGTTATGTCCTTGCTGCTTTGTACTGCAATGTACTTAAGTACTGCTATGGGCCTTGTTGTCAGTTTGTGGTGGTCTAAACAAGCAAATACTTTATTTTTGTATCAAGGACAAGACTGTGGCTTTAGCATTGGTAACAAGTGCTTGGAGACAGGTACTGGCCTTTTGAAACTGGTAAAAAAGATCCCCAGGAAATCCCATTAGGAGCAGAGAAGTTAGATAACAGTTTGTGTCGTGTCCTCCCCCCTGAAAAGACACAGCATTCTGCTGCTTGTTGTTAGGAGACTTTGTACCTAAACCCGATTTCTTTGCCTTCTCATCCAATTCAAAGCAGTAATGTTTGTCCTTTATGTGATAGATGCTTAATTATTTTTCTGTGAATATATAAAGGCAGACTGTTGGAGTTCTTATCTCCAAGACAGAGTGTAATATCAACACAGGTTTCCCTGTTTCTTTCCATATAGAGAATTGCACTTGCTCTTCCTTCTTCCAGTCCTTTGTTGAGGAGCAAAGGTGCAGAGTGAATCCATCAAGTGCTATAAGAGTTGGTGGTAGCCCTGAAATTGCTTGTCAATTCACAGCTGCAACCTGGCATTAGCTAGAGCAGTGTATCCATCCAACTGCATGTGCTGCTGAGATTTGAATTGCATGTATTGGTTTTTCTTACAGATATTATATATATATATATATATATATATATATATATGTATATATATATATATGTATATATATATATGCTGCTTTTCATGTAATATAAGAAGATGTAAAAAATACTGTAACTAGGTGCTTTTTGGAAGTTTTAGGAGGAAAAATTAGGATAAGGGAGATACATTGGGTTCTTTTAATAGTGTTATTCCTCCATAGAAACTTTTAATTGTCGTTTCCTCAATGTTAGAGTCTTTTTTAAAATCGACCAGATTTTCCTGACTGTGAGCTGGAGGGATCCTTGGAGATGCTTGCTTCTTTCCCGGCTTAATCTGTCATGATTCTGTGTCTTTAGGTCTTTGAACTTAACTTTGAAATGATAAAATTGGAAAATATGTATCATCACCTGTAGATACGAGCTGGCCATTTTCAGTAGCGAGACTGGAGATTTGTTGTATTTATTTTGCCTGATAAAAAAGCATGATTTTTGGGAGACCTTATAAAAATTAAAAAGAAGCAATAATTCCTCTGTTATGCCAGAACTTGGTAGTGATTATAGCATTCTCTTGTTCTATTTGCTCAGGGTTTCTGATTCCAGAACTTACAGATACAGCAATTGTGAATACAAGATTGAAGTTTTGTAGGAAGTACTGAAACTACCAGTAACTTTCAGCCTTCCAGTTGATAAAGTAACAATGGCACAAAGGAAAGAGAACCCTTCAGGATTTACTGTTTGATCTGACTTCAAGTCAGAGATCTTACTGTACATACTTAAAAGAGTTCCAAGAATTAGAACAGTGTTGAAGTAGCATTACTTGGGTAGCATGTTAATTACTTCAAACACTGTAGTTAAAACTGAGTTTTTTTTAGGTTTAAGGGGTAGTAACTTCAGATTATTGAAGTTGTCCTGGGTTCAGCAATAGCAGTCATTTTTTTCTCCTTCTTAGTGGCTGGTGCAGTGCTGTGTTTTTGACTTTTGGCCTGGGAACAGCACTGATAACACCGATGTCTTTAGTTGTTGCTAAGTAATGTTTAGTCTGACCAAGTATTTTGTGAGTCTTGTGCTCTTCCAGGGAGGAGAGGAAGCTGGGAGGAAGCAGAGACAGGGCACCTGACCCAAACTGACCAAAGAGGTATTCCATACCACAGCACATCATGCCCACTGTATAATCTGGGGGCAGTTACCTGGAAGGGTTAGACCACTGCTCAGTCGGGCTGGGTATGAGTCGGCGGGTGGTGAGTGGTTGTATTCTCTTCACTTGTTATTTCCTTTATCATTGTTATTACTGGTGGTAGCAGTAGTGGTTTTGTGTTATACCTTAGTTACTGGACTGCTCTTGTCTCAGCCTGTGGGAGTTACATTCTTTTGATTCTCTTCCCCATCCCTCCGGTGGGGGGAGGAGGAGGAGTGAGAGAGACGATGCATGGCTGGGCTTAAACCATGACAGAAGTGTAGAAGTTCATGAAGTTAATACTTTTCTTTCTTCACCAAGGTATGAAGAAATAAAAATATCTTTTGAACAGTTGTTTTGTTTTCAGGTTCTGTGTTCTGTGTTCATTGATCAACAATGTTGTTGTAAAGTACGAGATTTTCTTTGAATTCTTCTTTACACCATCCATTGTTACAGGTGTTTATTATTGCCTTCACAGGTTTGTGTAGAAATTGAGAAGGTATGTTTGGGAGGCAGGTTTTCTGAAATACTTCCTTTATTGAGAGAATGGGAGAAATCCGTGGTAGTTATCAAAATTTACTGCAGTCATGCTTTTGTGTTTTACGTGTTTCAGAATCAGGAAAGTAAACAAAAGGAGTGAGAAGGATGTTTCAGAATGGTTGAAAATCCATGCTCTCAATAATGTTTAGACTGTTATTCTAATCTGCTTTAGTTCTACAGCAGGTCATAACAGTGGATAATTTAGATATGCAGAAAACCATCCCATTACTTCTTGGAAAGAATGGAGTATTTTGAGCTTTTATACTTGGACAAAGACAATTTAATTGCAATAAGCCCTACTGCGAAACAGTAAAAAAAAAAGTCAAAGAAGAAAATGTTGCTTCTGGAGTCTTAAAGTGGAATATAGCTCTTTATTTCTTACTTGCGACTGAACATGTGAATTGTTCTTTTAATGAAGGTGTTTCGAATGCGAATCGTAATAGCAAGAAATATAGAACAGAAGCGTATATCTACCTGATCATGTTGATTTGTGAGCTGTCTGCTTTTACAAAGACCTGGGATGGCTGCACAGATGGCTTGGGTTCATATTTTAGGCCACTGAAGGTGTTTCCTTGGCAGGAATGAGGTGGCCAGAAATCCTACCTGTTGTTTTACTCCCACAAGTCATTTCACATCACACACCACCTGCCTGACCACATGGATGTGACTGTTCAGTTCATTCTGACTGGGCAAAGAACAAATCGGAGAAGAAAGTAGGAAAGAGGTACCTAGCAGTCATGTATTTGAAAAATTACTGTCATCAATTGGAGTGTTTCTGGTACAGGGAATGTAGGGTCCCTGACAGTAGCTGAAGGTGATCCTGGCTGCTACCAATGAGTAGCTCTGCCATTACAGCTGCCTTTAAATTTTGCCCTAGGTCTTCTCTTCAGATACACTCAGTTGATGTGTAATATTTAACTGACTGGGTGGACCCACACTAGCTGAAATATTAAATTTCTTGAAATACCAATGTAGAAAGCTTAAAAGAATAGAAAAGGTAGGGAAAAAAAGCTAATTTGTTTGTTTTGGCACTCAAATATTCTCTGCTGTATTGATGTGACTGATAGGTTTTGTCCTGGGACATGGGTTGGTCCCTTCTTTCAATGGCAGAGAAGGGAGAGACGTAAACTGCAGAGCTGTGTGAACTCTCAGTTTGGTGAGGTGCTGGTAGCAGGGGTTTTACTAGAAGAAATTTCCAAAGTCATTGGACTACAAATAATGACATTAGTTTCATAGAATCATAGAATCATAGAATAGTTAAGGTTGGAAGGACCTTAAGATCATCTAGTTCCGACCCCCCTGCCACGGGCAGGGACACCTCACATTAAACTATATGACCCAAGGCTTCATCCAACCTGGCCTTGAACACTGCCAGGGATGGAGCATTCGCTACCTCCCTGGGCAACCCATTCCAGTGCCTCACCACCCTAACAGTAAAGAATTTCTTCCTTATATCCAGTCTAAACCTCTGCTGTTTAAGTTTCAACCCGTTACCCTTGTCCTATCACTACAGTACTAACTCTGTGCGTAACAGTGTGTACTGTGTCTTGGAATGATACAGTCTCTCTGCAGGAGATGGAGCATTTAGTAGTGAGGACTTTGCACTTGAAAGGCTTTAAGCTCCAATGTTTTACCACTTTCTGTCCATTCAAGGAGCTGTGTTTTGGGAGTTTATCTCTCTAAAGAACCAAGTATAAAAGCCTGTATTGCTTTATCCTAGTCCCTTACAGTGGTGAGGTGTCTTTGCTTACTGCGTAGCCCACTGTTGCACTCCAGACTCTATTGACTTTGCAGCTGATGGTCTTCTCATGCTGCAGACACTGCTTCATCTCCAAGTTTATACATAGTGATCTCTTTCATGTGTCGGAATACCTGGCTCTGTTCTCTGCATTGGTAGGATTGAAAGATGACTGTAACTCCTATTTATTTTCATCACCCTTTAAAAGAATCTTTCGTTTACTGCTTATTGTGTCCGCACGTAACTTTTCAGATGTCTTATGTTTGCATACTAATACTGCAGTATAAGACAGCATAAGTAATTATAAGGTGATGAAAACAGAAATAGTTTCTGTAAATTGTCCTTAAGAACCTGCAAACCTACAATACTCAGGTACCTTTAATTCTTGACTGGGGCATGCCAAGCCCATCAAAGTAGCCTTCTGCTACTTTATTCTGTGTGTATTTATTAGTAATGTGAATACTGACATCTCACATGAAAGAACAGTAAGGGGAACAACGCTTTTTACTCAGCTTCCAGCCCCACATCTTACTCAGAAGGACAAATCAGCTTTTGTTGTTTATTACTTCCCCTGTTACTCTGAATCGTGATGCGTTTCTTTTTATATTGTGCTTGCTGACTGTTTTCTGACTAATGTATCTTGATATTTGCTACTTGAAGCACTATACAGAGAAGCTGTCATCACCAGCTGTGTAGAGGACAACTGAGAGAACCATCAATAAGTACTTAGAAGCAAATGAAAATGTCTGCTGCCTTACTGAATTTGGCTTTTAGTACTGTTTTTTGCCATTTTTCTTCCTTGGCTCAACGTGCTTAAATACTCTGAGAGAAACAAGTTGGTGGCTGCTTCTTGCATGATCTCCAGGTGCATAGGCCTATGCCCAGTTTCCTGTGATGCAGAAAGAAGTCTGTTGATTACATTTCTGTTGCCTTTCTGAAGCTTGTAATCTTCAGGGTCTATGAAGATTTAAGTCATACGAGGATAGGTTACTTCTGTGTGTCTGAATATTTTGGATTGAAAATAAACATTCAGCCTGTATCAAGAATAATTCACTGTTCTGTTAAGAAGGAAGAATAGGAAGTAAGCTATTACCATACAAAATTTCACTGCAATTTTCTTTTGCAGAAGCTTAAGTTCTGAGTAGAGAGGTTGTCAATTAGCGTGCAGACTTTTTTAATTGGCTGTAATAAAAAGCTAATTGGTGTTTTGCTTAAAGAGTGAATTAAGAAAGTGTTGCTATAGAAACTTTGCATGTGTATAGTGCTGCTCTACATAACAGTGAATATAATAGTCTAATGACCTTTCTGCGCCAGCTGTATAGTCAAGGAAAAAGTGTGAAATTTAGACTTGCTGAAGTGATCATTAAGGAGTTTGTGACTTTGCCCATTTCATTGCCTGAAAGTGTGTGTGGCATTGTCTTGTTGAATGTTTCTCTTGACTCATGTCAAACCATATGATAAATGTCAGGAGACCTGAACTTCTGTAAAATCCAAGTGCTCCAATTTCAAAAGTGTAAACTAATCTGTAATCTGTCAAGCATAGAATGTACTACTGGGGAAATTTCATTTTCATAATCTGAGAAAGTGTGATGATGGATCATAAGTGACAACATCTAATCCGTTAGCTGTTGTATTCCTCCCTCCTCTCCCTGCCTTCTTTACCCTCTGCATTCTGAACCTCATGTAAAATGCAGGAATTATAATTCTAAGTCAAATGGGATTTCTGGTCTAATTTGCAATGTTCTCTCCCAGCAAAAATATTTATCTTTCAAACACAAACTTCACTGAGGAGAGAATAATTTCGTCAGGATTTGTGACCAGGAATTTTTTCCTTGAGTTAATGCTTGCCTGCCTAAATTACTTCAGTGTCATTATCTGTACTTTTGCTAGTTGCTTAGAAGATAAAGATACAGGGGACGTGGACATGAGGTATATTATGAACATAGGTCAACCCTGCACAGGAAGATTGTCAGTTGTGAAGTAGGTGTGTCTACTTGGTAAAAGGGAAAACTGAAATAAAACCTTTAGTTCCTAGTCCTGAATCTCATTACCCTGTAAATAGACAAATCACATTGTCCCCTCTTTAACTGCATATCTAGAAGATGCAGAGCTGTAAGATTCTGCAGGTATGAGTGAAAGTGACAGCAAAACCTTAAAATGTTCTCCATGTTTTAAATAAAGCTGTGACTGTCTAAATGCAAAAGACTGGACAAAACTATAACCTGATGATAGTTCACTGTGGTTTTTTTTGTCTGGTTTTCAGTTAGAATTAAAAAAAAAACAAACAAACCCAAACATTCTCTGTCTTAAATTTGCCCTTGCAGTTGTTCTTCAAACTCGTACAACACAAAAAACTTTGATCAGTTTATGTTTAGTTCAGTTAGATTTGACTTCCCCCCCCAGAGAAATCTGAGATCTAAGTGGGCATCTTTGGGAGAATTTCTCAGAATTCTCTGGAATTGTACAGTTGGCTTCTTTCTGTACTTCTGAATCATGACTGAGTAGTATCATTCGTAGCAGCTTATTTTCCTTTGTTACACGTATGTGTAATCCCTATTAGTGTTCATGGCCTTTTGAAATGCTTTCCTCATATTATGTCATCTCTACTACTTACGTCCAAGCCTGAAGTCCTATGAGTTGCGTAGAATGTGGCTATCTCTAGAGCTTAATAGAAAGCTGGATTTGATCTCATAGTTCGTCTTTTGAGCAGTATAACTGTAAGACAGATAAAATGTTCTGACATGAAGCTTTTATCTGAGACCTGTGAGCAAATAAGTCTTTTTCTGGTCCAGGGAAAGAACTGATATTTTTTTTTTTCCTTTTATCTCCCCTCCATATTATCTTGCTCACTAAAATTGTAACTGAAATGTGTGCTAACATGGGCTTCTATAATTTAAATGCGTTGTTTTGCAGAAAAGTAGAATTCTATGGTATTTATGACTCAAGGAAATATGCTTTTTGGAACCGAGTTAAGTCCATCCTTACCTCATTTTAAATTTTTAATGCTTTGCTGCAGTCCATTGTCATCTGTCTTTGTGAAAATGGGACCAGGTCTTTGAAGGGCAAAGCGTGAATATACTTTAGGGCTAGTATTTTTGTCCTAGTTTTACATGACTGTACAAGGCTCTGAGCATCCTCATGTAATGTTAATGTAATTCCTGCTTTAAATGGGCTGTTGAATCAGGTGAAGACTTAGTGTTCTCCTAGCCCAAATTGCTTCATGCATCTCTGACAGGGTTCAAATCTACAAAAATAAGGGGACTCTCTTGCTATTGTTCTTCTGTTTTGATGAACTGTGACCTGCAGGTTTACCTTGAAGGCAATTACAGTAACAGCTGAAGCATGAATAGTTAAAGTACCATCAGTTGTGTTTGTTTTTGTTTATTTTTTTTTTTTAAGATGCTTTATCTCCTGATGATTAATTCAAACATGTCTTTCAAATTTGTCTTTCCAGCTTTTATTCTCCACATTATTGAAAAGATAACTTTGGTCAAATCTTTGAATGCATACCTAAGAAAAGATGCAAAAGTTATCTCCCATCTGAAGCTTTTCCATCTTCCAGCTACTCTTTCCCATCTTCTTAATCTGCACAAGGGGAAGCCAGTTTTTAAGTGGCTGCTACAGCCATTATGTTGGATCAGTAAAATTTATATTAAAGCCTAGTGTCTGAGAGATGGACACTGCTCTCCTGCCATTTCAATGAATTTATTTTTTTTTTTTTTTTTTTTAGTTGGAATTAGTGCTGGCTGAGGTTCTCTAAAATGAAGTGGGGTGGTGAAATAGCTTGGT
The DNA here is from genome assembly GCF_012275295.1 of Melopsittacus undulatus. Taxonomy (NCBI): domain Eukaryota; kingdom Metazoa; phylum Chordata; class Aves; order Psittaciformes; family Psittaculidae; genus Melopsittacus; species Melopsittacus undulatus. The sequence goes on from NC_047532.1 coordinate 42,818,570, forward strand.
GGGTTCCACATTGTGGGTGTCTATGGAACACCTTGGAAAAGAAGCTGCAGTCACTTTATTTCTTTAAATGTGAAAAATACTTCATAAGTACCAGCACATTTAAGAATATGTTCTACTTTGCTGCTGTGTTAGGAAAATGTCTTATACTTAATATTTACAGGTTACATCATTGAAAATGGTTAGTTTTCTGTATCAGTGACTGGAGTTATAAAATATGATGTGTTCCTCTTTTGCAGAGTATTAATGTTGAGGCCAGATTGAAAATATGCCTTCGTGAAAAAGCCTCTACAAAACTGATCCCACCTTGGCTCTAAGGTAAATGAAAAAAAAATGTATCAAACACCTGTTCTAACATCAGAATTGTTCTGTTTGAAAGAAATGTGAGGATATGATGTGCTCAGAACAAAGAAAGTACGTATTTTAAGGAGTTAAGCTGCAAAAATTTATGTTTTGTCAAAATATAAGCATGAATTTGGGGTAGGCTTCAGTAATAAAACAAAATGTCAGTCAGTGGCATGAATGCTTCTGTGTCTTACAATACTGCCTTGGCAAGTGTCTGTTTTTGTCTAAAAATGGAATATGCATACGAAGGAGAGATCACTATAATTGAATAGAAAATATGAAATTATGAAGGCAGCAAAGTATAAATAATTAAAAATCAGGCTGCAACTCTAGCTTCTGTATTTCATGAGCTCAGTTGCAAACAAAATTGCTAGAATGAGAATTCACATTTTTGTTCATTCTAATTTTACTTTCATGGTACCATACTCCTGATATAGAGAGTAAGGCAGTGAAAATGACTAAGGGATAATTAAATACCTGTAGGAAAGTAAGAGCCAAACCAGAGACTAATTTTCAGCACTCTATAGCTTTCATTATATATGTGTTTGCTTTGATTTCTCATGTATATGGAAAGTGTATCCTCTAACACTGCATAATTTAGTATTTCTCCTTCTGAATTGTTTAACTTGCTGTGTTATGTAGTAGGATGCAGCAAGCTTGTTTTATTTGTAAAATTATTGCAGAAAATAATTCTTTTAATAATTTTATGGACAGTTAATTACTTGTGACTTTAGCTAGGTATTCTCAATCTCCACTAAATGTCATGGCTATGCCTCATTTGACTGCTTAGTAAGTTTTGTTCATTCATTGAAATCAATCAAAATGGGTAATTTTCAGTGTTTGAAGCTTTCTGTATCTATTTGCCCTGCTGTGTGTGTAGATGAATTGGTCAGTGAGATTGCTGTACTCAAAACCCATTACTTCAATTTGAAACTCTTCATATTTAACCAATGCTGTTAGACATAATAGAAGCCATATGCTACTTCATATCACTAGTATTACGGGTTGTGATACTGGATTTGCCATAAAACCAAGCTCCAGACAGCTGGGCCTTCAGTGAGCCTGTCCAGCTGCCTGTGGTGTAGGACAGCAACCTGTAGCAGGATGAGAGTTTTGCTTTGTTTTATGAATTTGGCCTACTTAATGACACTCTATCACAGTCTTGGTTGTATCCCCTTTCAGATGGGATTATAATCCTTCTCTTAGGGTTTAATAAGAATTGGAAATTTTCTTTAAGGATTATAGAGTTATTTAAATAATTTGCTATTGATAATTTTCTGATTTGAACAACATTTAAATACAGATGTTTGTATAGTAAGACTTCAGGTAAATGTATATTTAAACTTAATATTTGAGATATTTGAGAAATACCCAAAGACTCACAGGTAGTGAGAATGTCTTATTCTTTGCAAGTATTTAACTCATCTATATTGCTGTCATAGTACTGGTAAAGTGTTAATGAAATGAAGCTTTAGTAAAGTTACAGATGACAGGCTTGCAATGATGAAGTAATGTGACTCTAGAATTTGCGAAAACAGTCTGATAGAATTTAGACTGTCACAATAAATAAAAAAGCAAAATTGCATTTCCCAGTAGTTTGGGAAGTAGCTCTGCCTGGTCAGGATAGCCATTTCCACTCTATACTTCAAATATTTCCCATAAGCACCATAAACAGATACCTTGACACAATAGACGGAGGGCTGTGCTTATGGAGGAGCTGCTGTCCATGACAGTGTGATCTCTCCTAGTGCCCTCTGGGACATGTGGTTGCAGCAAGAGCGGTTTCACATTCTTGTGCTTTGTCTGTGCTGTTTGGAAATACCAAACAAATTCAACAATTCCTTTAGTCTGGCATCAGAAGAAGATATTTTAAGAAATCTGGCAGTGTAGAGATAGATCAATATTGCATTTGCCTAAGTAGCAAATAGTTGTGACTGTGTGTTATACTGAAGTGATTATAAATGGGCCAGATAAAATCCCTTTTCTTGTGCTATCTACTTTGGGTTCAAATTACAGAAGTTTCATCTGAAAATGAGAGGAGTATCTTCAATTTTGACCTGTGTGGATGCAACCAGAAGAAAGTTCTGTGAAACACGAGTCTGTAAAAATGGTTTTGTTCTCTGAGGAGCAAACAGTAGAAGTTATGATATTTCCATCCATGCTGTAGAATTGTCTCTGTCATCTAGTTTTTTGACATCAAGAGTTGTTTCTGTTTTGCATATACTTTGCTAAATTTCATTCATTGTCATGTCTTGTTCACAAAGTGTGTAACAAAACACCCAGGAGCCTTGTTAAGGAATTGTGGGAGGTCTTCCTAGGTGATAGCACTGTTCCTTCTCTCGTCAATTCTTCATGTCAAATGTAATTGCGTTGTGGTGTGTGTTTTCTCCTTTGGTAGTTGCTATATACAGACCATGGACAAATTGAAAAGTAGAGCAACTGATGTGGTTGTCCTGTCTGGAGGCAATAGGCCTTCCTTGGTATAATTACTTCTGTGTGTTCAGTAGCTGCACTTAAAGCAAAAGCCTCCAATCTTGAAGATTCTGGTGATGGAAAAACTCTAATGATTCTTGAAAAACTGCCCAACAGACTACACTGCTAGAAAAAAGTTTGCCTTATTTCTTGAATATATCTGAATCAGCTTGAAGCATTAAAAATATCACCACTCTTTTTGTTCTTTCTGCTCACCTGCACAAGCTTATGTTATCATACTTCTGATCCTGGCTTTGTTATTTTGACTGCTAGTTAGTTGCACCCCAACTTTGACTTAAATATCAGACTAAGCTCTCTTAGCCTTTGTAAGGATGTTCTCCAGACTTGTCATAGTTTAAACACAGGCACACACACTCTCTCTCTCACCCCACCCTCCCTTTTTCTTTCCTTAACACCCCCCCCCCCCCAGACAGATGAGGAGGAGAATCGAAAGAATGTAACTCCCATAGGTTGAGATAACAACAGTCCAGTAACTAAGGTATAACACAAATCACTGCTGCTACCACCAGTAATAATAATGATAAGAGAAATAACAAGGGGAGAGAATATGATACCACCCGCCGAAACGAGCCTGACCCAGAAGAGAGTGTGCCCTTCCAGGTAACTCCCAGTTACCTGCCTGGGCATAACATGCTGTTGTATGGAATACCTCTTGGCTAGCTTGGGTCAGGTGTCCTGTCTCTGCTTCGTCCTGGCTTCTCCTTCTCCCTGGCAGAGCATGAGACTCACAAAGTCCTTGGTCAGAGTAAACATTACTTAGCAACAACTAAAAACATTGGTATTGTCAGCACTGTTCCCAGGCTGAAAGTCAAAATATGGTGCTGCACCAGCTACTAAGAAGGAGAAAAATTGACTGCTACTGCTAAAGCCAGGATACTTGTTCATGGTCTTTGTCCTAGTAATCGCTAGCCAAGCACCTTATCCAGACCTGGAAACATGTTCACATGCTGGTCTCAAAAATAAAAAACGATAGAGAGACAGTGCAATTTCTTTGTTCTCTGCTCAAGAGAAATCTCTGCATAGCATTATGCTGGGAATCTTGTTTTTGCCTATTATAGAATTGTAGGATTTGCAATGTTCAATGGTTTTTAGTGCTTTTTTCCAGCATTTTAATACTTCTCTTCACTTGAGAAGTTCTAATAAACTTCAGTCTCAAGGAAACTAGCAAGATTCTGAAGTACCAAGAATGTATTACAGGTTTGTTTGATGTTAGCATTAAGGTGATAAAAGTATGAACTTCTGCTGACATAACTTCATCTTCCCCTTTGTGGGAAGCTATGGCCCTACCACTTCCCCTGTGACACCATTGATAGTTGGGCTGCAGTGTGAGGAGCTCGATGAGAATTGCTCTGCCTGAAGCAAACCTGGGGCTGGAGATGGGGAAAAAGTTTTCATCCTCATTTGCATTGTCTAGCTGTGCTTATGGCTGTGTAACTTACCTACTAGTACCTCTGAGTGGATGTTAACCTGCGCCTTGGTGATGGCAGGCAGGGAAACAGGTGCATTGGAGGTGGTTCATATTTTTGTTGATATTGAGGACAGTGGATCAGTACCTCCAGTGGTTGAAGTTTTGTTTTATTTCCATGGAATACATTGGAGATAACACATTTCTACTTCTGAGATCAATTGATTTTTATTTATCTTGACAAGTTTTAGAATAGCATTTCCTCATGTCAAATGCCATTCTTCTGGAGTTAAAAAACTGTCATCTGTTTATAAATTCAAAGGAGACTTCAATACTATCAGCATGAGATCATCACTGCTTAATAATAGGCATTTTAGAGGATTTCTATTAATGTTAACTTTTAACAGAGTCCTCTTACTAAAAGAACTGTACCTTGTAATCATGCTATATCTTTCACTACAAAGCAATTATATGAATGGTGTGAGCTGGCTAAAATCTATTAGCTATTAAAACTCAGAATGTTATTTCTGATCAGAAAGAAAGTAATCTTGTTTAACTTCCCCCTCCCCTCCATACATCTGTGAGAGTGGGAGCTTGTATGAGAGAGAAGAGAAAGGGAGCCTGAATGGTAGTTAATGGCTAATGAATACAGCTGAGGATACAGGGATGGTTGCCTGGCAACGTGGGGACGGTGGGCTAAGGTCCCTTGTCAGCGCAGAGGAGTTGAGAATTGGCTCATCTCTTCAGTTTATAAAGATTGACTTTGGCATTTTTGCATACTTTATTCTCAATAGGTATCATAGCTGGGCTAGGTTTGTGAATTACATGTTTTGTGTCTATGTATTTCATTCTTTGAAAAAGAAACACAAGGAGAATTGAAGCAAATCAAGCATTTTAGTTAAAAGAGCAGAATATACTGTGAATTCTGTCCCATGCAGTTGTTATGCTTTCAAGTTGATAGCCATATTTATCAAGAGGCTTGGCTGAATTGCAAGCTCTTAGATCTAATTCCAGGTAAAGCTATGTTTTCTTAGTCTGAGAGCCCTCTGAAAATGACCATCAATACATTCAGTGCTGAAAGCCAGGGTTTGTGTTACAACTGAAACCTTTAGAAGATTCCCTTTTGTTTTGTTTTTGTGTGTGTGTGGTTGAAACACAGTTATGAAGTGACACATCTGTTTCCCATCTTAGAATGGAATAATACCAGGCTGCAAACAGAGTGTGCAAAGTGAGGAATATGACAGACTTGACCTTGTAAAAGTTGTTCTTACAACAGTTCAAATGAATTTTGGATATGGGTGTCACTGTGTGCTGTAGATCTATCTGCTGCAGTATAATTGTGCATTAGGTGGTGTTTTTTTAGGGAGATTGGGTGGATGGCCTTTGTTAGTTTGGTGTTCTCAGGAGAGGCTTCATAGAAAAGTAGGTGGGATGTTACCACATTAAGATAGTTACGATTAAGTGAATCTTGAACTAACATTTTTTTTTCTTTTCTATGGAGATAATTATTAAGGAAGAAGCTGCAACTGGCTTGCAGACCCAGGTTTCACAGTCTAGTGGGATGCGTAGTTTTGATATTGCCAGAGGCCACAATTTTCTTAGCACTTTTTGCTCTCAAGATCAACTTTGACGTGTAATGATAATGCCAAAGCTGTAAGAATAGGTTGGGTTCTTGTTTTAAATTGTTGAACAGGAGATTTACCTGTCCGTTTTGTGCCTGTTTATTCTACAAGGCAGAAACGTGATTAATGTGTATACATCTGCCATTCTGTTACCTTGAGGATTCTTAAAAGAAAAAAGAAAAAATCATCTCCACCTGCTAGTAAGAGCAGTTGCTATATGCAAAATGCTCGCTTCCATTTTTTCTTGTTCAGTTTTTTTGTTGATGGTTGTTGTTAAGGCTGAAACTTTTTTAGAGCATTTGGCACATTGTGAAACCTGACCAGCTGTCAAAATAGAGTGTTTGTATGGAAATGTTTTGATGGAAGCTGCAAAGAAATCCATTATGTTTTCTGGAAACTTTGTAATTATCAAACTTTGAATAATCTAGGTGAAAATTAGTGTTTTCATGTAACATTTTTTCTGAACAGTCTATTCTCTCTGTCCCCATGCAAACACAGAGGCAAGATAACAGCAGGCAACTGTGTAGAATTACTTCCTTGTAACTGGAGATACTCTGAAAAACAGTTGAAAGGTTTGAAATGTTTATATAGTCAAAGCCTTAAGGCAATTGTCATTAACAAGATGGTCTTTCTCCCTTCTTCATGTTATAAACTGTAGCTTCTGACTTACTATTTATTGTTTTAATGGTTTATACTTATATTACAAGCCTTAAGCTTGCTACAGAGTACTGAGAAATGTTTTGTAGTTTATTATGATTCATGGGAAAGTTTGGATAAACTGCTCAGGACTGTATTTCATGGTAACTTGTATTCCAAAGGGCAACTTTGGTCTGTAAGTAAGATTTCTCTTTCCCAGCATCTGCATGTTTAAGTGTCTCCTGATACAGTATAACTTAAACATATCCATCAGGACTGAAGGAACTGCATACCGAACTAGTATTACAGAAACTTTGTATCCAAGTATTTGAAGTTGGGCTTTAATCTACTGTGTTGTTGAATGAAAAGATTACAAATTTAAGATTTATGAGTCTGTGTTTATATCCAAGATGTCTTAATTTTTGGCTGTTTACTCACCTAAAATTACTAGGGGAGTAATTAGATTCCTAGATTCATAGATTTTTAGACTTTAAGACAGCAAAGTATGTTAAAATTATTATAATTGAATGAAGACAATAAGTAAGGATCAATAAGATTAAAAAAGAAAATAATATCGCTATTTCTTTGTCTGTACAATGCAGTGCTGTTAAAAAAAGTCTGTCCACTTCTGTGATGTTACCAGAAATGGTCTTTTATTTAAACCAAATTACATTATTTTATACTTCAAGTAAATGTTGGCCAGCTTTTGTAGCTGTAAGGAATGCAAGTGGAATGTATTAAATGTTATCAGCATTCTGTTGGAATACCTGCTGGTGTCTTACAAAATTTCAGTACTACTAAACTATGAAGACACTGGTTACATTGGAACCAGTGTAAAAAAACACATGAAAAATCACCTTAAACTATGTAAGTTGTATTTTACAATGATGCTTTAAATCAGCCGATTTTGACTTTTCAGACCTGTTTTTTTGCATGGGTTTTCTTTAATTTTAATCTACTGCCTGATACTGTAATAATTTCTGTTGGGCTTTTGCTTTTCTTATGCCACTGAAACATAAAGTCATAGAACAATAAATGCAGAACATATGAGGTAAATATTTTTGAGGGTTTTTTTTGTTTTATTTTTGATTTTGTTTTTTTGTGTGTTTCAAGCATTGCTTAAAAGTGAGATTCTGATTCCTTTTCCTAATTATGGACACAGAATTAGCTTCTCATCCTTTATTTTGGCTTCTGTGATATTTTATTTGCCTTACATAATACCCTGAAATAGGAAAGCATTTTATTGATTAAAGATTATGAAACAAGTGCATGGTAAGCAGGGAAAAAGGGACAAGTTAATGTATTTTAGATCTCATTTCCAATGTTGCTTCTGTATGAAAAAAACAAAATGAAAACAACAAAAACAACTACGTGAAAATATATTAAGCAGTGCAATAGCTGCATACTAGTAAATACAAAGCTGACAGCTGTGTTTTCCAAGAGTGCACCACCATTATTGGAATTGGGAAAAATAAAACTTTACTGCAGATTTGAGGAGAAATGGAAAACAATGCTAATACTAATCTATATTCCCTATTCCTTCCCATCCCTCCTTCCCCCTCCCCCACTTGTGGAGAATAAGATTTTGCTGCCTTTATTCTCTCAGCTCATTTAATAGACCATTGCGTAGACAATTAGGAGATGCAAACAATAATGAAAAGTGTTATTCCATACTAGAAATGCTTTATATAGGTAGTTACTTGTAGCAAATAATTAAAATAACTAGCCTGGAAAAAAAGGAAGAATGTATTCAATCTGAAACACAATTCAGATGTGATGTGTGTGCCCTGCTGTCAAAGAGGATGCTAGGATGGGATCTGAGCCTCAGTCCCATGAAGTGAGGTAATTTTATACCATAGTATTGCTTCTCTATATGATACACATCCATACATATATCTTTATATATAAATATGTGCATCTACCAGCTCTTCTGTTGGAACAATCTTTAGTGATAGAAGATTCACACTGAATATTCTTCCTGGCTCTTTTGTATTTGCTGGAGTAGAAGATACTTCAGAATCCAAGTCTTCATTGGCTTGAAAATCTATCTCCATATTAAATCACTGTATTCTATACAGTATATTTGTTATAAAAGCTTACATATGTGGTTGGAATGCAAGCTGACCTACTTAAACCACAACTCTTACCAGCTGTGCTTTCTCTTGAAAGGCTAAAGCAAAGATAAAATAGTGAGATTTTTTTTTTTTTTTTTTTTTAAGCTGATCAGCTTTTGATTCCTTATTTCAGGTTTTTAGGCTGTGCTTCCTAATGTGAACTTAGAATAGTAAGATTTACTGCTTGTGCTAGATGGAGTTTAGTATTAGTTATCATTTACAGCATTAGTTCTCTTGCTGACAAATATTAGAAAACCATTTTTCATTCACTCACTGTTTTGCTCTCCTTTTTTAAAGGTGCTTACTTTTGTCATTCAGTTTATCCTTTGCTTTCAATTATAACTCCAAGATTAATTAAATGTGTGAGTGGTAGAAATAAATTGTGCAGACGTTTTTAAGGAAAACAGTCAACATCTGTAAAAAACAATTGTTAATTCCACTGCTTTTATAAATAGTCAAGTGGGTTGAAGGGCAGTGCAATTGTTACCCTTTTTACTACATTTTACATTCTTTGCATTACTATCATTTGCAGGTTCAGATCATGAAGTATCATCTTCTGTGCATTATATCTTTATACTAACTTGCATAGTTTTATTTCGTTTAATACCAAAAAGACCAAATTCAAAGGGAAAAGAAGCTAATTCTTCTTTCTTTCTTCTACAAACCAACTTCATGGTAATGTGTCTGTAGGTTTATTTTCTGTAAATTCATCTTTCAGCTGTTGAAGTCAGCTTGAGTTATTTATTTTCTACAGACTCATCTATATTTTCATTTTATTTCCATTGCTGATTTTGATTGCTAACATTTGTTTGAGGTTTGGTTACTAAAGCTGTATGAATGCTGAGAAGCAGGAACTGGTTAGTAAAAAGATATTTAAAGAAGCTTCAGAAAGGACATTTTGACAAAGCACCTTTTTTCTGTGGAGGGAAAAATACCTCTGTTGGGGAAAGCTGTCAAAGAGTTCTTGTTTCAGCTTTCCAGATCAGGACTTTGAGAGTGGAGAGATGCTGAGTTCTTTTATTATGGTCATAAAGCTAGCAAATGGGGTCACAAATTGAACTGCAGTCTTAGATCTACTGTGTTACATTTGTCAATCATGTCAGGACTCATAGGTCTTGGGGAGAAAACACTATTGTCCATAATTCAGGTATTGTGAAAAGTAATGTATGCATTATTAACAAAACAAAAATAATGAAAACTACATGGATGTTTTGAACGCTGTTTTCTTCTGCATACTAAGATATTCCCTTGGCATGTTATTTTCTCACTCATCAAGGGAATAGGGAGAGCTTGAGGCAGTCATTTTGCTGGTTGCACTTTTGAAAAAGGAGACTGTTCCATTGTGCAGCCATCCTCAAACAAAGTGGCCAAGAGGGAAAAAGCCCTGTTCAGTCTGGAAGACCTAAATCTTACTTCTGTCCAGTCCCCATCAGCATGTTTCAGGTTACACTGGTGTTTCAGAGCCTTTTCTGGTCTTTAAAAAAAATTAATGAAAAAAAAACCAACCCTGCAGCAAAAAACTGAAAGTATTTCTGAGCCGAAACCCCTTGATCAATGGAATACTTGATAAAACTAGATCATTTCACCATGAAAATAGTTGTTTCAATAAAGTGGTATTTTTCTCACAGCCAATAGTCTTCTGACAAGAAGTTGTATGAGCTGTAATTAGTGCTTAGAAATAAGTGAGAAAAATACACTTTGTTTCCCTCTGAGATCCAAAGTGGTGGTGTTTGCATCATTGTGGAGTTTTATACCACAGCCTTCTCATAACTGGTGAAACTAGACTTGGAAATAAAACTCAGATATGAGGAATAAAAATCTCATCAATGACGGAGCAAGTCTTTCATGGGTTTTGCCTACTGCTCAGCTCCATACACTGCCTCTCCCTGCTGGCACTCAGTCACTCTTGTTTTTAGTGCACCATTTGCATAAACATTGAAAACCTATTTCACTGTGGGGTTTGAGACTGGTTATCCTTGCTTTTGTACTTAATCCATTTTAATTGTGGAAGAAAAGATCCTATTTTAATTGAGGTTGTAGGCTTAACAACTGCTTGTAATCTGGAGGTTAACCAAATAGTGCTGTTCCTTTTACTGTACCATTTTCCATGGAATGAATAAAATAGCTATGTTGCTCTTAAAAAAGACAAAGAAACAAATCACTGCCACCGCCAAAAAAACCTGCAAACACCACCAGTATAAAAACCTGAACATCTGTGAGGGAGACGGGATTGGCGCTGTCCCTTTTCTCCTTGCAATTCCACCATTGTTGAAGGTGAAATATTTGTTATTTTTTCTTGTGAAAAATGTTTGTAGTGCCGGACAGGTAGCTACTACAAGAGAAGCTGCGGACTGCTTCTTTCCTGTCATACCCTTTAAAGCACATGGTTATCAAGTTTTATAGCAAGTTTTCGTAGAGACTGGATCAGAGAGTAATCTTAGCAATTTGAACTCTGCACATTCCCAGTGCTTAGATTTCAGTTCTAGTTATGATTTGTGTTATTTATGCAATTTCACATCTAGAAAATATGCCTCATTATTCATGTTTTTGAAACATTGAAACTATATTTTTTAGGAACACACCCCACACCCACACACGCTCCTTCCCCCATGTCTTTCTGTTACATTTGTAGAATATGTAACATAATATGTCTGGGAATTTGAAGCATGTTACCAGTAAAGAATGACAGCAGATGTGTTAGCTGTTGATAATATTACTTTGCATTTATTCTGTATAATACCTAGATTCTTGAGTAGAAATGGGAGTCCTGAAAGCAATTTGGCCAGCACTAACAGGAAACATTTGCTTTTCTGAAGGCTTTTGGTTGTGAGGTTTGCAGAGTTTAAAGAACTTGTGACAATATAGAATCATAGTATCCCAAGTTAGAAGAGACATCAAGGATCATCTCTTCCAACCTTTCTTGGCAAAGTGTGATCTAAACTTGATAGTCCACCTCCCTGTCCAGATATATCTTAGAAGTGTCCAACACTGAGGAATCCTCCACTTCCCTGGGGGGATTATTCCAGTGACTGATTGTTCTCATTGTGAAAAATTTTTCTTATTAAAAGGTCTGACTATGTCTAAGACTGCAGAAGAGTGCAGTCAGAACCTCCATGGGAGCAACTTGTACCCATTAACCCCTCATCTTCCCCATGTGGCTCCTTGCAAAAAGATAGTCTCTGTCTACTTTCATATTCTCTGGGAACCCTGATCATTGTTGGGGGAGAGTGCTTTGTTTCTAATGGCATAGAGCTTAGGCTTAAGGTCATCCATGACATTGGCAGTATGATGCAGTGATCTATTTGGCATGGCTGTATGGGCAGCATAAGATCTAGCTTTTCTCTTTCATAGCCCTGATTGCTATCATAATAAAATCATATTACTGTTCATTGTCTGTTAAATACACTCCTTAGAATTGACAAACATTGTAGTTGCTGTACTGTAAATATAAAGAATAACTTTATCCTTTCTTATGGGAGTAGAACAAACCCGCTTCATTTTCACATTTGTGTCTTTCTAGAGAGAGTGACTGAATTAAGAGTTCCTCCTTCGGAAATCACTCCTTTTAAATCATTGCACACAAGTAAGCACAACCAACAGTTTTGAGAGAACAAAACCACAACCTAGCCATTTCTCACCATCAGTCATTGTTGGAAGAGGGAATATGAAAAAATCTTGAGTTTCAGTCCTTTTTGTGCTATTCCCACTTGTAGGCTTAATTTCAAAGGAAGAAGTATTTTGAGTAGTATCACTGTAATCTCTTGAATTCTTAAAAATATTTAAGAGTTAACAGAAGATGGTGTGATAAAATGCTAAAATATAAACTATAAAATACTTGAGTAGGTGCTAAAAGCCCCAGATGAGAATCTCACTCCTAAGGGAAGTGTTGGTACTCAGTGGTTTAGAAGACTTTCTGTTATCTTAGGTTTTTATTGTCTTTGGAGTTAGTAGATCTCTTTATAAGGGGGAGGACTTCACAGCATGCATTATTGAAAGTGAAACCTGATCATTATGATTTCTCCAATGTTTAGAAGTTATAGGGTATTTAAGGATTTCTGTCTTTCAAGATACGGACAGTTTGTATTTGGAGAGGGCAGAAATGCTTCAGATGTTTCTGTCTCCTCGGTTAATTACCAAATGTATCTTGCTTTGCACAGCAGAACTTCACTGATAAATAGACTTGTTTTTCTTAAATATTCCTCTAAATATAGAACAACTCAAGCTTGCTTGAATATAAAACTCAGCACTAAATCTTTGACTTTCCCAAGTTTTATGGTCAAGGAGGAGTTTCTGTATATGCATCTCTGCTGTACCCAGGAAAGGACATATGCAACCTAAGTATTGGTAACCAAATCAAACTAATAATGAATGGTGCTGTTTGTCATAATGTCTTTGAGAGCTGAAATAAAGAAAAGTCAGTGCCCAAATATTTTTCCTTCTCGTGTCTTAGGTGCATTTCATCAGCTTTGAGCTTCAGGAAGGTGGTGCAAAACTTTCATATTAGGGACTTGTTTAAAAAACAGGATTAAACATAGACCTTTTAATAAGGTCCCAGTATCTGCTCTTACATGCTTATGTCATTAACTGTACTGCTGAATACTTTCAAGAAAGGCCACTTTTGCTTGTCACTCTTAAAGGAATCACAAAGCCAGTAAAGACCATATTTATACATCTCTGTGAACACAAAAAAAAACACCTTAATTTAGTCTCTGACTTTAAATAAAGGAAACTCCTTTAGAACTAAGGTGAAAAAGACCTCCATTCACTAAATGTATGTTTCAGTTAGATCTTTCACTCATATCTTCAAGTGGAAGCTTAGTAAACTAATTCAAGATTATGTTCAGTGTTGGAAATGGAAGTTGCCAGGTGTCTGCTGTGTGACTGCAGAGATTCTCCAGGTGTCTGCTGAAGTCTTACCTCTTTTTTAACTTCTGTTTATGTGATAATTAGCTTGAGGAGTTGTCCTGGGTTGAGCACTAGCAGTAATTTTTCTCCTTAGTAGCTGGCACAGTGCTGTGTTTTTGATTTTCAGCCTGGGAGAAGTGCTGATAACACCGATGATTTTACTTGTTGCTAAGTTATGTTTAGCCTGACCAAAGACTTAGTGAGTCTCATGCTCTACAGGCAGGACACCTGACCCAAACTAGCCAAAGAGGTATTCCATACCACAGCACGTCATACCCAGAATGTAGAACTGGGGGTAGTTACCCAGAAGGGCTAGAACACTGCCAGGATCGGACTGGGTATCAGTTGGCGGGTGGTGACTGGCTGTATTCCCTTCCCTTGTTATTTCCCTTATCAATACTATTACTGGTGGTAGCAGTACTGGTTTGTGTTATACCTTAGTTACTGGACTGTTCTTATCTGAAACTGTGGCAGTTATATTCTTTTGATTCTCCTCCCCATCCCTCTGGGAGTGGAGCGAAGAATTTGATGGCAGTGAGCAAGGGCTGTGTGCCTGAATTGACAGGCTGGGCTTAAACCACAACAGTTCGTTTTGGTGCCCAGCATGGGGCATGAAGGGTTGAGATAAAGAGAGATCTGAGTGGAGTGTTTCTAATCGTATTTGTGATAAGCGTTCATTGTTTTGGATTAATAGTCACCCCTCACAATGCTGATTTGTTGGCTCTCAAAGTTGTTGCTCTTGATGTTACAGTTTCAACATTTCGTAACTTACTTGCAGCCAGTATTTGCTGTGTTAATGTTTATCAGCTTGGGGCCTTTGGCTAAGGTTCTTGTTTTGTTGTAATGTATGGTAATGACTTGTAATAGAATAAAATCATTGATCATGAAACTGATCTGGCTTGCATTCCCATTGTGGTCACCACCTCTATACTTTGGGTGGTATATAATAGAAGTGCTTAGGGATTACACATCTTTTTTCTCCTCGAGTAGTCAACCTGTGAAAGAGATGTTCCCTTACAATCCCAGACCCCTACCAGACCGTTTACAGCATCATTTGAGAGTTCTGAAGGTCTTGAATGGCCTTCAGGTATCCTTGAGACCAGCCTGCTGATTGTGCTGTGGATCTCCATGTTTGCATGCGTACAGAGTGTGTTTTACCCACGACCGTTTCACCTGGCATCAAGAGCTGAGCAGAGTCAGGTTTGGGCTTTGTCTAGGGTTAGAGGACGATGTAGGAGGACCAGGAGATTTTCCCGGAGGCGTGGCAGTTATGGCTGGGAGGGTGTGAGGGATAGTATGGGCAAGTATCTAGGTCAGTGGGCCCCTCCAGTGCTTTGGAATTTCACCACCGAACAAGTGCAAAATCTGGAAAAAATAGCAAAACTCTTGAATGAGGTGTGTTGTCATTCTGGTGACGCCAGAGAGGGACAAATCAGGGCAACGTTCTGGGGCTTGGCCTATGCTTACAGAGCCCTGTTCAACACTGTCCAGCACCTTCAAAAGGAAAGAAGTGTCCCTGGATCTGATGGCGGCGCAGCTACTCCAGCTCCAAACACCGCACTGCAGCAGCTACTAAGAAGGAGAAAAATGGCTGCTACTGCTGAACCCAGGACAGCATAAAAGAAAGAAATGCTTTGCATTGGCCGGGAATTGAACCCGGGCCTCCCGCGTGGCAGGCGAGAATTCTACCACTGAACCACCAATGCTCCTGCTGGCACCTGAGTTGCCCGTGCTCAGCTGGATGTTCAAAGGCAGGGTCTCCTTTACGCGTCATGCAGCCGATGCTACATGGAGTAAGTGGGCTGCACTAATTACACAAGAAGCTCGAATAGGAAATCCTAGTCATCCAGCCATTCTAGAAGTCATCATGGACTGGCCAGAGGGCACCTGACCCAAACTAGCCAAAGAGATATTCCATACGACAAGCACGTCATGCCCAGAACGTAGAACTGGTGGCAGTTACCTGGAAAGGGTAGATCACTGCCGGTGTTGCGCTGCGTATCAGTCTGTAGGTGGTGACCGGTTGCATTCTCTTCCCTTATTTCACTTATCATTATTATTACTGGTGGTAGCAGTACTGGTTTGTATTTTACCTTAGTTACTGGACTGTTCTTATCTCAACCGGTGACAGTTACATTCTTTTGATTCTCCTCCCCATCCCTCTGGGAATCAGGGGAAGAAGGGAGGGGAGTGAGTAGGGCTGCGTAGCTGAATTAACAGGCTGGACTTAAACCACGACAGTTTGTTTTGGTGCCCGACGTGGGGCATGAAGGGTTGAGATAAAGAGAGATCTGAGTGGAGTGTTTCTAATCGTATTTGTGATAAGCGTTCATTGTTTTGGATTAATAGTCACCCCTCACAATGCTGATTTATTGACTCTCAAAGTTGTTGCTCTTGATGTCACAGTTTCAGCAAATCACAGAATCTCAGAATTCCAAGGGTCGGAAGAGACCTCGAAAGATCATCTAGTCCAAGCCCCCTACAAGAGCAGGGTAACCTAGAGTACATCTAGGAGCCATACTACCTAGAGTACCTAGGAACTTGTCCAGGCGGGCCTTGAATATCTCCAATGTAGGAGACTCCACAAGTCCCCTGGGCAACCTGTTCCAGTGCTCTGTCAGTCTTACAGTAAAGAAGTTCTTCCTGATGTTAACGTGGAACCTCCTATGCTCAGTTTACACCCATTGGGCCTTGTCCTATCATTGGATATCACTGAAAAAAACCCTAGCTCCTTCATCGTGACACCCACCCTTTACATATTTGTAAACACTGATGAGGTCACCCCTCAGTCTCCTGGAGCTAAAGAGACCCAGCTCCCTCAGCCTCTCCTCATAAGGGAGGTGTTCCACTCCCTTCCTTCATCATCTCTGTGGCTCTGCGCTGGACTCTTTCAAGCAATTGCCTGTCCTTCTTGAACTGAGGGGCCCAGAACTGGACGCAATATTGCAGATGCGGCCTCACCAAGGCAGAGTAGAGGGGGAGGAGAACCTCTCTTGCCCTACTAACCACACCCTTTCTAATGCACCCTAGGATGCCATTTGCCTTCTTGGCCACAAGGGCACATTGCTGGCTCATGGTCATCCTCCTATCCACCAGGACCCCCAGGTCCCTTTCCTCTTCACTCCTTTCCAGCAGGTCAACCCCCAGCGTGTACTGGTACATGGGGTTGTTCTTCCCCAGATGCAAGACTCTACGCTTGCCCTTGTTGAATTTCATCAAGTTTCTTCCCTCCCAACTCTCCAGCCTGTCCAGGTCTCGCTGAATGGCAACACAGCCTTCTGGTGTGTCAGCCGCTCCTCCCAGTTTAGTGTCATCAGCGAACTTGCTGAGGGTACACTCGGTTCCCTCATCCTTGTCGTTGATGAAAATATTAAACGGCACTGGTCCCAGCACCGACCCCTGAGGGACTCCACTGGTCACAGACCTCCAGCTAGATCGTGCCCCACTGACCACAACTCTCTGCCTTCTTCCTTTCAACCAGTTCTTGATCCACCTCACTACCTGATCATCAAGCCCACACTTCCTTAGCTTATTTATGAGGAAGCTGTGGGAGACAGTGCCAAATGCCTTACTGAAATCAAGAAAAAACACATCTACTACCACTTTACCGTCACCCTCCACCTATTTACTTCCTCACAGAAGGCTGTAAGGTTGGTCTAACATGACTTCCCCTTGGTAAAACCATGTTGGCTGTTCTTAATAACCCCCTTATCCTTGATATGTCTAGAGATGGCATCAAGACTAAGTTGTTCCATCACCTTTCCGGGGATAGAGGTAAGGCTGACCGGTCTGTAATTACCCGGGTCCTCCTTCTTGCCCTTCTTATAGACTGGCGTGACATTTGCCATCCTCCAGTCCTCAGGCACCTCTCCTGTTTCCCACAACTTACCAAAGATGATGGAGAGAGGCCTAGCAATGACCTCTGCCAGCTCCCTCAGCACCTGTGGGTGTATTCCATCCAGAGCCGTGGATTTATAGATGTCCAGATTGCATAGGTGATCCCTATCCCAATCCTCATCTATCAAAGCAAACTCCTCCTTTGTCCTGACTCCTTCTGGGGCTACAGGAATCTGGGGCCCCTGGGGAGAGTCTGCAGGAGTAAAGAGAGAGGCAAAGAAAGCATTCAGCACTTCTGCCTTCTTTGTATCCTCTGTTTCCAGGGCACCCACCTCGTTCAGCAGTGGGCCTATATAGCCTCTTGTGTTAGTTTTATTTGCTATGTAATTGAAGAAGCCATTTCTATTGTCCTTAATCAGACGAGCAAGATTAAGTTCCAAGGAGGCCTTAGCTGTCCTAATTGCCTCCCTACATCCTCTAACAATAGTCCTATATTCCTCCCAGGTGGCCAGCCCCTCATTCCATAATCCATAGATTCTATTTTTCCACATGAGTTTGCCCAGCAGTTCCTTGTTTAACCATGCTGGTCTCCTAGCTCCCTTACTCGATTTCCTACCAATCGGGACACTGTGATCCTGAGCTGGGAAGAAGTGGTCCTTGAGTACTGACCAACTATCTTGAGCCCCTTTACCACCTAGTACCCTTTCCCACGAGAGTTCCTTAGCAGTTGTTTGAAGAGGACAAAGTTGGCCCTTCTAAAATCCAGAACTGTTGGCCTTGCTAGGTATCCTGTTCTTCCCACACAGGATCCTAAACTCCACCTTCTCATGGTCACTGCAGCCAAGGCTGCCATTGACCATCACCACTTCAACCAGACCCTCCTTGTTGGCAAGTACTAAATCTACTTACAGCCAGTATTTGCCGTGTTAGTGTTTATCGGCTGGGGGCCTTGGGCTATGGTTCTTGTTTCATTTTAGTGTATGGTAATGACTAAAAAAGTGCAAAATCTGGAAAAAATAGCAAAACTCTTGAATGAGGTGTGTTGTCATTCTGGTGGCGCCAGAGAGGGACAAATCAGGGCAACGTTCTGGGGCTTGGCCTATGCTTACAGAGCCCTGTTCAACACTGTCCAGCACCTTCAAAAGGAAAGAAGTGTCCCTGGATCTGATGGCGGCGCAGCTACTCCAGCTCCAAACACCGCACTGCAGCAGCTACTAAGAAGGAGAAAAATGGCTGCTACTGCTGAACCCAGGACAGCATAAAAGAAAGAAATGCTTTGCATTGGCCGGGAATTGAACCCGGGCCTCCCGCGTGGCAGGCGAGAATTCTACCACTGAACCACCAATGCTCCTGCTGGCACCTGAGTTGCCCGTGCTCAGCTGGATGTTCAAAGGCAGGGTCTCCTTTACGCGTCATGCAGCCGATGCTACATGGAGTAAGTGGGCTGCACTAATTACACAAGAAGCTCGAATAGGAAATCCTAGTCATCCAGCCATTCTAGAAGTCATCATGGACTGGCCAGAGGGCACCTGACCCAAACTAGCCAAAGAGATATTCCATACGACAAGCACGTCATGCCCAGAACGTAGAACTGGTGGCAGTTACCTGGAAAGGGTAGATCACTGCCGGTGTTGCGCTGCGTATCAGTCTGTAGGTGGTGACCGGTTGCATTCTCTTCCCTTATTTCACTTATCATTATTATTACTGGTGGTAGCAGTACTGGTTTGTATTTTACCTTAGTTACTGGACTGTTCTTATCTCAACCGGTGACAGTTACATTCTTTTGATTCTCCTCCCCATCCCTCTGGGAATCAGGGGAAGAAGGGAGGGGAGTGAGTAGGGCTGCGTAGCTGAATTAACAGGCTGGACTTAAACCACGACAGTTTGTTTTGGTGCCCGACGTGGGGCATGAAGGGTTGAGATAAAGAGAGATCTGAGTGGAGTGTTTCTAATCGTATTTGTGATAAGCGTTCATTGTTTTGGATTAATAGTCACCCCTCACAATGCTGATTTATTGACTCTCAAAGTTGTTGCTCTTGATGTCACAGTTTCAGCAAATCACAGAATCTCAGAATTCCAAGGGTCGGAAGAGACCTCGAAAGATCATCTAGTCCAAGCCCCCTACAAGAGCAGGGTAACCTAGAGTACATCTAGGAGCCATACTACCTAGAGTACCTAGGAACTTGTCCAGGCGGGCCTTGAATATCTCCAATGTAGGAGACTCCACAAGTCCCCTGGGCAACCTGTTCCAGTGCTCTGTCAGTCTTACAGTAAAGAAGTTCTTCCTGATGTTAACGTGGAACCTCCTATGCTCAGTTTACACCCATTGGGCCTTGTCCTATCATTGGATATCACTGAAAAAAACCCTAGCTCCTTCATCGTGACACCCACCCTTTACATATTTGTAAACACTGATGAGGTCACCCCTCAGTCTCCTGGAGCTAAAGAGACCCAGCTCCCTCAGCCTCTCCTCATAAGGGAGGTGTTCCACTCCCTTCCTTCATCATCTCTGTGGCTCTGCGCTGGACTCTTTCAAGCAATTGCCTGTCTTTCTTGAACTGAGGGGCCCAGAACTGGACGCAATATTGCAGATGCGGCCTCACCAAGGCAGAGTAGAGGGGGAGGAGAACCTCTCTTGCCCTACTAACCACACCCTTTCTAATGCACCCTAGGATGCCATTTGCCTTCTTGGCCACAAGGGCACATTGCTGGCTCATGGTCATCCTCCTATCCACCAGGACCCCCAGGTCCCTTTCCTCTTCACTCCTTTCCAGCAGGTCAACCCCCAGCGTGTACTGGTACATGGGGTTGTTCTTCCCCAGATGCAAGACTCTACGCTTGCCCTTGTTGAATTTCATCAAGTTTCTTCCCTCCCAACTCTCCAGCCTGTCCAGGTCTCGCTGAATGGCAACACAGCCTTCTGGTGTGTCAGCCGCTCCTCCCAGTTTAGTGTCATCAGCGAACTTGCTGAGGGTACACTCGGTTCCCTCATCCTTGTCGTTGATGAAAATATTAAACGGCACTGGTCCCAGCACCGACCCCTGAGGGACTCCACTGGTCACAGACCTCCAGCTAGATCGTGCCCCACTGACCACAACTCTCTGCCTTCTTCCTTTCAACCAGTTCTTGATCCACCTCATTACCTGATCATCAAGCCCACACTTCCTTAGCTTATTTATGAGGAAGCTGTGGGAGACAGTGCCAAATGCCTTACTGAAATCAAGAAAAAACACATCTACTACCACTGTACCGTCACCCTCCACCTATTTACTTCCTCACAGAAGGCTGTAAGGTTGGTCTAACATGACTTCCCCTTGGTAAAACCATGTTGGCTGTTCTTAATAACCCCCTTATCCTTGATATGTCTAGAGATGGCATCAAGACTAAGTTGTTCCATCACCTTTCCGGGGATAGAGGTAAGGCTGACCGGTCTGTAATTACCCGGGTCCTCCTTCTTGCCCTTCTTATAGACTGGCGTGACATTTGCCATCCTCCAGTCCTCAGGCACCTCTCCTGTTTCCCACAACTTACCAAAGATGATGGAGAGAGGCCTAGCAATGACCTCTGCCAGCTCCCTCAGCACCTGTGGGTGTATTCCATCCAGAGCCGTGGATTTATAGATGTCCAGATTGCATAGGTGATCCCTATCCCAATCCTCATCTATCAAAGCAAACTCCTCCTTTGTCCTGACTCCTTCTGGGGCTACAGGAATCTGGGGCCCCTGGGGAGAGTCTGCAGGAGTAAAGAGAGAGGCAAAGAAAGCATTCAGCACTTCTGCCTTCTTTGTATCCTCTGTTTCCAGGGCACCCACCTCGTTCAGCAGTGGGCCTATATAGCCTCTTGTGTTAGTTTTATTTGCTATGTAATTGAAGAAGCCATTTCTATTGTCCTTAATCAGACGAGCAAGATTAAGTTCCAAGGAGGCCTTAGCTGTCCTAATTGCCTCCCTACATCCTCTAACAATAGTCCTATATTCCTCCCAGGTGGCCAGCCCCTCATTCCATAATCCATAGATTCTATTTTTCCACATGAGTTTGCCCAGCAGTTCCTTGTTTAACCATGCTGGTCTCCTAGCTCCCTTACTCGATTTCCTACCAATCGGGACACTGTGATCCTGAGCTGGGAAGAAGTGGTCCTTGAGTACTGACCAACTATCTTGAGCCCCTTTACCACCTAGTACCCTTTCCCACGAGAGTTCCTTAGCAGTTGTTTGAAGAGGACAAAGTTGGCCCTTCTAAAATCCAGAACTGTTGGCCTTGCTAGGTATCCTGTTCTTCCCACACAGGATCCTAAACTCCACCTTCTCATGGTCACTGCAGCCAAGGCTGCCATTGACCATCACCACTTCAACCAGACCCTCCTTGTTGGCAAGTACTAAATCTACTTACAGCCAGTATTTGCCGTGTTAGTGTTTATCGGCTGGGGGCCTTGGGCTATGGTTCTTGTTTCATTTTAGTGTATGGTAATGACTAAAAAAGTGCAAAATCTGGAAAAAATAGCAAAACTCTTGAATGAGGTGTGTTGTCATTCTGGTGGCGCCAGAGAGGGACAAATCAGGGCAACGTTCTGGGGCTTGGCCTATGCTTACAGAGCCCTGTTCAACACTGTCCAGCACCTTCAAAAGGAAAGAAGTGTCCCTGGATCTGATGGCGGCGCAGCTACTCCAGCTCCAAACACCGCACTGCAGCAGCTACTAAGAAGGAGAAAAATGGCTGCTACTGCTGAACCCAGGACAGCATAAAAGAAAGAAATGCTTTGCATTGGCCGGGAATTGAACCCGGGCCTCCCGCGTGGCAGGCGAGAATTCTACCACTGAACCACCAATGCTCCTGCTGGCACCTGAGTTGCCCGTGCTCAGCTGGATGTTCAAAGGCAGGGTCTCCTTTACGCGTCATGCAGCCGATGCTACATGGAGTAAGTGGGCTGCACTAATTACACAAGAAGCTCGAATAGGAAATCCTAGTCATCCAGCCATTCTAGAAGTCATCATGGACTGGCCAGAGGGCACCTGACCCAAACTAGCCAAAGAGATATTCCATACGACAAGCACGTCATGCCCAGAACGTAGAACTGGTGGCAGTTACCTGGAAAGGGTAGATCACTGCCGGTGTTGCGCTGCGTATCAGTCTGTAGGTGGTGACCGGTTGCATTCTCTTCCCTTATTTCACTTATCATTATTATTACTGGTGGTAGCAGTACTGGTTTGTATTTTACCTTAGTTACTGGACTGTTCTTATCTCAACCGGTGACAGTTACATTCTTTTGATTCTCCTCCCCATCCCTCTGGGAATCAGGGGAAGAAGGGAGGGGAGTGAGTAGGGCTGCGTAGCTGAATTAACAGGCTGGACTTAAACCACGACAGTTTGTTTTGGTGCCCGACGTGGGGCATGAAGGGTTGAGATAAAGAGAGATCTGAGTGGAGTGTTTCTAATCGTATTTGTGATAAGCGTTCATTGTTTTGGATTAATAGTCACCCCTCACAATGCTGATTTATTGACTCTCAAAGTTGTTGCTCTTGATGTCACAGTTTCAGCAAATCACAGAATCTCAGAATTCCAAGGGTCGGAAGAGACCTCGAAAGATCATCTAGTCCAAGCCCCCTACAAGAGCAGGGTAACCTAGAGTACATCTAGGAGCCATACTACCTAGAGTACCTAGGAACTTGTCCAGGCGGGCCTTGAATATCTCCAATGTAGGAGACTCCACAAGTCCCCTGGGCAACCTGTTCCAGTGCTCTGTCAGTCTTACAGTAAAGAAGTTCTTCCTGATGTTAACGTGGAACCTCCTATGCTCAGTTTACACCCATTGGGCCTTGTCCTATCATTGGATATCACTGAAAAAAACCCTAGCTCCTTCATCGTGACACCCACCCTTTACATATTTGTAAACACTGATGAGGTCACCCCTCAGTCTCCTGGAGCTAAAGAGACCCAGCTCCCTCAGCCTCTCCTCATAAGGGAGGTGTTCCACTCCCTTCCTTCATCATCTCTGTGGCTCTGCGCTGGACTCTTTCAAGCAATTGCCTGTCCTTCTTGAACTGAGGGGCCCAGAACTGGACGCAATATTGCAGATGCGGCCTCACCAAGGCAGAGTAGAGGGGGAGGAGAACCTCTCTTGCCCTACTAACCACACCCTTTCTAATGCACCCTAGGATGCCATTTGCCTTCTTGGCCACAAGGGCACATTGCTGGCTCATGGTCATCCTCCTATCCACCAGGACCCCCAGGTCCCTTTCCTCTTCACTCCTTTCCAGCAGGTCAACCCCCAGCGTGTACTGGTACATGGGGTTGTTCTTCCCCAGATGCAAGACTCTACGCTTGCCCTTGTTGAATTTCATCAAGTTTCTTCCCTCCCAACTCTCCAGCCTGTCCAGGTCTCGCTGAATGGCAACACAGCCTTCTGGTGTGTCAGCCGCTCCTCCCAGTTTAGTGTCATCAGCGAACTTGCTGAGGGTACACTCGGTTCCCTCATCCTTGTCGTTGATGAAAATATTAAACGGCACTGGTCCCAGCACCGACCCCTGAGGGACTCCACTGGTCACAGACCTCCAGCTAGATCGTGCCCCACTGACCACAACTCTCTGCCTTCTTCCTTTCAACCAGTTCTTGATCCACCTCACTACCTGATCATCAAGCCCACACTTCCTTAGCTTATTTATGAGGAAGCTGTGGGAGACAGTGCCAAATGCCTTACTGAAATCAAGAAAAAACACATCTACTACCACTTTACCGTCACCCTCCACCTATTTACTTCCTCACAGAAGGCTGTAAGGTTGGTCTAACATGACTTCCCCTTGGTAAAACCATGTTGGCTGTTCTTAATAACCCCCTTATCCTTGATATGTCTAGAGATGGCATCAAGACTAAGTTGTTCCATCACCTTTCCGGGGATAGAGGTAAGGCTGACCGGTCTGTAATTACCCGGGTCCTCCTTCTTGCCCTTCTTATAGACTGGCGTGACATTTGCCATCCTCCAGTCCTCAGGCACCTCTCCTGTTTCCCACAACTTACCAAAGATGATGGAGAGAGGCCTAGCAATGACCTCTGCCAGCTCCCTCAGCACCTGTGGGTGTATTCCATCCAGAGCCGTGGATTTATAGATGTCCAGATTGCATAGGTGATCCCTATCCCAATCCTCATCTATCAAAGCAAACTCCTCCTTTGTCCTGACTCCTTCTGGGGCTACAGGAATCTGGGGCCCCTGGGGAGAGTCTGCAGGAGTAAAGAGAGAGGCAAAGAAAGCATTCAGCACTTCTGCCTTCTTTGTATCCTCTGTTTCCAGGGCACCCACCTCGTTCAGCAGTGGGCCTATATAGCCTCTTGTGTTAGTTTTATTTGCTATGTAATTGAAGAAGCCATTTCTATTGTCCTTAATCAGACGAGCAAGATTAAGTTCCAAGGAGGCCTTAGCTGTCCTAATTGCCTCCCTACATCCTCTAACAATAGTCCTATATTCCTCCCAGGTGGCCAGCCCCTCATTCCATAATCCATAGATTCTATTTTTCCACATGAGTTTGCCCAGCAGTTCCTTGTTTAACCATGCTGGTCTCCTAGCTCCCTTACTCGATTTCCTACCAATCGGGACACTGTGATCCTGAGCTGGGAAGAAGTGGTCCTTGAGTACTGACCAACTATCTTGAGCCCCTTTACCACCTAGTACCCTTTCCCACGAGAGTTCCCTTAGCAGTTGTTTGAAGAGGACAAAGTTGGCCCTTCTAAAATCCAGAACTGTTGGCCTTGCTAGGTATCCTGTTCTTCCCACACAGGATCCTAAACTCCACCTTCTCATGGTCACTGCAGCCAAGGCTGCCATTGACCATCACCACTTCAACCAGACCCTCCTTGTTGGCAAGTACTAAATCTACTTACAGCCAGTATTTGCCGTGTTAGTGTTTATCGGCTGGGGGCCTTGGGCTATGGTTCTTGTTTCATTTTAGTGTATGGTAATGACTAAAAAAGTGCAAAATCTGGAAAAAATAGCAAAACTCTTGAATGAGGTGTGTTGTCATTCTGGTGACGCCAGAGAGGGACAAATCAGGGCAACGTTCTGGGGCTTGGCCTATGCTTACAGAGCCCTGTTCAACACTGTCCAGCACCTTCAAAAGGAAAGAAGTGTCCCTGGATCTGATGGCGGCGCAGCTACTCCAGCTCCAAACACCGCACTGCAGCAGCTACTAAGAAGGAGAAAAATGGCTGCTACTGCTGAACCCAGGACAGCATAAAAGAAAGAAATGCTTTGCATTGGCCGGGAATTGAACCCGGGCCTCCCGCGTGGCAGGCGAGAATTCTACCACTGAACCACCAATGCTCCTGCTGGCACCTGAGTTGCCCGTGCTCAGCTGGATGTTCAAAGGCAGGGTCTCCTTTACGCGTCATGCAGCCGATGCTACATGGAGTAAGTGGGCTGCACTAATTACACAAGAAGCTCGAATAGGAAATCCTAGTCATCCAGCCATTCTAGAAGTCATCATGGACTGGCCAGAGGGCACCTGACCCAAACTAGCCAAAGAGATATTCCATACGACAAGCACGTCATGCCCAGAACGTAGAACTGGTGGCAGTTACCTGGAAAGGGTAGATCACTGCCGGTGTTGCGCTGCGTATCAGTCTGTAGGTGGTGACCGGTTGCATTCTCTTCCCTTATTTCACTTATCATTATTATTACTGGTGGTAGCAGTACTGGTTTGTATTTTACCTTAGTTACTGGACTGTTCTTATCTCAACTGGTGACAGTTACATTCTTTTGATTCTCCTTCGGATCCCTCCGCGAGTGGTGGGAGGAATTTGGCGGAAGTGAGCAGGGTAGCGTAGCTGCATTGACAGGTTGGGCTTAAACCATGGCAGGAATGTTTGTGGGGGCATTCTGAAATAATTGTTTTGTTTGAGTTAGCATACTTTATTTGAGAAATTCTTCTTTAAGGGTATGTTTTATTTAGCCTGAATTACCTTGATAAATCGTCTTAAGTTCATTGCCCTCCCTATGTTGCCATTTTAATAAAGAATTATTTCAGTTTAAAATAGGGAAGAACAAGATAATAAATTTTAGATTTTAAAATAACCTTATTTTTACTGGATTAAAAAAAAATCTGGCACCATTGATTGGATCATTTTATTTTTAATCCTTACAGGGGTTTACATTGTGAGAGCTTCTTACCTATTTTAATTGTCACTGTTTGTTTCTTAAAAATAGTGCTGTGAATTTTCTTTGATTTTTGCCAATGGCAGTTGCAAATGTAAATCTTAAAATAAATCTAGCTTTGTAGGCAGAGATAGGTGTGGTTGTTCAACAAATTGATCACAAATGTATCAGGCACCTGTTATTTGATTTCCACAGTAGAAAAGAGGAAATATTTCCTTAGAACTCAGCTTGAAGTTTGCCTGGATAAGTTTATAGTAAAAGTGTGTCCTTCTTCTGGAGGAGGTGGAAAAGCAAAATAAGCTTTTGTTTAGAAGCCCTTTCTGTTACAGAGTTAAAACAATCTCAATATTACAGTGTTAAAGTAAAGCATTTTCTTAGATATAATCTTATTGATAGATCGAGTAAGGGTGTTTCTAATTTTTAGGTTTTGGGCTCTTTGCAAAGCTTTTGCCAGGGGGCACTGCACCTGTGCAATCATCTTCCATGGTGGAGAGCTGTGGCTGCCATGTTCCCATCACACTGAGATTGGCGTGATGTTTATCATATAGTTTTCATATGAAATGTAAATTCAAGGGATCTTTAAAACCAGTTGCAAACTTTCTGCAGGCTTTGGCATCTTGACTAAAACACCTGCTGCGAAAGAGAAATACTCTTCAGATTGTTGTCTGTGTGAAAGTGAAAGGAAAGGGTGGGGAGCAAGTAAGTGGGAGAGTCCAAGAGGAGACAAAGCAGCCTTGCCTGAAGCACATGTTAATCAAAGGAGATCAAAGGATATGATGTCAGTTTATAGAGAAACAGGTCAGGCAAGTCCAGGTAGCTCAGGAAGCAGGATACTATTTATTCACAGAAGAAAGTCGGGTATATGGTTACTGTGCTACAATTGGAAGTCAGGAGGTCAACACTTGCACAGCAACCAACTGAACTTGATAACACAGCTTGGATCCTTACAGGGGAGTTTATTGTTTTCTCAAAATGGGAGAGAATGAACCCACTGTACCGAGTCCATCCCAACAAGGTAAGCACACGCAACCTGTGAAATGCTGTCCTTTGTGGAGGCTTGAGGTATTGTTAGTTTCTCATGTATAAGCTTGTTTAGCTGTCGGCTGTTGCGGTGTGTGCTGCATGTCTGCACGAGGGAATGTGTTCTTACATGTGTTTTGGAGAAAACAGGAAATCCTCATCTCTCATCTCTCATCTCTGCAACATCCTGCTCTTAAAAAAACACTGCATAAATTTAAGAGAGTAAGGGAAGGTCTGATAAGGTTGTGTAAGCAGTTGGCTTTTTATTGTCAACAAAGGTTGCTTTAAACTGAAGGTGAGCTGTGGATGTTGAGGTCACTGTTCTGTAGCTTAGTTCAATTTTCTGCAAGTACTTTTTGGATAGGAAATGCTTTGCACAACTGCTTTGCACAAATTGAGTTGCATGTGAGCAGGGCATGGCAAATGCATAAAGATGAAGGATATTCTTACCGTTTTGCTTTCTTGGCTTATTTCAGGTTGTTGCCTTTTTTTTTTTTTTTTTTTTTTCCCTTCTGTGGGCTGTGCTAAGTTAGCACCAAAACATGCACGCAAAACAACCTTTGTAAGCACTTGTGTGACTGTTAGAACACAGTATTCTGTCCTAGGTGTTGTACATTTTCAGTAGAAGCCTGAGCACAACAGTTCATAAATCTTTATTGGTCCTTCTTTTGCAACATTAATGTCAAGTTTTGGTTTTAGAAAGAATGTTTTCCCAGTAGCTCTTTTTCTTTCAACAAACAATCTTAATGTCCCAGGAAATATTATCTTCCTGAGGAACTACTCCATTATGTTATCTTCTTAACATTCAGTGTTTTTTTAACCCTGATATGCAACCCATGCTTTTCTTTTGCTTGACTTTACCAGTTTACTCCTTGCTGGTATGCAAAGCATGAGAAAGAGGCCAGGAAGAAAGTTTAGTGTCTGCTTTGTATTTTGCAAGAAACCACAAGCTATTCTAAAATTTGCAAATGATTTTCCAAGAGCTAACATGGTAACTTTTATAATCAATGTGAAGATATGCTACTATTTTTTCCCTTGAAGTTATTCTTTATTTACATGCATGCATGTTATACTGGAGTTCAAATACATGTCAGACCTATGTTAGTTGGGAATAAGTCCGTAAAATGCCAGAGGAGACTGAGAAGATTTTGTTCACCACAAACTTTTATTTCAGTGCTTTTTTTCCTTCTTTTTTTGGTGTGTGTCAGTAAGTACGTGCATACTGCAGCAAACACACAATAGCAAATTAAATTTTCATCCAGATTTTACTTTTGAAAAAAATAATTCAGTAATGTTCAGTAGTGTTTGGGTCTAAACACCGTTTCTGGGATGGTAATGAAAGAACTGGTGTTGTTTATTTCTTCATTCAGGATCTGACTTGAGATAACAGGGCTATGTGGTTCAGAAATATATCCAGACTAATTCTTATCTTAGTTTTTGTATTTTAAAGGGGGAGCTATTTCATTGCTATTAATAAAATTATATTGATAAAAGTGATGTGAAATGTTTTCAGGCCCAATATATTTTATACAGGTCGTTTGGTAACCGCAGTTGTGATTCTGACTTAATTTGTGCCTTTTCTTCATTAGTTTAAGTTAGCTTAGTCAAAGAGATTGCTCTTCATTTTCATTAATGGAAATGGGACAAGAATTATGTCTGCAGAGTAAATAAAAATGTTTCGTGTGTACACACATGCAAACACACACATACATCCCCAGTGTAATTTTTTTCTGTTGCCATCAGTCTGATGTACTGGGTTATTTCCATGTGTGTTTTTAGAAACTGTCCAAAATAATTGGTGATTCAACTGATATTTTTTTTTAAGGGAAAAAGGTGGAAAAATTAACATAACTCAAGATACCTGTCAAAATCACTGCTAGTGAGACAACCTGCATTTCTTTTCATTTTATTTATTTTTAGAGAACTTTGCACTTGTATGAATTACTAAAGGTGCCAGATTGACAGCCCTGGAGGCTGACTTCACTTATTCATTAGCAAAAGCGATACCACCTGGGCAGCAGGTGCACAAACCTACTTGCTGTGTGTGCTATAAGCGTGTCTCAGTTTTGCTGGGGAAATAAAACCCCTCTCTTTCTGAGGATCCAGAGGTTTCAGTCCTGTTCAGTCCTTGCTCTTCCCTGCAGCATTTTCTTCTAATGGTTTTGTGATGATTGGGTTTGTGTGCTAAAGAGACCTTTATTTGATTTTACCAAACAGCCGTCAGATGGTGAAGAAGGCTTGGGGCTTACATAAGTCAGTAATTCTCACCATCTGGTCAATCAGTAAATGTAAGGTCACTCTGCTGTTACAGCATTTCTGTTTTGCACCAAGTACAGTAAGCACAGAGAATAAATTAGCTCTTGATTCTGT
The DNA here is from genome assembly GCF_012275295.1 of Melopsittacus undulatus. Classification (NCBI taxonomy): domain Eukaryota; kingdom Metazoa; phylum Chordata; class Aves; order Psittaciformes; family Psittaculidae; genus Melopsittacus; species Melopsittacus undulatus. The sequence continues at coordinate 42,848,452 of NC_047532.1, forward strand.
TCTGTTGTTATTCTGCTATTTCTGCAAATGCTTCAGACCTCCATTTCTGCAGAGGCTTGCAGCCTGGGTGTGACAACTGAAAAGAACAAAGCCCAGAACAATAGGTCTTTGACTGCCAGCCATAAATTGATTCCTCATTCAATCAAGCACTCTTAGAGCCCTTCAAAAATGCACTGCAACTAACTGAGAATACCTTGTGTTTTGGTGGTGTTTTTTTGGGTTTTTTGCCTTGTTGCTGTGCTTTTTGCTTTTAGATTCAAGAGCTATTCCTTCATATGAGTTGTCATTTTCAATCTTTCTGTGAACTAAGTGCTGTTTACTGCCCCCCAAGATGTAATTTAATGTAAATATTAATTTTATAACACTGTATATAAGTTGTAATTGATTTTACACTGTAATGTGTTGTTAGGTAATCATAGTAGTTTTGCTCATGTGCTAAGTGTGTGTAATCCATGCTTGCCTCTCTGGCCCACAGAGGACAGTTAAATTGACAAGTTCAAGTTAAAGCAGCTTGTTCTTTCAGTTCTCAGGAGGCACAGTAAGTGAGCAGGAATGAGAGGAGTTGTATGACCGTTACTAATACACCATCCTGAAAAACTTGTTGTTTTGTTTTGTTTTTGTCAGAGCTCCCTTATGTGCTGTTTATTAGCATATCTAAGGCATTTCTAGAAATGGTTTAATTATATCTATCAGTAATACAAACGTATGATTAAATAAGCATAATAATTCTTAAAATAATTTCCAGCAAGTTCCGCTCCCTTCCGTAATTAATTTGGGCTTTGGATCAGCTCTGAAGCATGTGTTCCTTAGGGTTTGTTCTTGTGTTCTGATGTTGATTTTTAGATCAATATATATGTAGTCTCATGAAACATTTACAGACTGGGTCTAAAGGAAACAACTACTAGTTTTTGGTGAAAAAGATGGTAGGAAAATATCGAGAGCCTACATAAAGAACATGGCATACTTGCATGGGGGTGGGGGGGGACGGGATGGTGTGGGCAGTGGGAATTAAAAAGGGAATGTCTTAGAAAGCGAATTTAAAATGTTGTCCCTTCAGTCTCAAGTTCCCCTTTTTGTAATGAGAGGGCTTCTTGGCCACCAGGTCTGCACTGCTTGCTAGGCTCTGAAGAATGGTGGCTTTTTATGGTTGGTTTTTTTTTTTTTTTTTGTTTTTGTTTTGTTTTGTTTTTTGAGCAGGACTCTGAATAATGCTAATGAATGCTGTAATCAGCTGCAGTTATTAGCTGTGGTTTTCTCTAAGAAGATGTGGTGGCTCTGAAGAACCACTGTAAAAGCACTTCCTCCCCCTTTGTGTTTGATGACCTCATTTCTCAGAATTGCACCCTCCTTCCCCCCCCCCGCCCCCCTGCCACCCCATTTGGTGTTAGCAGAATACCTTTGGGTCCCTTCTTAACTCTTTTTGAATTATAATAGTGAGGGTTTCCTCATTTCTTATGCAGATTGGCTCTATTCCCCAACCAGGTACAGTAACAATAGGTAATTTAAAATAATTCATTTTATTGCTGCCTCCTGTAGATTTTTGACTTCCATTTCAAAGTCTGAATCTAGAGAGCTGGAGAAGTATGTTCTGATCACTATCCTGGTGCTGTGAAGAATATGAGATTCAAATAGTCCCGCAGAGCCATCAGCAGCTGGATCGGCACAGAACACTCTTTTGACTTCAGCTGAAGCTATTTGAACGTTTCCAGGGAGCTTTTAACTCTTTTATCACAAATATACCTTTTTTTTAAAAAAAAAAGGAGAAGAATCTTTCATTTCCAAGTTTATGTGTGCTTATGAATAAGGATTTGGGGTTACTACAGAAATATCCTCAGTAACATAAGCCTATTGAAACTGAGAAAACTGCATGAACTGAAGCATGATAACAGTGAATCTTTCCACTGGTGAGAATCCAGGTGAGAATCCACTGCACAACTGGGTGTAAAGCCCAGCTCTCAATCTGCTTCATATTATTGTGTTTTGCTGTTATAATCTTTTCCAGTTCTTAGAGGTATGTTGCAGATGATTGCATCCTAATATATATGCTTGAAAATGAAACAAGATAGCAACATCTTGCTGTAATAAATAGAACTGAAATTGAAAATATAGTGGATATCTAGTAAAAGGATGATATTTGCAAGGAGTCCGAAAACTTTCCTCATAATCTTGATCATAAAGCTACTTTAAGCTTTGAAATTCTACCGAATGTACAAATAAGCTCTTGTCAGCAGGGGAGTCTATCAGATTCAGTGTTTGCCACTCAGGGAAGCAGTCCAAGGGAAGTTGTTGATTTTTTCCCCCAGTACATCATTCTTCAGTGTGTGTGGTAAGTGTTATGTTTATTTTGGCCACTCCCATACCTCTTTTCTCTGAAAGTATGTCTCTTACTGGAGAAAAGTCAAGAACTGAGGTTGTCACAGAAGGAATATCAATGTGGTTTTAGCAGTTCAGGCAAAAGAAATCAAGGTTTATGTAAACTACTTCTGCAGTTATGACACTAGTTCATAATCTTAAGAGTACTTGCATTCGTAGCAGGTCCAGACAAGGTCTCTTTTTCCTTCTCCTTTAAGTACTGGATGGTTTTTGGCAGTGGCTGGAATGGAATATAGGGATTGCATTCCATGGTCCTGTTGGAAAAGGTGGCGGTAGTGAGGGGATTTATTTTATTTGTCTTTTTCATTTCCTTGAAAAACAGCATCTTCACTAATCTCCATCACAAATAAGGTAGTATAATCTTAGGACAGTAGCTTAAAAAGCATTCTGTCTTGCTGTGAGTTATTGAGATGTTTTTTTCTAAAGGCAAGCAAGGTGTTTTCTTCACTGCAATATCACTGTGATCAAGATAGTCAGATTTTTTTTTTTTTTCCCTGAATGTGTGTATTTCTTTGGTCTTTTGGTTTTTGGTTTTTGTTGGTTTTTTTTTTGGGGGGGGGTGTTTTTTGTTGTTTTTTTTTTTTTTGTTCTCCCCCAGGGCCTGGTCTCTTAATTAGTCCTTTCATACTCACAATATTTCTACTATTCCATTTGATTTATGGACATGGTCTGACTAAATGTAGTGATGTTAAATTGTAATATGGTGTGCATTAAGTAATGATGAAAAAATAGGGTAGATTTCACTAGAAAAGTTTCTAGTTTTTAATTAGTACATGTGGGTAGCTTTTGCTCTCAGGTTGTTTTTTTATACCACTGTCATGGGTACTTAAGTTAGATCCAAGCCAATAAGAGAAACATCAGTTACTTAGGACATCTAGGCAAAAAAAAGAGTACTGGCACAATACTTGTACAACAGTGCTCTCCTATGTAGTATGCGTTGAGGTTTGAAAACTATGAAACTGGTCTGGAGATCTGTTTCAAGTTTTTTTCTTAGTTCTCCTGCTAATTCCTAGTGGTTTGGGGTAATTCTCTGCATTTCCAGATAGTCATAATATATATGTTGTTTTGTACTGTAAATCCAGAGGTATATAAAGCAACTCTGTAATAATGGAAAGAAATATTTAGCAAGCAGTTAAATAATTTTCATCTCTCTCATGTTTCTAATCGTAAGGCCAGTCAGGCTGCTGGGGGAAAAAGGCATACTGCTTGAATTCACCCTTCTGATACTATTTGTGAGTTGTTGAACTAATAGTACACTGTGAAGGCCGTCAAACAGAATATGATAGACACAGAAAATGTTATGTCACGTCATTTGCACATGCCTCAAAAAGAGGTTAAGTGTATTATGTGAAGACTTTCGTGCTTTCTTAGTGATGTTGTTGTTATACAGGTTTCAACAGATACTGCAAGTGGCCATATTCATGGCAAATAGTTAAAATTTAGCATGTGTACAAAATTGGGGGATTTTTGATATTTTAACCTTATTTACTAAGGGAATGAGGCTAATGCTACCTCTGTCAGATGAATATGAAAATAACCAGCCAATTTTAGGGTATTTTGGGTGTTCTTCTGAAAGCGTGTTATTCCAAAAGAGTATATTGGCGATCTGTCGATTTATGCAATAGCAAATGTAGCTGAATATATATCTTAGGTGTGGGGTTTGTGGAATGCAAACAAGTTTAATTAATTTCCTGTGGCTTCAGATCTTCATATGCTAAGATTAATTTTTAATTACACAGAAAGCTGTGCAATCCTGGAGAAGTGTGGACGTGTTTTCACTTACAGAACAAAATATTGCCTGATTTGCTAAAGAAGGGCACATGTTTGCCAGAAGCATTGTGATTTCAATACCTGTTTTGGTATGTTCTAGCTCTTATTATTTCAAAGGAAAAACAAAAATCAGAAAAAACCCAAACCAACCCGTCTTTAAGGATGTAGTTGGTCTGGTTTTAATATCTATATAATAGTCATGATAATTTTTAGGAATCTCATGGTTTTGGAATATATAGAACTCTGAACAATAGCTGTAAATCTCTTCCTTTTGCATTTAGTCATCTGTCAGAGAAGCAAGAAAGATTTACTTGATCTACACCAGGAGAGTAACTAGAAACCATTAGAAACAAGTGGTTAGCTTCAAGGAGACTTTTTCATATTCTTCCCTCTCAAGAAAGATGTGCGTGTTCTATGTAATAGTGCTGAAGCTTTTTGCTGAATTTTTAAGCTTTTGTTTCTTCCGAGTCCATTGTCTCTACAGTCACATCTACCTCAGGATGGTATTTCAACTGGTGCAGAGGCGCAGGGTGCCTTTGGACCTGCATTGCTGCTGGGGGTCCATTCTTGCGGACTTACTGCTGCTGCTTCTGCCTTTTTCCAGTTTCATGCTTCCAGTTATATTTTGGTCATATATGGAAGCCCTTCTTAGTGTTCAGGAGAATAAAAAGCATACCTAAAGCTAACTAAATCTGTCCCTGTGGAAACAGTCATAGGGAACAGAGCTGAGGTTTTTTAACCTGAATGTTACTGTGAATTTATAGTGCTAGGCATACTTTCATAATAGCTGGCTTTGTCAATTTGTATATACATTTGTCTTTTTCTTCAAATAGTGCTAGTATGGAAGTGACATTTCTGCTGTCCCTGTAAACTCAGATTTTATATGCCTTCATAACACAGTTAAGTTTACCCCATTTTATTCCTGCTAGAGCTGCAAAGAGGGGCTGAGTCAGACTGCATTTGTTCATGTGCTTTATCATTCAGAAATGTTTACCAGCTTTTTAGTTATATTTTATTCGTGAAAACACAATGAAAGTAATGGGGTTGCACTGGTATCAGAGGGTCTAATTTGGCCTGTGTTGTTGTTAGCATTGATTGAGACATATGAGCAAGAAGTAATCTGTTTGACTTCCATTGCTGAAGGCTGAGTTTTTAGGGCTGACAGGAAACAAATATGAATCTTTTCACTTCTAAACTGAGTATATTTGACCTGAAAGTTTGAGAGTTACCATAAACCCAAATCATGGCAATGGTGGTTGTACAGCAGAATAGTCTTCTCTCTCCTCGTAGAGGTGATGCTTAGATGTCCTTGATCAGCTGCGCTCTCTTCTTGTTTTCCCTCCTTTTTCTATTCTTCTCAGTGTGCCTTGGCTGAAATAAAGTATAGGTGGACAGTTTGAATTATACATACAAAGACATTCCAATATGCCATTAAATTAAGTTACAGATACCATATTAATCCAGCAGTGCTGATGGCTCTGGTACGTTTCCTGACATCCCTAGGATGTTGCCTGTGTGTAACAAAGGCTCTGACATCTCTAAAGGACTGTAAATTCAATTCTTATTAATTCATGAGCATTCTGGTCATTCACCTGTAAAATGCAGAGTAGTTGATGGTTAACTAGCACATAATTATGTAAACTCATGTCCTCTGCATACCTGAACAACAAAATGTTTGTAGCTGTTGCTTTGCTGATGCAGAGAATTTTTCCTATTTACTGTTTCTGTACTTACCAGATTACATTTAAAAACTGTAAAATCCTTTATATATCCATAAACATAATAAGAATGCTACCCGTCATAACTTTGACTTAGTCAGTAATTCTAGATTTAGCCTGAGGAGTTGAAAGGAAAATTATTCCTGTTGCAAATTTTAATTATGCCATAAACTTTGGGAGATAGCTATTGATCTTCAGCATCTGGCATCAGAAATGTTGTCAGCTTTTTTTTTGGTTATTTAATTTGTGAGTAGCATTGTTATATAGGATAAAAATAACAAATGTCACATGAGATGAAGATGTACCATATGCAAATGAGAATATTTTTGTTTGTTTATGTTCTAAAAATATTATATTGCTGAAGAATTTTTTTTTTTTGTTTCTTACCATATTTTTTTTAGCTATCTCCAGAGAAATTTGCATTTGAGATGCAAGAAAGCAAATTCTAATTCTATCAGAGACCCTGTCTCACTATGGGGTATTGTAATGTATGCAGTATGTTTCTTGTCTTACAGGTACATTTAAAACTTCAGTTCAGTTGACTCTTCTCTGTTGTGGAAAAATTGTAATTTCAAGGGCCAGATGAGACAAAGGATGGAACCTGATTTCTGTACTTCTTGCCTTAAATCTGGGCTCTTAGACAATGACTGTTGGTGAGAAAAAAAGAAAGAAGTCTGGCTTAAAATAGTAACACTGAAATTCTGGTCTGGCATGATATCAGCAGCAAAGTTATTACTCTTCAGCACAGCGAGCTCTTATTGAGATGTTGCAGAGTAGGAGGAAGAGCTTTTTAACTTGTTTGAATTTCCCAGCAGCGTGTAATAAGGGCAGCATTTAAAATGCAGACTACCTTTTTAATCATAATAAGGCCTAGAGCCAAATGTGTTGTTTCATGGCATGTCTGCTTATGGTTCAAGATGTTTGACTGTAGGTGGAAGAAGAGGGAGACCTTAGATGATCCACAAAACCAGTCATTTTAGGTGAATGAAAACACAGGCTATACTCTTATTAAAATTTCAGTACAAGGATCCCTATAGGCAGAGTAGGATAAAGGCACTTTTCTTTTTCCCCATCCAAAATGCTCTTTGAGGAGATGCTACTTAGTGCTCCCCTCCTGATTTAAATGGAGGAAAGATATTTGTTCCTGTCCAGGAGAAGTGAAGTTACATAGAGAAAAATGGCTTAGAGAGTTCCAAATAACTGGCCCTTGGAAGGATGACTGAGGGCAACTCTCTGTGATGGCAAAGACTGATGGAGACTGACTCCTGAGTAGGTGCCTGTGGGACCAAAAAGTGTTTGCTTTTTTCTCTCTGAAAGTCTGCATTGTGTAAAGCAAGAAGGTTGTGTGGTCCCAAGTATTGTACCACATTAGTGCTATTTTAGTTGGCTCAATACAAAGATACAGTGACCCTAATTTTAGTGCCAAATACTATGTTGATGCATCTACATTAAAAGGAAAAATGTTTTTAAAGCTATAGCATGGGGGTGGGCTCTGCTGTGCTGTAAAGAAAACTCCCAGAACATCCTTGAGAAATGCTACACTTTTCCTCCCTAGATACACTTATATCCCATTTTGCTTGTTAGTTTTACTTAGAGTCTCATCTTTTTATCTTCCTGCACCCTGTGGTGAGTGCTGATACCAAGCAGCATCTCAAGTTTCTCAAACTTTTTGCACATTGCAGCAGTGCTGTGACCTCTTATTGAATAAGTAAACTAAGCAAAGTAGGACAAAGACGACTTCAGAGAGGCAGCTTGTAGTAGCTGTTGCCAACTGTTCGGCAGGAAATTGCTCCCTTGTAAGAGTATCTGCCAGTGGCCTATTGATGCTTGAACCTTTCTGGCTGACTTTAGTCTGCCTAGCCTTGAACAAAAGGGGTAGGAAAAATATCATAGAGGCTTGCAGGCATTTGAGGTGGCCAAACTGACAGGTTGCACTCCAGCAGGTAAACGGAATCCTATTAAGAACACACAGAGATAAAATGTGTCGTGTGTCGAGTGCTTTGTTGGGATCAACTTTGGTGAGGAAGACAGCTGTGGCCGTTTCAAGGGCACAGTGCAATGATGTGGTTTCTGAAGGTTTTCTATAGCAAGTTCTGACTTAAATATTTTCTTATAAGACTAAAAATCTAAATCAAAACATGCATCTGAATTATCTTTTTGGAGCAGGACTAAGGTGGCATCTCTATCTGACTGCAGAACGCTCTGTAAAATTAGAAGCACCTCACCATCTCCAGTTTTGTCTTCTCCAAAGAGCCCTAGTGCTACTTGAGTAATACTTTTTTGTCTTTCATTTTCTGGGAAGAAAAAATAAATGGTGTTAAATGCATGCATTTTCACAGGGAAAAAGAAACAAACTAAAAATCATTGAAATGCCTGGTACTCTTTCTAAAACCTTCCAACAGTTTGAGAACCCAGGCCTGCCTTGATTTTTTGCTCCTCTGAAGTTATCCGTTAGACATTTAATTTGGGCCTTGTACTCTTGAAAAGTTCTGCCATTTATGTATTGAGCCATTCATTTTGGTGACAAAAGGAAGCTAAATACCTTGAAAAAATGCAAGCTCTGATTTTTTTTATATAGTCCAATTTTTTATATATATTGTTTCTGTCTGGCAGGTCAGATTTGTACTGAAGTCATATGCAGCAACTTAAAATTCTTGTTGGTGTATCACTGCAGTTACTCCTCTTAAGCCTCCACACCAGAAAACTGTTAACTTGCAGCTGATGATAACGGAAGATATTTTATAATAAACTGTGAAATAACCTAGTTATTTGCAAAAGGTGTAAATATTTTGTATCAAAATGAAAGTAATTCTTTATTTCAGCAAATTGGTTATATAAGGCATACAGTTACCTGGCTTTTGCTTTGGAGGGATGTGTGTTTGGTGTTTGCTAAGACATGGTGTCTGCTCTAACAATAGATGCTACCACTAAATGTTATGATGTTTGCATGCAGGCTTCTTTTTTGTGTGAAAGAAGAAACTGATAGCTTTCACCTGTTAAATGTAGGTGCTGAGTGGTATTCTGAAGACTTAAAGCTGTGGATCATTTAAGATAGAACAGGACTTGTTTTGATTTTAGATTGAATAATGAATTTTCAGCATGGGTTTGGATTGTCCCCTTATCTTGCTTTGTGCAAATCACTTGTTTCATTTTTTACTTTGACTCTCATTTGAGATGGGCAGATGGGAGCTGCCTGAGCTCTGTGGGGTTCAAATCTGCCAATAATTCTCAAGTGCCTTAAGGCTTACTTGGAAGCATCTTTGTGGTTTTAATTGGCTCATTTCTAACAGTAGAAGAGAGTGTTCAAAAGAAATGGAAAAGCCCAAGTCTGCTATGTAAAAGGAAGCTTTCCTAAGATGTGAGGTTAGAACATGCTAAGCTATTAAAAATGAAGGATGGGAACTGAAAGCTTGGGAGAGAAAGATGAACAAAATGAAGTATATGATAATTTGTTCAGGAAGCACTTCTGCTACAGTGACGGTCGGTTATAAAGGCTGGTGGCACCAGCCTTCAATTGAACTGGAGGGAACCTAAAAACATGGAGTAAGTTTCCACCTTCCTGAGGATGTTTCGTATTTCACAGCAGACCTTTCAAACACCCTGTTGCCTCTCTATCTAGGCCCTGTGACACTAGGCAGTGTGCTAATAATACTATTATAAACTAGGTCTAAATGTGAGTCTTGATGTAATTATTTGTGTATCTCCTTCCTGGGTCATGTAGAAGATTCAAAACAGGTTTCTGTGTGAAAGCGGGTTTAGTTACTTCAGTGCCATGTGTGCAGCATAAAAGTTTTCCTTTTATCTTGTACTTTAAAACTCTGTGTCAGCCTAACATCTCTAAGCACTCTCCAGAAGTGATCTGGAAGTGATGGGTTCCCTGTACATCAGTGTTTTTTTAATCTGCTTATGGCATTTTCAAGTCATTTTATAATGCAAATACCTATTTGCTACATAAAGCATTCTCAAGTGGGGTTTTTTTTTGTGTTTTTTTTTTTAAGTGGTTGAAAATAGAACTTTATCTAGCACATTGATTTGATTTTTAGTTGACTAATAGAAAATCTTCCAAGATGTCAAAAATGTTGGGAAAAAATCTATCCCCCTAATTTACATTAGTCAAACATTATCCCAAATGCAGTCTTTCTTAAATGTGAAAGCTGAGATTTTGCTTAGAAATGCATTGTGTTGTTTCATTTATTCTGGTACTACTGCATTTTGTATTTTTAAGGGTAAACTGTATCCTTCAGTGTCGACGTGCATGTCTTAGAGTCTTTGAAAACAGCAGTCACTGAAATTCTGGCTCTGCTGAAGTTGGTTCTTTAAATCCTTAGGGGACATCTCAAGGGTCTATAATCCAGTCTTACTATTGCACTCTTCCGTTGAAGATTAGTGATTGCCAGTTACACATCTGTAAATCATGTCCCAGAGCTGCAAGCTTTTACAAGAATAGGAGTTAATTGATCTGTAGCGTGAAATCTGTCAAGTGGTTGGTGAGTATGTGTGTATACACATGCAATGCAGTCATCTTGTTTTGCCTACAGCCGTTTTTTCGTGAATCAATAGCATGCAAAGCACATTGTCTGCCCACCTGGGATATGTCATTTTATTTTGTTAAATTTTCCCCTTCCCACTGAGCATAACGGAGACAAATGGGATGAGCGGTGAGGGAAGCTTGTACAACACCTTGTTGTACATGTTCTGCGTTACACACAGAAAGGCAGTGGTTAGAGTTCACAGTTGTTACACTTAGCTTGTTAATAAATATAGCTTTTTAAAAAAATAGAGATTACATTTCTTGCCCTTCCAATATGTGATTGTACACCAACCTGAGAAGTTAGTGGGACATTCTCAGAAATAATCACATTATTTCACCAGTCATCTACCTCATTCAAGAAAACTGTGAAGGTGGAAGAGGTGAGTTCTCTTATTTAGATCTACCTGAGAGCAAAAGAAATATCAAATTGCTTCTAAACCCAAAAGGAGTCCTAGTGTCAGGATGTACATAGCCTTAGGGTATTGTGTTCTATGCTTTGTTTTATTTAGGTAAGGAGGAGAGTCCATTGTCACCTTATTTCTGTCTATTGCTTTCTCTTCAGTGCAGACCAAAAGAAAATATTTTACTGAATTAAATGCCTGTTTACTAGTTCATAGCATGTAGAGTGACTAAATAAGGATATGGCCTGATAAAACCTGGCTTTTATCTCTGTAAAAGTCAGCTGTTTATGAAACTTGGATAGTTCTTCTTTGCTAGCTTGGTGTCAGCTGCATCTGTTTGAACTGGATTGAAACTTGTATAGCAATTATACCAAAAGTAGGAGATGCAAGAAAGAAAAATCACCTTCGTATTTCTGATGTGACTGTTGAAAAAAGTAAAATAAAATTGGCTTTCTGTTGTCTTGAAACAGATGTTTGATTAAACCCAATCATGAACTTGTACTTAGATTTAATTTATTGTTTAATTTTGTACCAGTCTTTTGTAAATAAACTGCCTCAGGAGCAAGTGAATAGAAGTTTTCTGTATATTGCAGACTTTAAATTGGGCTTCTTTCAGCAGAGTTAAGCATCCCAGTTTTCCTGGGGAAAACTTACTTTCCAGTAAGCAATTTCAAAATTGCTGATGAAGCAGGATCTTGTATATAGATATTTGTCAGGGTTTAAAAGCTGCCATAATCTTAGTTTGCAATACATCTCCACTTAAATTTGAATAATTGAGTTTGGTCCAAATAAAATCTCAATCTTCAAAACTCAGACTTTTAAAAGTGATTTTTGGTGTAGTTTTTCTTTTTTCTGGTTGTGGAATCCATACCCTTGGCTATGTTCAGGCATTTCATATGCACTTCAGCTGAGTGTAGAGGGGTCTTAAGTGGAGGAGATGAGATACAGCTGTATCTTTAAATTATTTTTGACTAGATGTGAAATATCTGGAATTTCATGATAGTCATCTTGTTTTTCTGTGCAGAAATTCTTACCTAATAAGGAAAGACAAATGTTTCCGGTTATGAGCCAAACCCAAGCTTTTAAACATTTTCTGAATTGTAGTCATGTACTTTAGGAAGTTACTGACATTATAAGCGCAAACATACATCTAGTTTTACTACTTACCTGCTTTGTCTTATCTAGCATAGTTGATTTGAATTCTTCCCCTTAAAGACTGCAGAAAAAATGTCTGCATTTCATATTAAATTTATCTTGTATATATTTCTTATTCAGAATTGGAAGAGGGAGCACTCAGTCTATCTAGTGACCTGTGTCTGGCTTTTCAGGGAAACAAAAAAAGAAGTAAGATTATTACAATACTAAAAAAAACCCAACAACCCCCCAAAACCAACAACCCAAACCAAAACCTACTGACTTTAGATCTGGAACATTCATTTGAAATAAAAAATTACAGTTGGTTGTATATGACACAAATAATTACAATTTATCCTGTTAGTATGCTTCTGTTTGATAGACTATTTTTAGCAAATATTTTTTCTTGTTTTCTGGGGTTTTATTATGGCATTTATGGTCTAAAAAGTTGTAATTGCCTAGATTTTTTCATTTTGTGTTAGTTGGTTTTGTTTCAGTATTTGTTTCAGGAAGTTAGCATTTTTTCTTTGAATATGCACATCTGTTGTAAAGAAGGAAAACTGATAGAGGCATGATTGCTCACTGCAATAGGAGAAAATTAGAATCCTATATTCTGTGGAATAGAATAGGAGCAGGATGCTGAGATAGGACATTTGAAAAAGCAGCATTAGGGAAATGTTACTGAGTTGTTCAGTTATCATTTATAAATCCTGTAACCGTGAGGCATTTCAGCCATTTTAAATTACTAGTGTATAAATGTTTAAATTATGCCAAATATAAAGATAAACATTTGTATTATGCTTCAAAATTTGAAGATCATCAGTAACTTCCTATTCTTCGTAACGTTCAATTTCATGCAAGAGTAACTGATGTTTTCAGATGCAGTCAGTGATGCTGTGGCATCTGCAGAGCTTTTAGTTGGTAAGGGAGAAGAAATTAAAAAAATGATTTTGAATAGCTTATGGTTGATTTACTAATGCCGTTGGACAGTGTACCCCATATTGCCTTATTAAACCCAAGCATTATCTTATTAGTTATTTTATGTATCATCATAATTGTATAACTATTGTATATTATATATCCAAGTTTGTTCCCATTAGCTTTTAGTCTTAAATCATTAAGGGCAGATTTTAAATTACATGTGAATTAAAATATGTTTTTTTCTTAATCAGGTAATTCTTTGGAAAAAGCTCCTTCAGATTTTTCTTCACCCATTATTAAAGTTTTCCTTTCTCAAATCAAAACTCAATATTTCTAAATAGTTTGTTGTCTTTTTATAATTAACTGAAATTAAGGCATCGTGAAAATGAGGTTTTAACAATTTTAATAGTCTTATTTGAAATTATTTTCCTCTTTCCCATAATGAATCAAATTTCTAATTATTCTTCTTGCTGAATAATTTGCGTTGCTGTCTGGCTGCCTTGCATTTAATTGTCAAGAGTAACAAGTTAATATAATACCGGGAATCTTTCAGAACTATCTGTGTAGTGTTGCAACTGCTGACAGGGTATGGAAATTCACTGGAAATGATGGGCTCAGTCCACTGGGGATTTCATCTCTTGTCAGAAACACAGTGACTGGCATCTCAAAATCTTCAGGTAGAAGATACAGTAACCCAGCTCTGGTATGGGGCATTGTGCTTATCTAGAAAGCCACCTGCTTTCTGTCTGGATTAGTATGCTCTTCTTATTTTGCTGTCTACCAGTAAGCAGCAGAAATATGTTTATTTTGGTAGGAATTATTTACCTAAATGTCTGGGTTTATATTGTTGGTTTGCATTTACTGTATTAACAGAAGGCTATGAGATGGGTTGAAGTACTTTGCATGGTTAACTGCAAAATAGAAGTTTTCAACTAGTTCTGAAAAAACCCAATAAAACCCAGACAAAACCAGAAAAACATATTGGTAATCGGGCACTTACTTCCTTTGGTAAGAAGTTGCTGCTTACAAAAATTTTACAGTTGTTCAGAGTTATGTATTAGGCAAAATAGCAATGGTGAAATTGTATACTCTTGACTTTCTTGCTGTAGTTATGGTGTCAAATATGCTTTAACACTAATAACTGTTCATGCACTAAAAATAATAAAATACGAAGATAAAGTTATGGGTTTGTGCTATGGTTTGGTTTTGTTTGTTTGTTTTTTTTTAATGGAAGCCCAGAGACTATACAAGGGATGATTCAGCCTTCATATTACCACAGTAGTTAAATCAAAGTTTAAAACAATAATTGATCTTTAATCTTAGAAAAAATAATCAAATATTCTAAAAGAAACAGCAATAAAGTGATTTTTTCAAGAGTAAAGATTTCCACCCTCTGCATTTCTGATAAAGGGTGGAACGGCATTTCCAATAAAGAATGAAAGGCTTAAGGACTGTGGTAAAAATGGAGCAAATAAGTCTTACTCATAATTCTTTGTTCACTGTTTAAAATGATGGTAGTCATATTTTCTGTGTGGTTGCATGTTATTTGCTGTCCAGTTGTCTCTTATATCTGTGGACTATGCTCCATAATAAATATTTGGAAAAGTCTGAAGTTTCACAATACTACAAGGAAGAATTGGCTAATCCTTGTTTGTTTTATTTTTTTTAACTACTTATGATCTCAGACTGAATCTTTGATTTTCAGTTGGAAAATGAAATACCTGGGAAAGAAAGATAGAAGCATTCAAATGATATGATGGAGTCTATCCCTGTTTCTCTGTACCAGGTCTCTGCCTATCACAGCTCCAATAAAGAAATAAATTAAAAATGAGATGAGTTTCTCACATCTGGTTATACCCTCTTAACTAATTCATAGACAATGGTAGCATAGGAAGACAAATAACACCTTTTATCATTTCCAGTGTTGCACATATTTCACAAATAATAAAGCCTTAATTTGGCATTCTTTCTTATAGTTTAATTTTGCTCTTAGTAATGTCAGGGCATAAAAAATATAAAAGCATATTTCAGTAGTTTTTTGGTTTTGTTTTTTGCATTTTTAGTAGCACATCTTTAGCAATATTTGCAGTTTGAAATATTTGTATTAAATCTATGTAATGGGGATGTTGCTGTGACATTTCTTTCCCAACTTTTAGGCCAGGTTGGCTGTAAGTTGTGTTAGAGGGAGGGAAGAAGTACGGGGTTTTGCGTCATCAGAGCAAAGAAGCTTTATAACCTGATCATAAAAATGATTATTTAACACTGTCTGCATTAGGAAAGCATTAAACACTCATTAGGACTCTAAAGTCTTAGCCGTTATGAACCTGGCCATAGTTGGCATACAACTTTTACCTTTAGTGTTTTGGTTTGATGCAGCAATAAAAGTGTGAATTTAAAGCAGAAAGTTCCTAAGTGCAAAAATGACAGCTAAAAAAAATAATTAAAAAATCAGTATTTTATTGGCCTTTGCCTTTGCAAAATATTTTTTTTTTCTCTCTTCCTGTTAAAAGACACAAAGCTAATCCTACCCAAGACACTTTTTAAAGTTCTCATGGAAGAATTTGTACCACAGGGACTCAACCTGAAGTTACAGCACAGAATTAATGTGATACCATATATTATACTGGTGAGGCTACACTAAGTTGCACCTGGGTGGCATGTGTTGGTAGGAAGGACAGGCACATGATCTAGAGGATTTTTTTCCTATGTGAGGAACCTCAAGCGACATACCTGGATTCTAACTGGGATGTCATGTTAGTAATTCATGAGTGCATTAAGGCCCGGAAATGGTGCTCTGACAGGTCTGTGCTTGTTGTATATTTGTGACTGTATTGAAACTAGGCAAGTCTGTAAAAGTGAAAACCCTTTTTTGCACCCTTTTCCAATATTTTCCTTGAGTTGTATTTTCAACCAGGTTTGAGATTATTACAGCTGCTGTAATTATACTAGTAAATAGTGAAATATTCCATGTTATTTTAACAATGCAGTGATATATTAAGACTCTTAAAACATAGTGAGTGCTGATGTGCATGTTGCAGATGTAAAGACTGCAGAGTCCAACATCTGTAGGCTGTTGGTATTCTAATGCCTTTTTGGCTGTTCAGAGGTCGTTATGGGTTGTTCCTCTCTTGAGAAATGTGTGCTTGGTAAATATTACAGAGTTTTATTTAGAGGGTGCTGATAACAGACTTGATTTGCCAGTTTGCTTGATGCTAGATCATGTTTCCTGCTTTGCAGGTCCTTCCGTGTAAAAATTGGTCTAATTTACTTCAATTTAAATGTTAATGATCCTCTTTTTCTCGAAGAGGAAGGAACATGCACAAAGGGGAACATGCACAATAACTCTGAAAATAAAGATTTGTTCTTCTGACAATCCTAGTAATAACTTTATGTCTAAAAGTCCCCTTTTAGATGCTTGTTTTGCTGCTTAGAATTAAACTAGTTTTGCATAGACAACTTTTAAAAGGCATTGATGTGAGATTAACATTTCAGACTCAATCTGACAATATGTACATTTACTTGAAGCCAGTACAATGGATAAAAATTGTTTGCTTTTGGTGTTGCCTTTTTTTCCCCCAGCTTTGCAGTAGATATGGAGGCTTCAAAGTGCTTTACAAATCCTGGGGGTGGAAATGTGAATATTTTATCAAACGTATAATGAATTTTTATCATATACTTTATTTTGAAACTTTGACTACCTGTATTTATGTAATAGCACATTTTAGAACCCTTAAATTGTGTGCTGAGTCTACTTAAAATCCCCATGCTACTGTAATAAGAAATAATCCTTGCTTTGGTGAGCTTCCTTGCTAAATAAGTATTTAATTAGAGCAGAATCAGGTTATACATGATATACAATAAATTTAGTTATTCAGGATAAAGCAGAATCGGGTATACATGGTACAAACTGATGGGTGGAGAAGAAGAAACCTGTACATGTAGCTGGACAGGCCTGTGGTTTCTGGGCACTGTGGCTCTTTCCCAGGCACAGCTTCTTGTGAGCCTGATGGGCTTGAAAGGAGTGTGAGCATGCTGCTGGTGTGAAGACATGACAGGAGCCTGCAGATTACCATGTTCTGCCACAGAGTGAGCAAAGGGAGATAGGTTTGGACTGTTTTTTCTGAACTGTTGTGATTATTAGGCTCTGTCTAGTGCATTATAACAAAACACGGTTGCAAAGCTGGAGGGGAATGCTGATGAGCACCAGTGGTGATTTAAAATCTCAATAATCAGGCTGGTCTTGCTCTTTTAATTAAAGGAGTTGATGAGAAATTAACTGTTCTGTTTTTGAAAATATCCACAGAAGTACTTATTTTATATATCAAATGTCCGTTGGTGCCTCCATCCTTCCTCCCTGGAAAAAAAGGTGAGGGTCAGCTTGCTGTCTGCAAAGCTACATTCCCAGCACCCATCTCCTCTTATCACCTTCCTGTAATGAGGAGCAGGAAAGGCAGACCTTACACATCCAGAAGTCAGCCTGGATAAAATCAAATGAATGTTACTATACAAGTAATTTACCCTGTCAGGCTGCTCCTGTTATCTTTGGTGTCTTTCCATGTGCTGTAAAGATGGAGAATCTCCCACAGTTTTTATGTTGCAACTTTGTTTTACAAGCCAGAAGATAGTTTCTCCCCTCTGTGTTTATCAGTTGGTTGGAGTGGCTTGAGAAGTTCAGTCCTAGACTTATAGAATGGTTTGGGTTGGAAGAGACCTTAAGATCATGTGGTTCCAACCCCCCCGGCACAGGCAGGGACCTCACCCCTGGACCATGTTGACCAAGGCTCTGTCCAGCCTGGCCTTGAACACTGCCAGGGATGGAGCATTTACTAGTTCTTTGGGCAACCTCTTCTAGTGCCTCACCTCCCTCACAGTAAAGATCTTCCTTATATCTAACCTGAACTTCCCCTGTTTAAGTCTGAACCCCATTACCATTATCACTACAATACCTGATGAAGAGTCTGTCTCCGGTATCCTCGTAGCCCCCCTTTCAGATACTGGAAGGCTTCTTTGTGCAGCCTTCTCATTTCCAGGCTTAACAGCCCCAACTTTCTCAGCCTGTATTCATACAGGAGGTGCTCCAGTCCCCTGATCATCCTCGTGGCCCTCCTCTGGATTTGCTCCAACAGTTCCATGTCCTTCTGTTTAGGACACCAGATCTGTACACAGTATTCCAAGTGGGGTCTCTTGAGAGCAGAGGGGCAGGATCACCTCTGCCCCACTGTTGCTGGTCATGCTGCTTTTGATGAAGCCCAAGATACCATTGGTGTTCTGGGCTGCGAGCGCACACTGCTGGTTCATGTTCAGTTTCTTGTCATTCTTAATTGCTTTCTAATTCTTCATTAAACAGGCACATGTCTACCCTCTCATATACATTAAAGTTGTTTGCACTAAATAAAGTGAATGTGGATATTACAGAAAATGCTGTATTCATTCTGAACCTAAAAAAATACATCTGCTTTCTTTTAAAATGAAAGTACTCTTTCTGGTTTTGATAATATCTGGGGCTGCCAGTAATTTTTATTTTGTTGTTTAGCCTTTATAGGCAAAGATGCTAAACAGTTATAATTACATCACCACATTTGCTGTTTGGAATATAATTTATTGGCTTTGGATAAGGTATCTTGATTGATTGATTGATGTATTTTGGATTTGAGTAAATGTCTCTTCATCTTTGTGGCATTCCAGGTATGATTAATATCAGCAAAAAATATTGAAGTAATTAGTTTTTAGTGTTGAGAATTTCCTTTTGTTTGTCAAGATCTAAGAACGTGTCAGTAAGAAACCAATTTTCATTTCAAATGAGTGCTTGTAAATATGTAGAAATTAAAAAGCAATGAATTGTATTTATGAATTTTAATGGATGGGTATGGTGCAGCATTATGAAAAGGAAATGAATGGCATAAATTACAGTACTATATTAATTCATGTAATTTTCCTGTAACTCATTTCATGTATTAGTTGCATCTAGACAAGTCGTTGTCACGCACATTGTGAATCTTTTGCCACAGTGCTGAAACTCATCCATTACTAAGCTGGAACATGGCAGCATTTTTAATGGTACTAATCAAAACTCCAGCACTGTTTTGGAGAGGTTAAGAAGGGGACATTTCCTTTGTCTGTTAAGCAATGTAAGAGAAAGGATGTAACAAGAAATGCTTACACATTTTAATATTGGCATTATTGTGGTTTCCTACTACCTTTAATCTACATAAAATTTTTCATTTAAATAAATGTAAATGTAGAAGGTAACCTTGTTAACTGTATATGTTTCATTTTGCATCTCCCTCGTTGAAAGGAATCTAAGTAAAAGTCTATTTGACAAAGTAAAATTATTGCTTTATATAGTTATTTATTTTACATTGATGGTACAGATAGAGCATTGTATATGGTCACAGGGTGAATTAATGGATAATGGAAGTGTGTTACACAGTTTTGTAATAGACACCAGTGGACAGGAATTTGTTTCTTCCTCTAAAATGTATGATCTGAGTGAGCTGTGATGTTCAAGGACAGAATAGGAGGGTGGGTATAGGCAGGCATGTATTTCAGATGGAAAGATTACAGGCATATCCATTAAAAATACTTATAAACCATCATCCAATGTAGCTGTGGTTTCAGAAATAGTCAGAAAGCTCCAAAAAGACCTATGTGCTGAACTGCAAAAGTAATTATTACTGGTCAGCTTTAGGGAGTTTCTTTAGCATTGTAGAAAAAACAGGTTCAAAGCAGAGTCATGCTGAGCTTCAGATAGATAGGTTCTTGTAGGGGAGAAAGTAGAACGGAATATAAGTAGAGATGAGGCAATGACTTAATGCTAACAGAGGTATTTTCAGCCTGGCAGCAGCAGACTCAAAGTGTCAGTGGACTCTCTGCTAAGTATCTGTGAGGGTAATGAAGAAACCCAAAAATTGTCAGCTGGCCTCAAGTTGCTATGCAGGAGTCTGAACTGGCAGTAGAAAACTTCAAGGGTTCAATAAATGGGAAAACTCCTGAGTTAGAACTTAAGTGCCCAGACCCATCTTCACTTATATTTGTGGGAAGATTCATTGCAAATAACTAGTTGGACACTAGGTTACTTCCCTACCAACACTTTAGTTAACTGCAATTAAAATTTTAAGTTTGGATTGCACTTTTTACTGATGGCTTCATGCGAAGTCTTATTACTTTTTAAAAATGCTGTGCTTGTTTGATTAAAAATGTATTTCCTGTTAGAAAGAAAAACCAGGAAAAAGTTCTATGTCCAGCAACTTCTCATTTTAGCCATATTTAATGGAAGGATTAGCCTATGAAAGGTACCTAACTTTTGCAGAAAGAGAGACTTGATTCTCTAGTGTATTCGAGCATGTAGAGCAGGTAGCTGACAACCAAACACCATGTCACGGCTATAAAAGAATATCACACAGATGTTGTACAACACCTTAGAGAAGTTATTTAATTAAACTATTAAGACAGTATCGAGATCGTTGCTAATTTCAAAGGTACTTAAGATAATTTTTTAGAAATTGAATCTAAGTACTGATCTATTGATTTGAATCAGTAACTTGCTGAAATCAGAAGACTCAACAAGTTCACACTTTAGTCAAAGATAAACCTGTATAGTTTTTCAGAGCCCTGAGAAAATTCCTGTCTGTGATTTTCTCTTAAGTAAAACAAAAATATATTCCCAAATTTTATTTTGAAGAAAAAAAAATAATTTTCCTCCCATCCACCCTGTGCAATGCACTATTGAGTAGCAATGAACATTTGAAGAAGTGGAAGTCACATCTAGAACTGATGTTGATTCATCTTGCAGTAGGCAGTTACTGATGATTTGTTTACATGTGTCCACATCATTTCACATTACATGATGTCAACATGCCTTTCAAACCAAATTTATTTTGACTGAAAGCAAATTTATGTAGTGCAGGAAGCAGTGGAGCTTGCTGATACATAACCAACTGCAAATGTTTTCCAAGACAATTATTTTGTCTTTTAGGTATCTTCATAGAGGAGGATGTCTTTCACTTTAGAAAAGGTTTGTGTTCTGTTGATTTACTGTTCAAAAATAGATATGTTTTCATTCTAGATGTCTGTTGAGCAAGGATACTTTGAGATCAGTGGCCTAAAGACATATGTTTCTTCTTGCAGTAATTTTCAGATATTTCCTTGATTTCTGACTCTTCTTGTTGAGACACAAATTCTCTAACATATCTTCTGCCCCAATTCCAGCTAGCTTCTTATATTAAAACCAGTATTTATCCTTGTCCTCTTAATTTCCCTTACGCAAATTGTAACCAATGGAAGAACAGAAAACATACAGAAGAGCTGAATAAAACAAATCTACAAGGAAAATCTGTTCATACATGGAAAACTTTAACAGGTTTTAGAAAAAATACTTTTATTTTCATTACATTTGTGCCTATTTTTGTGTTTTCTGAAATGGCTAGAACTAATACCAAAGGTAACGTGCAGTGTCAGTAGGCTTGTGGGGTTTGTTTTTAGAAAAGAAAAAGCTCTGCAGCTTGGAGATAATATGTAATGTAGTAGTTGCTAAGGTAACTGCATGTTTTTGTGAATAGTGGAACAAATTAGGTGAGCAAAACATCTGTATATTGTCAATACGGAGGTTAGAGCTGCCCTTAAGCTGTAGAAATTAACCTCTTCAGACCTGCTAACAAAGCTGAGGAACATAGAAGAGGAATGGTCATGCTGAGGTCTCTGTTGAGCTGGTACTCCAGTGAATGCTGTCACCTTTCCCTGGGAAACAGAGGTTAGGGTTGTGGCAGTGGTGAGTTTTCAGAGGGCCACATTCTTGTCAGACCTGGCTGCATGAGGACTGGTGTGTGCTCCCCGAGTCCTGCATCAAGGGTGGCCAGTTCTCTCTTTCAGCTTATACTGGAGGTGGTTCTCAGTTGAGTATGCTACTAAAAAAGGGAAGTGCAGACTTGGTCCTTTGGAGAGATACCTGTAGAGGCTGAGTGTGTCCCACCCCCACATGTCCAATCTCTGAGAACACACAGTAGCTGAGTGCATATATAATTGCCTGTGCTTAACTTCACTCTTTGATGGGTTTAAATAGATGAAGACTAGGTGTTATTATCATCTGTTTATGGATGTAATGAGCTACCTCTTTGCCAACCACTGGTGAACAGAAGAACATGTTTTGTAAAGGTATGGAACATGAATTTTACAGGATGAAAGCCTGATGCTGTTGTGTGATTAAAGAACGATGGCTTGCAACTCCAGTCAAAATCTGGGCCATATCTACAAAGAAGTAGATATGATTTTATTTGGGAGGAGAAGCCTACTGATTTTTTTCTGGCATACCAGAGGCTCAAGACTAAAAATGAGAGCAGTAAGAATAGTAAAATCCTTAATGGTTCCAAATCCTTTAACACTAAAAATGATTGGCCTTATTGCCATTCAGAGCAGGGATTATTTTCCAGAAGAAAGTCAAAAAGTATGCCTAGTTCGTGGTGATTTTATGTGCCCATATTTCTGAGTGTCTATCTGTGGGATTAAAAAAGATCTTTGTTTCCTACCCTTGACATGTCTGCCTTGGCTTCCACAAATTGAACTTGGCACGCCATAACAGGATTAGAAGTTTCTGCATGAGAGTGGAGCAGTGAGGTTATGGGGTCAGAATAATTTGAAATGTGGAGGCAAAGCTTTGTATGATTAGTTTCCAATGTTAGCTCTTTACAAGAATAAAATTCATTATCGTTATGTGGAATGGGAGGTGAGGGGGAGACACCCAAGTGTTGTACACTATGTCCTCCTCATCCTTTAAAGCACATTCTCAAACGGAGGCAGTGAGCACACAGCTTCCTGCCTGGGAGAACAGAGATGGGGAGGGAGCTCTGCAGGCAATCTTGTCAAGACCACGTTCACTGAAGATAACCAAGATTGATTTGAAGGCAACTCAGACATGCTAGTGCTGGGAGCTCCAGCTGACCTGTTTTCTCACAAAACTATCTGTTTTGAATAAACTGGAGCTCCTGTACCAAAAACAGCCCCATGGCTCATCATGGGGAACAACTTCTATGTGAGAGCTGCACTCAGCTTCTCAGGAGATTTCACTATGCTTAACACTGAGGTTAGTAGGTACCAGTAAAGCTCCACCTATTTTGGGTTAGATTTAGCCCAGGTGGAACACACATCTTTATTCAGTATATCGTCATTATGCAGTACAGCAGATGCTTTAGAGCTAGTGGGTCAGATATATAGTTAAAAAAGAAGTAAGTATGGAGTAACTTCATGACAGTACTTACCAGATAAATGCACCTTTTATTTATTTTTTTAAGTAAACTCCTGCAATTGCTGTTACTGAGTACTTTTAAGGAGTAATTTTTTAATCATATGAAAAATTTTACAATTAGGTTTTGTATTTGATAATGTAAATTAATCTTCAATAAGAAGACTTTGTGCTGTAGGATGTTACTTGTTGAATCTGCCTAATTAATTCAGGAATTAGGAATAAGTACAAGTTACCTTTGAATTGAGAAATGAGGCATAGCCAGAATTACATGGCGCTTGTTTTTGCTGGTCTGTACGCAGGATCTGAAATGTTTTTCAGAGTGCATCTCCATAGATAGAAAGAAATGTTTTAAAATTAGGCAGGTACCATTTTACACAGAATTATTTGTTCTTTAAGATGAAAGAAATCTATTGTTCCCAGCTCAGAAATCTCCATTTCAATCCTTCTAGCTCAGTGATTACCAGAATTTCATTTTGAAGGCACTTTCAAATCCAACCACCTGTGCTCAGAATTGGATCATGGGATTCTATAAGATTGTATAAAAGTGACAATTACATCAGTCTAACACTGCTTGCATCCATTCCCATGGTGCTTTCCACTTTGCCTAACTAAGTTTTCTTGTCTCTTCAAGCTTGTTGCAATCAGGATTGCTTTTTTACAGTAAGATTTGAGACCATATGAGAAGGAATAAGTTACTAGCATGGGGCCTCATGCAGCCCCATCAGTTTTCATCCTCACTTTCCCAAAAGAGGAGATGCTGAGAGCTCTCCTATGGAGGGTAGGACATTGGGCACTATATTAGAATACAGGCA
The DNA here is from genome assembly GCF_012275295.1 of Melopsittacus undulatus. Classification (NCBI taxonomy): domain Eukaryota; kingdom Metazoa; phylum Chordata; class Aves; order Psittaciformes; family Psittaculidae; genus Melopsittacus; species Melopsittacus undulatus. Next base: position 42,872,349 of record NC_047532.1, read on the forward strand.
GATAAAGAAACAAACCCAGTTTCCTGTGCCTATTGTGTTTTGTTATGTTAGCTGGTAAATGCTTATTATATACACTTCAAAATCACACCCCCCATACCTCTGTGCTTTGTAGTGTACCCTTCCAAATAGCACTATCAGAGTCAGGAGATAAACGTATTAATAAAGTATGGATCTTTATAAATATATTATTGCTTGCTTTCTCTTTTAAAACACATTTATCTGGAGAATTTGATTTCATGACATATCTCCCAGCTAGAACATTGATTTCTCCTCCTTTAGCAACAGAAGTTGTCTTTCTTTTCTGTCCCTGCCTTGCTTACCCCAGTTGTTTTGCTGTTAATAATTCCTCAATTTACTTTCAGAGATCTCTTAATAAAAGTCACGAGACTTTAATTATTTTACAGTTCCATCAAAGTCTTTCAAGAAGGTAAATGCTGTCACTTCATGGCAAGTGTTGACACCTGCATAATTTCTGTCACCTTTTAGGTGATTGGTTATTATTTCTCAGAAGAATGATCTCAAAGTTGTACTGGAAAACTGTTCTTGTTATTGGTCTCTAACAGGAAGATCCAGACTGTTAATAGCTGACAGTCTGAAATGCATTTGGAGCCTATCCAGAAAATGCACTTTCGGCCTATTACACAAAATGTATGATTTTATATGTTAAAAAAACTCCTATCTGTAGACAGCAAATTTTATTCAGAAGAGTTGGACCCAGAAGGTAAAACTAAAATAAGAATTTCCTTTTTTCTTTTCAGCCTTATAGTAAAGTCTGTTTGTGATCTGTCAGAGGGAGAAACGGAGGAGTTGGGGAGTTCAGACATGATAGGTAAAACCTGTATCATGTTTTTCATCTGCTTTGCTGGTAATTCAGTAGTTTTCTGGACCAGAGGAAAGACAGGTGGAGCAAACCCACTGTCACTAGAAAGTGTAACAGAATGATCTTAGGCTGTGGAGGTAAATACAAAATTCATGGATATAGGATGAATGGAAAAGGAAGGTATTTCCATGCTTTATGACAAGGGGCTGTGACAGGACAGAAAGGAAGAAAGAATGACAGAAGTATGTATCTGTTCATGTTGTACACAGTTCCCTAAACTACTGCAAGTGTGATTTCTTCTTCCTGTGTAGATCATAAATTGTGAACTGCCTTCATGTTCTTTGGATCAGACAGATTTTTTTTTTTCCTGTAGACAGTAAAATAGAAAAGGGGAAAAAAAATCTTGATAAACAGAGACATGATAACCATATGGAAAAGATATCAATTATAAGAAATTCAGACAAATAGGTGTAGATTTAAACCACAATGACAATCATGGCTTGTTTTGACAAACAGGAAAAGTAATTCAAGAAGCAGTTTGTGTTGCCTACAAATGGAACAAATTCTGGAGAAAAAAATCTACATTATCTTTATTTCTGACACTCATCACAGTGATTATGAGGAGTTTTGCTGCAGTGATAAATGTACTGTGAATCACATAGGTTTGTCCAGGGCATTCATCTAGTTGAATCTCTAAAATATGTATTACCTTCTAACAATAAGAAGGTTAAAATATCATTCTGTATCAATATATATAAAAGCAGTATGGTATATTGCATGGTTGTTATAGTTAAGAAGGTAATGCTCCAGGAAGAAGTGCACCATAATATGGGAGGTGGGCAGGATTTTGGAGGATTTAACAGAAGCTGTAATTTCGTATGTAGCTATGAAAGAATATTTTCTAACGGAACTACTATTTTAGATGGAGCCATAGTGTTTTTAAAGGGTTGAAGCATGGGGAAAGTTGAATCTGTGTTTGAATATAATGTACTGTGAAAAGGATGCTGTTGATAACTGAATTGGCTGCTAGTTAGTTTTACATCAGAGTGCATGAACATCTCTTTTCATAGGTAAGTTCACAGGCATTAAAAGCAAGAAAATGTTGTGTTTCTGGAGTGATATTAATAAGTACAGTGGATTCCCTGGAATAATCAGAAAATGGGAATAATTTGGTAGTACTGAATTATTTACAGGCTGATACTCTCAGTCAGAGGTATATTGCTGAGGTATATTTAAAAAGTAGACAAATAATTTGCACAGATAATAACTGTCATAACTGAAATAATTGTCCAGAAGATGTGTTTGAAAAAGGAATTAGCTTTCTTGCTTACCATACCTTGTGAATGTTGAACTCCGAATCTGAAGCTGGATTTGGGTTAACATGTGCTGTGAATGCAGTAGTCCAGTGTTTGAGAATAAATTCTTGTAGACTAATTGTTATTGTGGGCATGTGTTGAAGATTTGTTATGCAAATATGTGTAGTGTGGTGTTAAGATTAGAATCAAAGTGATGACTAAAAGGTCAAAAGCGGAGATAATGTAGATCCATGGGTTGTGAACCTACTCTCTTACGGAGGTTTTATTTCTGTATATGTAGTCCTGGGATTTAAAACTGTTCTCATTCCTCTGAACACTAGCTGAAAAGCTAAAACCCCAGAGCTAAATGTAGAACAGAATAGGACTGCAAGGCCTTTGGGAGGAGGGAATGACAGCTTTAAGATGTAACTGTGGTGCTACATGTGTTAATGTCAGTATATGTCTGACATTGAGGGGTATTACCAAGTTCATGGAGGCTTTGTTTGATAGTAGAGACCCAAGAAATTTGATGGGAAGAGAGCATTAACTGTTAGAATATCTAGCACATATACTTGATAAACTATACATATGGTTATATAAAGAGAATAGCATTTTAAAGGAAAAAAAATACTGTGGATGATAAAATAGAGGACAAAAATTTAGTATAAAAGGATATCTCATTATTTAAAAAGCCAAAATGCTTTATTAAATTCAGGATCTCCTCTTGCTGCTGAAAATTCAGGAAAGCCTTTTGACCTTCCACTGTTTTAACAACTGTCAGTGGCTGAGCCATTATATTCATAAGCAGTTTTACAGTACATTTGAAACTACATCACCTATTTATATTAATACCTTCATACCACAAGCACAGCTCCTTTCTAATCAAACATTCAGTTACTGGTGGCCTACTGAAAAGATTAATGAAATGCAGACTTTATTAGCCACAGTGCAACACAAAATTTCACTATTGAAGTTACTGTTGTTACTCACCTAAACCCACACCTTTGACCACATGAATTTAATGTGTTTGATCTCCGAGAGTGCTTAAAGAAGATAATTGACTGATGCAGAGGATGGGAGCGTACTGAGTTAGGTGGCACTGTGTGTAACAGGTGAGAGGAGTACTTGTCTGGTGACACACATTCTTTCCCATGTTCTGCTGTAGTCCTTTGGCCAGGTTCCAGGGTGAAAACTAATGTCAAACAGCATCAGTGTGTGCTGAAGTGCGGCAGGGCACAAAGTTGTATGTTAGTCAGGCGAACCCACCTGATGCACAAGAGTATTTAAGGAACTTAGAGGAAAAGCAAAGCTGGATTGGTTTAGTTATTCTCCTACAGTGTGTGTAAGGATAAGCTGAATATGGCCTTCTGGTAGGAGTAGCAATTCCTTTTTAAACACTGATCCAAGTGAGAAATAGTTGCATCGTAGCTTGCATTTTTATTAAATATTTATTAATTTTTTATTGTTCTCTGGACAATACAGATCTCCTTCAAAGATGTATGTAAGCCAGTCTGGCAGTCTTTGCTTACCTGTGTTTTATATTGCTAGATCCCAATCAAAAGAGACTTAATAGGTCAGTCAGTGTTGTCTCAGACTGGCTTCCCTTAGATTTGTGCATTTTTAGTCCAGACTTCTTAATAAACTCTATTTGTGCAGTGAGGCTGTCTGTGGGTATGTGTTTTTTTGTGTTTAGCATTGGCAATAGAGAACACGCAGTTTGTAGAAGAAAAAAGGAGCCCAACAGCAGATGGAGCAATGAACTATTTGCATTGCTGTATTCGGATACTGTATGTGGCTTTTTTTATTTTGTACTTGCTCCATCTCCTTTTCCTCAGGCTGTTCAGATCAATTGTCAAACACCTGCCTGTCAAAAAAATCCAACAACTTTGCCTTTCTATTTGGATGATTAATTGGGTAATTTCAGTCACAGGAAAGTTGCCAGATCTTGTAAAAATGGGAAGCGAAGGGACACAAACTCTAACAGCTATTGATTAATAACAGATGTGTATTCAGTGGGATGGAAGATAAACTGCTCTTTCCAGGGATTTGATAGATTGGGTGCTTGCTTCCCAGTTTCCCGGGGAGCACTGCAGACACCTTTGTTAGGCTGCAGAGGGTGTTATCTAATGAATTTTCATTGATTACATGATAGTGAACATTGATCAGCCCTCTGTTGCAAGTCAGGTCCCTACTTGTGCTGCTGCTTCTGCCAACCTTTCTCCAATAAAATATAACAAAGACTGTTTTCCCCTGTTTCTTCTCTTCCATGTTCCTTTGTGCTATTAAGGACTGACTTGAAATGATATATGTTCTTAGAAAAGATCAAACCCTAGAAAATCAGCCCAAAGAGCATTCTTTCTTTATCAATTACTTTGCTTAATGCATAAAGTGACCAGCAGAGTGTATAATCCAATGTTTTGCTCAATTAGTAAATCAATATAATCCAAAGCAGATTTATAAACTGCACACAGACAACCTGGGGAACAGGATCTTTAAAGCCGATAGCATCAGCCAGCATGTCTGAAGTTATAATGACAAAAGGACTGGTAACAGAGTAACTAAATGCGAGATTGCTTTGTAATGCCATTGTGAATAAAAGGGACACTTACTTTTATACGCAACATGAGGAAAAAGCATTGTTGGCTTACCATAGTGCTTTTGTGATTGTGTGTTAGCTATATGTAGATAAATAGCTACTGCTGCTAGAAAGAGTAGAGGGAAAATACAAAGAAGCAAAAGAAGAGATTGTTAGGAGAGCTAGTAGGGAACTTCATGAAACAGTAATTCCTAATCCACTTGCAGAGGAATCCTGAAGTGTTTAATATGCTGTCTGCGGTTCAGGTTTTTTTTCTCACCTGTGATTGCTATTGTGCTTGTTTGTCTTGTAAAATTAGTTACTGAATTTTTTTGCATTCATGTAAGCTGTGTTGTTCTTCGAATGAAGTCTGGATTTACTTTTAATGATTCCCTGTCATCTTTTATTCCTGCAAGTGTCCTGGTATTTCTTTTGAATTTTACACTGGGGCTTGTATTTGATGACATTTCGGCTTTGCTGCAGCTTCCTCATGTGAAGGCCACATCACTGACAGATCATTGAACTATGGAGAACTGCATAGGATCGAGTAGCTGGATATCAGCTTTCTGGTGTGTTGACAGGCATTTTCCTGGTTGTTAGCAACAGAGGTTAAGCTAACATAAAAATCTCCTTCTGTCCACAGAAAGTACTGTCTGTCTTGGTTTGGTCTTGTGTTGTGCTGTCACCAGCAATACTCAATGTGTGGGAATTCTTAAAGAGCCAAGGCCACGTAGTGAGCGATCCCGATACCCTGAGCCTTATTACTGTAAAGTAAGAAGATTCTTGGCAGGCATAAGCAACGTCAGTTGTCTTGTTAGGCCTCTGTAATTTTCCACTGAAAACGTGCAGAGAATGATCTCTGCCAAGGTTGTAGTTTCCCACTGTATTTTTAGAGCAAGGTATTTAATCACAATTATAACAAGTTATAAACATTAACTTTGTAAATGGTAGTAACCTCTAGACTAACCAACTAGAGCTCAGTATCCAAAGCTGTTACATAAGGGTGTAAGGGTATAAAAGGAGCACTGTATCTAATAAAGTTTGGCAATCGCTTGATCACATTGATCGTCTCCGCATTGTCCATGACTCTAGCGTCTACACCAGTGGGCTACCATTTTTATTTGAAAAATTTATAAAGGACAAATTTAATCCATATGGCAAGTAGCTATAAAAATTCCAGGTCTTTAGTGTGGGTTGTGTGTGGCATTTTTTGTTCATCCCTTTGTTTTTGGTTGGGTTTTTTTTTTGCTGTTACATGCATGAAAGCTAAGATGGTTGGCTGCTGCTGGGTCACAGCACAGATGTACATTAAAATGAGCATCTGTTCAACCTCTGACTCAATTTTTCATCACAGTCCCACCAGCATCATTTCTGCCAACTGTGCTTCATGAGGTGTCATGGCAGCAGCTCCAAATAGGGTGGCTGAATTACAATGCTCCTTAACCAAAGGGTGCTTGGGTGAAAAGACCGCATGACCATTTAAAAGTAAGATTGTTGTATGATAAATTATACTCTTTTTCTTCCTCACATCAGTCAAATTAAAGTTGTGTAAGCACTGGTATTAGTTTCTAAATTTCAGTGACTGTATGGCTGAAAAATGTCTGCAAGCAGAGAGAAGTTATTTTAACAAAATACTTAAATGTTCTACTTAACTTCCTAATGTTGCCCCTTATTGGTGCAAACTGCAAACTTGTGGCCTGGGAGTAGGCTGCACTTTTGCTGCTGGACAGGGGTTGGCTGGAGTATGCAGAACCATCAAACTCCAGAGAATTTCCTCCAAAGACAGGAACTTCTCCTTAAATGTGAAAATGTTATATGGAACTACATATAATACTTTATTGTAATTATGACACATCACAACCTGTATAGGATTCTTTTTCTGAACTTGATACTGTTTGAAAGAATTTTCTTTGCAACTAGAAGCTGAGGAAATAACAGTGGTTGTTAGATTTTTGTCACAGAGATAAATATTAATGAAATACTTCATATAAGCTATGGTAAAGCCTTCTTGGAAATTCAGGTCTTTTTGTTCATTAGCTGAGAGCTCATTTGTCATTCATGCAGTAGCTCCCTGTTTTGGAGGAATGCAACTATGTTGCTCAACGGAAATGTCAAGAAATCTGTGTTGTGTGTCATGTGATCTTCTCTAACTCATTTTATGACTCTTTCAGTAGGTTCCCAAGTTCTACAATTACTTTGAAGTATATGTATTATTCAGAAATATTCATAATGTTATAGAAAACACTTCAGATGGCATAAAACTTGTGGGTATTTTCCAGTCGTGTACAGAGAAGTAGCATTCATATGAAAAAATAATTTGTTTAATCACCTTGTGTTTTGGGGCCTGTCTTTGAATGCCTCCTGAGAGCTTTCCTTTAATAGCATCCTCCCAGCTGATTACTCCAGCCTCTACCGATCTGTTGTTGAGATACTCTGCACTGTTTTTCCTCCTTAGCATAGCCATACTTTTACTTTGAAGTTACATCACGCTAACTCAAGATGTTGTCTTCTGATCTTTTACAAAGAAATAATAATGAAATTACAAAGGTCTTCCTGATTCCAGCTCCTAGGGCTAAACCACCTGCTAGCTGCGATTACCTGAGGCTTTCCATCACTAGGGTTTTCCCATACTGCCAGACTTCAAAGGAAATGTATTAAATGTTACTCTGTACTAATGATTAATTTTAATGTTGTATAATACAGTTTCTGTTTATTCTTGTCTTGCTTAGAGATTGATACATCTTTGTCTGTTAACTCATTTAGAAGTTTTGATTTGATTTTGAGTTTTCAGAAAGGGCCTAGGTAGCAAAGGCCAAGTAAGTGTTTTCATCTGACTTGATCAAAAACCTGTCCAAGAATTCAGGCTTTTCTAAAGTGAATAATTTAATTTTTTATTTATTTTTTTTAAATCCTGTGAGATGTCTTGTGCTTGTGAGAAATAATGTGTAATTTTTTTTTTCTGTTCATTTGTAGAATATAAGCAGAATTTATTTGCTCACAGTTCAAACCCTTCTTCAGTGTGCTTAACCAGAATGCACTTTCTTTGTGGGCTGATTCAGGCTGGATCCTTGACTTTTTGCTTCTGTTTTTGCTTTGACTTTTTTTCTCTCTTCCCTTCTCCTCTTCTCTTCCTTAAGCACATATCCCTCAAATACAGCTGCTTTGTTCACACAGTTAATGGTATTCATAAGTGTGTGTTTGAGGAGATGTGTCCCCAGTGCTTGGAGAGTGCTGTCATTTCAGCTATCTCCTTCGAACAAGGGACTAAATACTGCCTTATATACAGTAAACCATAAAAAATCTGGTTAAAAATCTCACCTCTTCAGCTCTTTTGGAATTTTCATGCAAAATAGAACAGTATTCTCAGTGGTTTTATTCACCCACATTAAGGGACAGCCACTAGGCTTAGAAAAGTCAGGGGGTTTGTTTTTCACTTTGGAGCATCTGAAGTAACATTAGTGGAAGGAGTAACATTTTATTATTTGATCAGTGCAAGTAAATAAAAAAATAGAAGAAAAGGAGAGCTAGTGATAACAATATGGAGGAAAAGCAGGAGGAAAATTAAAGATTCAGAAAGCCCCTATCAGTGTTACCAAGTAAAACCCTCCTTCAAAAACTTTGTGGTGTTTTTGCGTCATAAGATCTTATTCTGAGATGCTTAAGCAGAGGTCAGATCAGTCATACTGCATGCAGACCTGGATCCAGTTTACTGTGTTTGTATCTTTCACTCACACATCACCAGGAAATTGGTCCAGCTTCCACATAGTTGTAACGACTTCAGGTTTTAGAGACTTTCTTTTTTTGTCGTTTGAGAGACAAGAAATGCAACAGAAACTCTAGGTTTAGATTATAACCTGCCTTGCCATTGAATGTCATAAATATTTGGACAAATGGTAAGTGTCCAGTTTTTATAAATTTGCAGTGGAACTTTACCTCAAAAATAAAATAAACCTGGAAGCTGAATAGCAGACAACTGAAAAGTTTTTGGGTTTTTTTTCTTCTGCTATTCATATTTTCATTTTAATATTTCTTTTAAAAGAACCCTCCCAACTAATTTTTTAATTCCTGTTATGAAAGCTGTTTTGATTTAATAGATACTTTTTTTTGTGCAGCATTTCTAAATAATTTTTAAATTTCTAAGCCATATTTTGGAAAATTCAAGTTTTTTACAAAGTGATGCAGCATCTATGTCTTTTGTAGCTGTAAAGTAGGGTTGTGGTTTGTGTTTTTTTCTTTTTAAGTTCAATTAAAAAAATACCTTTGTGTCTCTCCAGGGTTAAACTTCTTTCTTCTAATGACATATGAATATTTTTCATTTGCCTCTAGATTTTAGTCCTAATTTTGAGAGCAGAAAAATAACCCCAAATATTTCTACTAAGGTATTGACTCTTATTTGGGCATGAGCCGGCATGTGCGCTTGCAGCCCAGAAGGATAATAGTATCCTGGGCTGCATTCAAAGGAGTGTGGCCAGCTGTTGAGTGAGATGATTCCGCCCCTCTGCTCTGGTAAGACCCCCCCTGGAGCACTGTATCCAGCTCTGGAGTCCTTAGTACAGGAAAGGCATGGACCTGTTGGAAAGGGTCCAGGGGAGAGCCAGAAGAATGATCAGAGGGTGGAGCACCTTTCTTATGAGGAAAGGCTAAGACAGCTGGGGTTGTCCAGCCCAGAGAAGAGAAGACTCTGGGGAGACCCTATTGCAACCTTTCAGTTCTTAAAAGGGGCCTATAAGAAAGATAGGGAGAAAATTTTTAGCAGGGCCTGTTTCAATAGACAAGGGGTGATGGGTTTTAAGCTAAAAGAGGGGAGATTCAGGCTGAATGTGGAAAAAAAAAATTATGATTTAGGCCAAGAAAGCTGCCTCTTAGAATTTTTCATCCTTATAATGTTCAGTTCCATCACTGTCTATTATAGCAGCATTTTGCAGCGCATAAGGCTTTTACTATAAATAAGCATTTTCCTAATACTCCTGTGAAGCACAACATTTCAGGATGCTGAATAGAGCTTTGTGCTTTCCAATTTTTATGTTCTGCTTCAGTCTTTCATCTTTAGCCATTATGATAGAGGTTATCATCTTTATACATATGATGGTGAGATTTGTGTGTATATAGTTAGCTTTCTGTATCAATCACAACTTTTGGAGTTAGCTTACTTGTGCTTTCTAGAAGGTTGGTTTCATTGTCCGTGCTGGCCATACCTGATGCTTCAAAACCAACGTAACTTCTCTTAGAAATACTTTACAGTGTTACAGCTTGTTTTAACAGCTGTTGTTTTGGATTTATTCAGTATTGTGGAGAGCAGCCTAGGAGCAATATACTACAAGAGTCAGTAATTAGGTCAGATTTGCAATTTCTTCCCACCCTGATGATATGTAATAGACTTGCATTATTGCAAGAGTGGCATAGCAGATCTGAGTTGTCTGAACTGTGTTCCCTGTGCATCTTCTCATTGTTGGGAGTTTTGCATGAGTTTTTCATACGTAGACTGTGACTTGATGGGCTTTTGCTTTTCCCTCTGTTTTTGTCAGTGTAGAGCCTTTCTTACTCAAGTATGTTTATTACTCTCTTTATGACAAATTAAATTTAGATTTTTTGCTAAGGCCAGCCTACTAATTGTGTCTAAAAAGAATTTCAAGAACAACAGTGTAATGTGTTTCAGTAATTGTTAAATATGAGCGAACTGACTAGGCTAAAATAAGAATCAGACCAATTAAACCTCTCTTTGAGGATAGTGGTGCTTGTAATTAGAGACGCTAAGGAAGTGTTTCTCTCTCGCTCCCTGCCACTCCCCACCTTTTTTCTCACACAAGATGATGGAAAGTGAAGGGAGAAAGCACTGACCTGAAGAGCTAAATGCTCAAGCATTGTAGTGGCCACATGGGAAACTTCAACAGGTTCCCAAGAATATGAAACCTTATAGCGAAGTTTTTAGAATGCATTTCTGTGAAATGTCTTGTTTTTCATAAGAACTGGTGCTTTGTGAGGGAAAATGGGTTCTCTTAGGAAGTCTCAATATTGCACTATTTGTGGTGGTCGAGAAGGTATGCAAAGTGCCCTATCCAGTGTTTTTAGTACCTATGATGAGAAAGTGTAGCCATAGTGATACAGCAGGACTTCTACTCTAGTGTATCAGCAGTCTATGAAAAAATTAATAAAATAATCCCCTCTCCCCCCCCCCCAAAAAAAAAAAAAACAAAAAAACACCACCAGAAAAAAAAACCCACCAAAAAACCCCTTCAAAACCAGAGACCCCCACCACTTTAAAAATAAATGACTGACCTTTTCTGATGAATTTTTATTCCTCATTAACTAGGTGAGAAGTTATATTATGAACTATGTTCCAGGTGTACCATCATCTTTCCCTGCAGCTCAAGGTGGAACATGCAATTTAATCTCAAGTCATGATGCTGTTTCTGTAAATTCAGAGAATCTGGTGAGAGCTCGGTGTGGGGACGTCTGCAAGTAGGGAAGTTTTGTGTTTATGTGAGTGTCAATTTGCCAGGTTTTTCTAATAGGTAAAAATGTATCAGATTGCATAAACTGATTTAAAATTATTTAGCATTCTTTTAAAATATAGTACATAACTTGATAATCTAGTTTCTCAAAAAAAGCAGTCCCTCTCTTTGATGGAGACTTAAAATAAGCTTCTCTAAGGAACAGCTCCCTTCATATAAGGAATGGCATGTGGTCCTATAAAATGCAGGTTATGGTCTCCAACCTGAAGATGGTATCTCTTATTCTTTACTAGGCTTTTTAATCCTGCCTTACTTGCATCTTTTATCTAACCAATTTCTATTTTAAGGAGTGTAATTTTTGTAGTACCATGTCATCGTGGAGAATTGCAAACCTCATCCATTTGCAAGGTCTTTGTTTTTTGACTGTTCTGGTATTGCTTCATTTTGTCCTGACTTAGGGATACTTACATTAGAGTAACTTGGGTGATCTTAACCTGTAATACTGAATATGATGCTGAAGGTGGGGAACTGAATGAGTTGACTGCCTCTTCAAAAATAGATCATACTTGTGAAGTGATGAAGCTTGCAGAAGCACTGAGCATTTGTCAGTTCTCATTGTTCAGCTGTAGACATATGGTACAGTTGTCTAATATAAATTTAGCAGTATAGTTTTTTTTTGGGTTTTGGGTTTTTTTGTTTTTTTTTTTCAAGAAAATTTGCACTTACTTTTCTCATTGCGAATAAGATTACAAACTCTGCAACGTTTTGTTTGCCCTAGACTTTGTATGTCACAGCAGTTTCTAGTGTCTTGCATGTGGCTTAACTGGCTCCCAGATGTCAGAACAAAATGCACCAGTTTTTCAGTGATCTGTAGAAAACATGGACGTACGCAATTACATTGTTTGAGTGTATTGATTACGAACCCTATAGACTATTCCTTTTTTATAGCAAGATTTCTTTTTTTTTTTTTTTACGATTGGTGAGAATTTTATATGGAAAATTTTGGGGATCTGGTGTGGATATGTATTTCCTATTCAGTCAGAGACATAAAACCCAGCATGGCTTTGTGTTTGCAGTAAGGTGTATTTTCCCTGAATTCATGGTATTACAGAATGAGGAGTCAGATCAAAACCCAGTGCTAACAGCAGCAATGAATGTACGATGTATTGTTGTCTGTTGATTTTTTTTTTCTTCCTAGTGTGGAACCTAAATGAGAGCAACCTTTATAAAAGATTGCAAAATAAAAAGAAAGGGGTTCTGGTATTACTGAATTAATGAAATGTATACATCTAAATGGAAAAAAAAGAAACAAACAAACAAAAAACCAAGCAAGCACAAACCTCATATTTCAAATCCCCTTCGTTTAATTATTAATGTTAAATGCAGCTCTTGGAACATTTTTTAGTAGCTGTCATTAGCAAGAATGTAATTCCAACAGTGGTATGTGATACTGCTGTCTTTTCACACTGTTTTTAGTGTAGTAGTCTTAATGGGGCAAACGTACTTCTAACTTAAGATCACCTTCATCCAATTAGCTACTACTAAAACTCTCCCTATGCATTCAAACCTTCTTCCTTTTGTGAAAATTCATCATAACAGAAGAGAGGTGAGTGGACGTGATATACAATATATACCATCAGGTACAAATATGTTTTATGAGCTTGTCACATTAAGCCTTGGGAAATCTTGTACACATGAATGCTTTCACAAATTATCTTGTATGTGCATAGGAGCAAACTACGATTTTTTAGTCTTCAGGGTATCTGTAAGTGGGTCTTTTCTTGCCTGTTGAGTGGAGAAATACAGCAGTAAAGCTTTAGACTTTGCAAGGTCATTTCAGACAGATAGAATTGTATGGAATTTCTTGTTGAAGCTTGAAAGCAGATGAAATTCAGGTGGTTTTACTTTTCAGTATGATGTGAATTTCTTACTAGTTTGGGAAAAGTAAGTGAAAGGACTAGCTGAAGTGTCACAGAAGTGATTAAAATGTTCTTCCAGATTCTGCTGTTACAAAAAGGGAAGGAAACTGTAGTTTTAGAAAAAGTAAGCCAAATAACCTCTGAGTAAAACTGGCGTTTTCTTTTTTACCTCTTTCCCCACAGAAAAGGTGTTAGAATCTTGTTCTGTGTAATGCATTGGTCCAAAAAAAAAAAAAAAAAAGTGAAATATTTCAGTTGGTTAGATGAGGCTTAATTACAGCATTATATATTTGATGCTTTTTGGCATTAGCAGCAATGTCCTGTGTGCCTTCCTCCTGCCACTGCAACTCAGAAACCTGCAAAACACAGTGTCACATCATTTTTAATTGTAGTTATGTCTTCTAGGTATGGATATAGTGCATTTCTTTCACTTAAAGGAATTTTTGTTCACTTTCCATCTTCCCCTTTCATCACACAGAGGGGTGATCAGAGTTCAGTCATGTCTGGGATGCCATTGGTAATTTTTTGAAGTGTCCAAATTACTTTTTAGATTTTTCAGGTTAGTTCCAAGCTCTGGCATTTCAAGCAATGACAACAGAAGCAAAACCACACAGCTATGAGTAATTTGCCATTTCCCAATAACTTTCCAAATAGATTTGAGTAGGTTTTGCATAGCTTTCACAATTGCTTTGAAGAGCATTCAAATGTACCTCTTATGTTGAAACAATCTCGTACTTAGGTTTCCCACACCAGCCAGTAATGTATCCTAAGTAGTCCTCTGCAGGGCATTCCCAGACTGATGTGTGAGAATTTAGTGGTTGAACCACTCCTGTTTCTTCCATGCAGCTGCCAAACCAGTTGTTTTAGCTATCGACTTTCCCTTTTAATCTTTGCTGTCTTGGTTATTCGCATTTACTAAAGAATGAATGTTATTAACTCGGATGATGACAGAAGTACTGAACACAAACTTGTTTAAACTGGGTATGTAATTTGAAATTTATAAGGGGAATCTTCAAGTGAAAGCAAGTTCTTCACCAGTAATGTTGGAGGTTCTGTTGACTTTTCAATCCATATTTGAAAGGAGCACCTTTATATTTTCTTTTCAGTCTTGTGTCAGAGAGAGGCTTCTGTGAATTAATATAAAAGCTGTTGCATGTAACCTACTACAGATAGGGAAACAGGGACCACAAAGTATATCCACCTTGGGAAAGTGGTATGGAGGAATGCAGTAGGTCATTGGTCTGAGAGTATCTGCTGAATAGGTACTGCACATGCACTCATGCATTATAATGCTATAAGACACAAAAAGCTCCCATTAGAAATACGAGGCTTATAGTAGACACCCAACTCCCACAACTGTATGGCACACTATAATGCCAGAAGAGAGAAATAACTGAAAGGTGTTGGGGAAACAAAGATTGCTAGTGAAGATACACTGGGCAAAAACTATCAATCCTTGTTTAGAAGAGTAAACGCTAAAGTTTCAGTGGGGCCTGGATGGTGAAGGAAACTGTCATTCATCTGAGTGTTATCGAAGGGCTTTCTCTTCCTCTTAACCCATACAATTGTGTTTTGATGCTTGGGAGAGTGCAGTCTTCCTCTTTGGAAATCGGTGTGGTCCTTACTAGATGCCTTGCATTCAAAGGAGAAGATACTTTTACAGTTTGAAATTCCTAAGTATGATGGAAGATACTTTCTGCTACTTTGCTCTAATCATGTTTATGAGTTGCCTTTGGCTCAAACCTCGCAGCTGTGTTAAGTCATTGCTCGGTAAAACTGCCAATGTAGAAACCTAAATCTAAGGGTATTAGAAATGAAAATACTTGATATTTTCATTGTGAATTTCCTAAGATCCTCTTTATAGTCTCTCTCACTTGTAAACTATACAATTAACTTAGGTTTCTGTGACTAGCTTGCTCTAATATTCTTTAAAAATCACTGTAAAATATAGAGACTTTGGAGTAGTAATTACAGAAGTAATGGGGAACTGCAGTTTTTTTAGCTGTTGCATTTATTTTATTTGTCAATATGTGTTTGTAGTGTTCAGACTGTCTTTTACAAACCCTCAGGTATGAGATGGAGAACTTGTCCTTTCAAAATGAGTATTGGTTTATAGTAAGTGTAGTAATATGAAAAACTCGGTATTGTACATGCTTTGAAAGCAGTGAGACAAAAGAAGAGGGTAGTCAGCTGTTGAAGATCCATTACTGCAGCATTAAAATAAACAGGAGACTAAGCTTTAGTGTGATTTAAAAACAATTAATCTCAAATAAAAACATAGTGGCAGCATAATTGATGCAAATCTATGTAAATAGGTAGTTATAGTGAATTAGAATGTAGCATTACTGAATGGACTGCTCAAGATCTTAGTAACTAAAAAGACTGAATACCCTGTTTACCAGAAATGTCCTTTATTCTGTATCAGTTACTTTAGGTTATTAATTTGAGAAGCTGATCATTTTGGACCATTAATCATCGTAATTTGAGACAGATTTAGTGAGCTTTAGTGCAGTTCTCAACTAGATTAATAGTTGTGTAAACCCGTGTTTATTAATATAAATGAAGTAAATTAGAAGCGTGACATTATAAAGACAGGGATGAAACTTAAGGAACTCTTCTGGATTCTCCCAAAACTCCCATTAGTTTAAACACGTTGTTCTCCAGTAGTTTGCTTTGTTTCGTTTCAGTCTTTTCTTTTTTTTTTTCTCCTGCACTAAAAGTGCTGTAGTTAAGCCCAGATAAGCAGCCTAGGAGAAGAATGCATGCAGTGAAATCTAACCGTGTTTACAGTTACCTAACATCCAGAGATTTTTATATTTGGGTGGAGAAGGGAGCAAAGAATTTAACATCCATGGGAAGTTATACTTTTTTATTTTTTACATATTCTTATCAGTATGATCATGTTTTTTCATTCATCTGAAGGCTCAGAGCCAGGATTGCCAGCACATGCAAGATTTTGTGCCTATGGAGACTCCTACCCCAGTGTGGCCCAATGGTTACGAGCATTGCCACTCTTATTTCTAAATAGGAAATACTGTGCACAGCGATGTCTCCTTGATGCTTCTCTCAGGTAGGGAGACTGAATTTTCAGTCTGCTAAAGATGTGACAACTGCATCTATCTCTGGCTTTACTTCAGAGAGGAGGTGGCATATGTAGTGTAGTGTAGAAGTGAGAGGTTTTCCTCAGCTCTGAATTTTTTTGTATCTTTTCTTTCCTGAGGGCAGATGCCTTCGTAAGTCTGGATTTTCCTACTCTGGGGTTCGCATGGCAGATAAATGATGGCTTGTAACAGGATGTCCCTGTGTCTGGACTTTCTGCTGATGTTTCCCTGGGGTTCTGGCATGAGTTCTATGGGTCTGTGTGTGCTCCTGTGCATTGGAAAGGGAGATCTCCAGATGCTTTATTGAACTTGTGTGCTGAAGCACCTTCTTTTTGATCAGTGTCTGTAGTTAAATGAACAAACCTCAGATTTCTTTACGATTAACATCAGTTTCTCATTTATAAACCTAATGTTTCAGTGCTTACAGAAATGTGAGGTTCTCCTGATGGTCTGTTCAAGCCTTGTAGATTCCAATTCTAGCTCTTCTGTTCCAAATTATTTTTTAAAAATTAGGAAGAAAATATGTTTTACAAGATTAAAAGACTCCTATTGCCAGAAGAGTCAAAATGTCTATAAATTAAAAATCTTCAGGTGTGTTTAGCAGCTGGAGGAAATTTGCATGCATGTGCATGTCTTTTCCTACATCCAAAACCCATAAACTGATCCACAGATCCCCAAGAGCTGTCAGCAATTTCTTCTCCAGTGATTTTTTTTTTTTTCCTTTTGAAGGTATTCCCAATGCCCAACCAAATGAAAGACTTTGTTTTTTTAGCAGGGTGGTTCTTGACCTCCTTTCACCTTCTATAGTTTAGGTACACAGGCATAGCTCTGTATTGAAAGTCACATTGCTAATGTAAATACTTACAGAAAGCTTCAGAGCTCTCTCTAAAGAAAAAAAAAAGGTGCAAGGAAGACAGCAATTGCCTTATTCGTGTGCTTTGAATAGCAGTTTCTAATAATACAAAATACTGCCTGGCAAATGTAAAGAAGATAATTTCCTATCTAATCCAGCCTCCTGGTTACAAATCACCTGACAGAAATACCATGAAGTAGTTGTGACATGTGCTCCTCTGTCAGTCCAGTTATTCCACAGCAGCTTTCCAGTGAGCAGGTTGGGAAGACCGGCTTTCCAGTGGAAGCTCCTTTAGGGTAGGTGGTTTCAGTTTTGCCTCCCTTGATTTGAGTAAGACAAGCCTGTTTGTAGTTCTGAATTCTTTTGGAACGTGTCTTCACATGCAACTTCTCATACCTTTTTGGATCATCTTAAAAGAAATCTATACCTGTAGTTGACCTACTTAATGTATGCAATTATTCCACTTTGTAGGGTGTATGCACATCTTGTTCTTGTCTCCGTGTTTTTTCCCAGCTTGGCAGACATTCTTTTTTTTTTAAATACCATATGGTTGGTAGTGGGAACTTAAGTTCAGTATTTCTTTTGTTAAAATTACTAGCCAGAAGAATGGAGGCAGAAATCAGACTACCGCTTTGCAAAATCACAGCTCATTCACTGCCTTCTCAGAAATCCTGCTGGATTAATTCACATCTTTTTAATAGCGATGAGTAAGGCAAATGGAGTCCTGCTGAAAGCAAGTGAAATGTCTGGGATTGTTGGTTCTAGGTAAAAATGCACCTGTTTCTCACCAGAGCTTCATGCTGTAACATCTTTTTATCTATAAATCTACTAAAAGACTTCCAAGAGATGATGGGTATCTTGTACCTAGTTGTTATCTGTTGTGTTGTGCCAAATTTACTTGTGTTTCTTCCTTCCTGCCTATAAAGCAACAATATTATTTAAAGCTCTAGTTTTCAATGTACATAAATTGAGTGTTTCTGGACTAAATTGCATCCGAGTGCAAATATGTAGAGACTATTCAGCCTTGTAAACCCCTGTACGCTCTGTGATCTAGCAGAACTCATTAACGAACTAAAATTGAAGGATATAAATGGCTTTCCTGAAGACACTGTGTCAGTTGCTGTTTGTTACTGGCTTAGTGCTGGTACTCTTAACATACTATATTATCTGTCCCTAAATCGATATAATTAAAATTCAACATTTTTCAACTGCTAAATATAAGACTATTTTTTTGTCAAAATTTACTCTTTTAATTTGTGGTTAAATGCTTGTTAGTATAGGAAAGAATGACTCTTTATTTGACTATTGTTACTAAGTATATACAGGTTATTATGCATCTGTATAGAGCACTGAGAACAGATTGTAGATGTATAATATAAATATACAAATTTTCAAGCTAGATACAGTGAATGTTTTGGCGATATTAACACATGCAGAGGAAGAACCAGTAACTACTAACTTCTTAGTCATGCAGATTACTATATGGCATCTAATACTATCTAGTGATTTGGTTATAGCATCTTTCACCCTGATGTTTGGTTTCCATTTTTCTTGTAGATGTTACTTTGGTAGACTTGCCCTAATAAATTCTTCCCTGTTTCCAAAGTGTTGCTTTGCCCCTTGGCTATCATAGGGAAACAGCTGTGATTTAAGACATCATGTTCGCTATTAACATCAAGTGGCTGCACAACAGCTATGAATCATCTTTATGAATGTGTTCTGACTAAATCATAGGACTCATTAGGTGTGGATGGATGAGTATCTGAGAAAGTGATACAGGTAATAGGCTGTCTTTTCAGATAATGAAAAAGTTTTCACCTTCACTTTTCTTTATATGCATGCCTTGGAAATGGTGTCTTTCTAATACAAATACTTGCAAACACACAGCTGAAAATGAGTCTATCACTGTAAATC